>NC_139042.1:206460515-206536779 GCF_965140915.1 Aythya marila | reverse complement strand
TATTTTTTTTTGCTGTAGATGTTCAGTTCAAAAGTAGCTTGGTTTGCTGCCTTTAATTGGACCCTGCTAATGAAGCTGGGGCCATTCCTGGGCCTGAGGTGCTCCAAAGCTCACCCGAGGGCTCGCCACCCACCTGGGTGCAGTGGGGACGATTCAGCCCTGGGGCGACCCCCCCAATTCCTGCTGTGGCTGGTGCTGGGAGCCCTGTGGTGTGTGGGTTTGGGGGCTGCTGGTTTTGGGGGCTCCTGGTGTGGGCCAGAGGCTGTGTGGGCAGTGCTCCCCCTATTTTGTACCCGTGTTGTTTCATTCCTCTTCCTCTCCCAGCTCTGGGTCCAGTTGGCCCCTTGTGTGCTCGGCAGTGCCGGGGTGCTGCTCTGCTCTCCTCCTGGAGTCGCTGCTGTAGCAAATGGAGAAATTCTGAATCTCTCCCCAAATTTGTACACAGCTTCTGGGGCACCAGGGAGGAGCGTGGACACCCCCGGGGTGCCCAGCACGGAGAGGGGAGCAGCCGTGGGGAAGCTTTGGGATGGGGCTTCCCGGCTGCAGCGCCCACCCCGCTGCCTCCTGCTCTGTGAGCGATGCTCCAGGGCTCCCCAAGCCTCCTGCCTGCCCTCCTGCAGCCCGGGGGATAACGGGCACCCGGGGAGAAGCTTCTCCCTGACCCCCATTAGTTTAGAGGTGCCCTTTTGCCCTGAAGCCTTTGAGTATTATGGAGCTGCCAGAATGGCTGCTTGCGGCTAATCCTCTTAGGGTTGTAACTCTGGCTGTTCTCGTTAACTGAAGGAATATCCACCGAGATGCTTTGATCTTCCCCTCACCTCTCTGAGACCAGCGGGAAAAGAGCCACAGCCGGGGCTGCCTCTGCTCACCAGGCTCATCAGCAGCCGGCTGCTGCGCCAATTCTGCTGCTCTGCGCAGCCCCCTGGGGTCACTGCTGGTGGTGGTGGCACCCCAAAATGCTGGGGTTGGGGGACAGCCACCCCTCCGTGCCGGCACCGTGGGACTCGTGCTGCTGCTCGAGGAGCCGAGCTGGTGCCAGCGCTTTTTAAATCCCATCCCACGGGGGCTCTCGGCGCGCGCTCTCTCCCTTATCGCCGCTTCAAACCCTGCCTCTGCGGCTCAGCCGCGGCCGCCCCGCGGTTATCGCTCCTCTGAAGTGTTCCAGGGCACGTGCCGCCTTGGCACCGAGTGGAGCTGCTCCGAGAGGAGCTGCTTCGCCGGCAATCCAGGCGCCGAGAGCACTTCTCCAGAAGAGCAGGCAGGGCTCAGCGCGAGGTGCTTGAGGAGCTGGAAGCGGCACTCGACGCCGCGCGCCCAGGGACCGGCACCGCTGGCGCAGGCAGGGGACACCGGAGCAAAGCGCCGCTTGTTTCAGGAGGAGCCCCTTGTCCTTGTGTCCCGGCTGCCAGTGCTGCAGGACTGCAGGTGCCTTGGCACCGTGTTCCTGGAGCCACTGCTGCTCCCGGTGCCGTCCCTGCCCGTGGCCGAGGCGCTGGGGCAGCGCTGCTGGTGCTTGTGCTGCCCCCGCGTCCTCACGTGTGCTGTCAAACCCAGCGCACGCCTCCGCGTCCTTGCAGACAAAGCCTCGAGGCAGTGCAGAGCCTCTGGCAGGGAAAAGCCTCTCCCTCCCCGGAGGCTCGGCAGCAGCAGCGTGCTTTTTTTTTTTTCCTCGCTGGCTGCAGTCACCTCTTTAAAAAGCCCCGTGGCCGAGCCCCGGTGTCGGACACGCTTGTACCGGCAGCAGGGAGCGCGGCGCCGTGTCCGCTGTCACCACCTCGCCGTCCCCGCTGATGGATGTGGTGTCGGCACGTCCCCGCCAGCCGAGCGTGCCGGGTTCAGCCGAGGCTGCGCGCGGGGGCGGGAGGGCTGTGGCCGCTGCTGTGCCGCGCTTCTCTCCCCACCTCCCAGCGCTGAGCATGGGGGCACTCGAGGATTTTTTTTCATGCACCCCCCACGCTGCTGCTCCAACTATTTCCCTGCCTGCAGGAGGGAGCCCTGCACCCCGGGGGGGGTCACATCCTGCCCCCCTTGCAGGCGCACCATGACGCACGCCGTGATGCCCTGGGGCGCACCGGGTGCCTGTGGCCGTGCTCCCCTGTGCAAAGCTGAGCCAGCAGCGGGTGCAGGCTCGGGATTTGTGGCTCTGTCATTAGTGCGGCTGATCGCCCTGGGTCGGGGAGCTGCCAGCAGCTTGTGGCCTTGCAGGGGTGCTCTGCCCTGGGGGCTGCCTTGTAGGAACGGCTGGGGTGAGAAGGGGGGCAGCTTGGGGTTCCCTTCGGTCGTGGAGGCACCAGGAGGGCACCTGAGTGCTTCAGGAAAAGAGGAATAGGTCAGAAATGGGGGCGCTGTGCCTGGGCGCGGGGTGCACACAGCTCTGTGTGTTTTTCTTCCTTGACCTTTTTGGGTTTCTGGCACCCACCACATCCACGTCCCATGTCCCACGCGGGGCAGGCAGCTCCGTGCCAGGACGTCGCTGCTCGGGGGTGCAGGTACAAAGAAACCTGCCTGGTTTGCGGCCATCCCAAACCGAGGATGGTGATGCTGCCTGCTCCGTGCCGGGTGGGTTTCCATCGTCCTGGGCTGAGGGATTTGGGCACGGGGAGCCCCAAGCCCTGGAGGGCAGCGAGGAGCCGTGGGCGCTTTGTGTTCAGCTGCCTCCTGTTGCAGGGCGCCATCCTTCGCGGCAGATACGGGCCGCTGCCTTCCTGAAAATAGCCTCTAATTGGCTGCTGTGCAGTGTAATGATTTTAATTTGACAAGAGGGCCGTAATTCACTTGCCCTGCTGCGTGTTTAGAGCCACACGTGAGTGGTTTGAGGTGGAGGGGCCGGGGGTGCCGTCCCCCTGCGCTCATGGCCCCGTGCAGGGTGCACATCCCCAGGGCAGTGCAGCTCGGACCTGCTTTCAGAGCACCCCATGCTTCATTTTAAACAAGAAACTGTTTTTTTTTTTTTCCTGGCTTCCTTGGCACAGATCTGCGAGCAGCAGCACGCTGCTATTGATTTCCAGTTTAAAATTCTTCTCTTCCAGGAGTGTGGGCGAGCAGCTGACCCCCTCCCCTTCTCCAGAAACTCCAGCGATGACGCTCGATGCATCGACTTGCTCAATAATAAAACGACTTCCTTGCCGCACACCTTTAATTAAATAAGGCTAATAAGCCTTTTTTTTTCTTTATTTTCCTTTCCTGCATGCCTGATGCCTTTCCCCTGGCAGCCAGGACAGCGAGGGCTGCCTATTGGCATGCGCTGTGCCGTGGGATCGCGGGGGTCTGGTGCTGCGGGGAGGGTGCCCGAGCCAGAAGTGCCGCTCGCCTGGAGCTGTGCTCTGACAGCTCTTCCCAAAACCTCTTTTTCCCCTCGCCTCCTGCAGCTTTTCCAGGGCTTGGCAGCTTTTCTGCAGACAGCACCTTGCACCCAGACCCCGAAATGTCACCACTCGGCGCCCGGCTTTGTGGGATCGGGGAGGACGTGGAAGCCCTCGCCGCGTGCAGACAGCGGGGCAGCTCACGGGCGTGCTGCTGCAGTTCAAGCTCTTGGCTGGAAAAGTGGTTTAAAAAAAGCAATATCTTTATATGTGGCCGTAATTGCTGGATGTTTGATGGTCGTAGAATTTAGTTAGCGTCCTTGCTTTTATATTGATTTTTAATGTTTATTTGCAAAACCTCAAACGTGTGTCCAAGTTCTTGAACGGCTTCCCAGAATGATCTACTGGGCCACTTCCCCTCCGATATGAAATCCCATTTTTACAGGCCAGCAAAACGGTATTTAATGGTGGCTGACAGGGTAGCGTTTAAGGGCGATATGTATTGGACACTTAAACGTTTCTATTATCCGACTCCCGGCACAGATCGTTGCGTTTTAGTTGTTCTGGGAATTGCGGGAGGGTTTGCATTTTTCATCAGCGTCACCAAGACGTGGCCGTGGGGGACACCCAGCCCCTCCTTGGCCAGCACAGTGCCGTGGTGGCTTCTGGCATGGCACGGCGTGGCACGGCATGGCATGGTGTGGCTCCCAGTGTGCCAGTGGCTCCCAGTGCAGCGGTGGCTCCCATTGTTCCAGTGGCTCCTGGTGTGGTGATGGCTCCCAGTGCACTGGTGGTTCCCAGTTCAGCAGCACATCCTGGCCCAGCGGTGGCTCCCAGCACATCACGGCAGGGCTTGGGTTGGGTGTCCTGGATTATCAGGGCCGGGTGTCCCGGATTAGCGTGGCTGCAGCCCCGCGTGTCTCTCCAAGGTCACCGCTTTTTCTTTTCTTTTAAGGCAAATGTTTGCTTTTGTGCAATTCCGTGGAGAGCGGCAGCTGCGTTTGCAGAAGAGGCTTTTAAGCACTTGAGCGCTGCTTCCAGGGCCGGCTTTTCCCCACTCCTCATTAATGCAGCGGCGATGTTTTACCCAAGCCCTGGAAATCCTTGGTTAAGTGGCGAGTGGAGGAGCCCTCAGGGAGCTCTTGCTCCCCGCCGGCCACGCTCCGGGCGGGCTGGAGGGCGCAACCCCCGGGATCCCAGGCTGTCACCCCCCTACAAGCAGAGCTCAGGCGTCTTTGCTGGTGAGTCCCGAGCCCTCCTCGTGCGGAGGCTGCGGAGCTGCCATCAGGTCACTTCGTGGCTGATTTTAATTGGAGCTGGCGGGCCGAGCCCCCGCGGCGCTGCGCTGCGGGCCGGGCGCTGCCGGGGCTGTGCCAGGCTTCGCTGCTCGCTCCCGACAGCCCCGTCCTCGCTCCTCCCCTTCCCAAACGCCGTCTTGGACGGGATTAGGAACTTAACAGCCTGTGCCAGATAGACACTTAAACAAGCAATAAATTTGGAGTTCGTTAGTGAGGATTAATTGGTGTTTGCACAGGGCTTTGCCTGTGCAAAGCAGCAGCTAGGAGCCAGAGCAGTGTTATTTGCTTTGAAGCTTCGCTGTGACCTTGTTGGAGTTCAGGAGCGGCCCGCGGTGCACATCCTGCTGCTGGCAGCTTTCTGCATGGCTCTGCTGGCGTCCCTGTGCATCCCGACCCCCACAACCCATCACATCCCACTGCCTGCATCCCTTTGCATCCCACCACCCGCATCCCATCACGTCCCACTGCCCACATCCCCTTTGCCATCCTCTTTTGCAGAGGCGCGTGGACGGCAGCCGCCCGTGCGCTGAGCCAAGGGTGCCCTGGGCCACCCGGGAGCCTCCAAGGTGGATGTCCTGGAGCTGCTTGGATGGAGCCAGGGAGCAGCAGGCAGCCGCTGGCTTTGCAGGGAGGAGCGGGTGGGTTTGGGTGTGCGGGGGCTTGGCTCCGGCTCCTCCTCACCTCAGGGTTCCTGACTCCTTTCCACTTAGGGGAGCGGAGAGCAGGGAGGTGACCCCTGGGGCACGCAGCGCTCCCAGGGCTCTCCTGAGCCCTGCAAAGTCACTGCCCCTGAGCAGCTGCCCTGGGATTTTGGCTGTACTGGTGGCTCTCTTGTACTGTGCCACAGGCATCTCCCACGAGATGCTTCAAGTCACCAGCGCCCAGAGAGGCGCAGGGCGCCGCACGCCGCCGCAGCCGGCCCTTTATTCTGTGGGCAGCACACGGCTCCGTCTGGGCCACCGCTCCGCTTGAAAAAGAATCAATATTTGGCAGCGGGCAGCAATCAGTAAATGGAAGCTGGCTTTGCGCGCCGCGTTTGTTAGGATGTAATTGGGAAGGGGTGGAGGGGGAGGTCAGCAGCAGCTCCTGCGCGCTCCTCACCGCCCGCGAGCGGCCGCGGCTGCGCGGGCGCGCGGCTCCTCGCTGCCCCTCGCTGTCCCTGCGTGCCCCTGGCTGTCCCTCGGTGCCCCTCGGTGTCCCTGGGTGTCCCTTGGTGTCTCTCAGTGCCCCAGGACCGAGACAAGCCCTCGAGCCCTCCCGCTGCACAGCCCGATGTGCCGGGATGCGGGTGGGAGGCACGGCGGAGCAGCATCCCCGCAGCATCCCCCGCCTGGCTCCCCGGCCCCTGGTGCTGTCTCCCCGTCCCCACGCGGTGATTTTTCAGCGGGGCGATGGCTGCTGCTGCCTTCTGCTGCTCTGCAGCGCTGGGCTGTGAAATGAGGACTCAGTCAGCCCTGCTGCTCGGCGGGGAGCAGCCCGGCCCCGCTGCGAGGGGACGAGGCCGGCTTTGTGCTGCCGGGGATGCCCGGGGGCTGTTTGGAGAGGAGGGGGGGACACAGCAGCTCCGCGCAGACCCCGCTGCGAGCGCCGTGGGATTCATCACGCGGCTCGACTCCAGCTCTGGCGCGGGGCTGGGAATTTTTCTGGCACCAGGCAAGTGGAGGAAACGCCTCCGTCCCCGGGGAGGGGAGCGGTGTGAATAACGCATCCTGCCGCCGCGTGCTGCGCTCGGGGCTCGGTGCCGGCAGTGCCAGCACTCCTCGTGGCAGGGGCCGTGCTCCCCGTGCAGGGTGGCTGATTTTTCCTCCAGCCACCAGCCAGCCTCTCCAGCAACGTGGCCTTACGATGCCCGTGCCCTCACCTGGCTTTGTACAGGTGGGGGCGAGGAGAAAGCCCCCGCTGTGCTAGAAAAGCTGCTGAGCGCAGCAAAAGCCCCCCTGGGCCATGGTGCAGCGTCCTACATCACGGGTCCATGCCGGCCTCCCCCAGGTGGGCATCGGAGCTCCTTTTGGGAAGAAATCCTGCCTCTGCTGACCCCGTGCCCTGCGAGGTGCGGGTCCTGTCCTCGCTGCACCTGCAAAGGGGTTTTCAGCCTCTGCGTGGAGCAGGGGTGTCCTGCGGGATGGGTTTGGCACTGCTGGCTGCTGTCTGCGGGATGCCCTCGCAGGATCCCACCGTCTCCAGCACCGGTGGCTACGCTGAGCGGCACGGGGAGGGAGCAGGTCCAGCGAGCAGCCTGCGAGCGGTGCCCGGGAGATCATAAACTCCATCAAAGCCTCATTCATTATGGGAGAACGTGGAGCGAAATCGCCGTGGTGGCTTTGTTCGCCTGCTCCCTCTCCCATCTGATTCATTTCCTTCATTTCCTGCTGCTTCTGCCTTATCTCGTTCCTTTCAATTTTCTCCTCCCTTTGCTTCCCCTGGCTGGGCACCAAGGCTGTGCCATGCTGGCTCTGCCCTGGGCTGCTACGGGCACAGGACGGGGCCCCAGCGCCGCCGTCAGGATGGGTTTTTGCTATCCAGGCACCGAGGGAGCCACAGGGGCAGAGGCAGGAGCAGCAGGCGTGGGGCAAGGGGCAGCAGATCCGGGGGCTGATGGATTTGCAGCCTGACCGTGCTCCGGTGAGGGTCCATCGAGGGAGGGCAGCAGCTCGCAGCCCCCATGCCCTGCGGTGTGCACCCCCCAGCTCTGTGCCATGGCTGAGCTCCGGCTGTGCCACGAACAGAACCTGGGCACGGTGTCACCTGCGGGCACGGGGACAACTGGGGACAACTGGTTGTGCTGCGCCAAGCCCTGCTGCTGTATGGGTTCACCAGGTAGCAGCACCCAGCTCCTCCCTTTACCCTGCCTGATGGGTCCCCGTCACGCTGCAGGGAGCTCTTCTTTTAAGGGATGAGACCCTGCCCAGAGCTGGTTGTGGGTTTCCATGCCCAGCAGGAGCCCACCCTGGGGTGCTGGCACTGGTGCTGGCTCCGGCTCCGTGCCGAGGGCCACCTGGCAGCGGTGCAGGCAGCAGTGGGGACATTTGGAGGCACCAGCTGGGGGCTGCTCCACTCCTGGCAGCGTGGCCGTGATCACCCTCGAGCTGGTGGCAGCCAACCCAGCCTCTGTGGTGCTGTGCCGAGCACTGGTGTCGGGTCCAGGAGTCCTGTCAAGCCTCGGGACGGTGGTGCTGGGTGCTCCCCGGGCGCAGCAGCAGGGCTCGGTGGCACTGTGCAGGTGGGAGCAGCGCCTGCCTCCAGCACCAGGGTGCTGCTCCTCGCCTCGTGCTGCAGGCTGGGCGGTGGGCGACGTTCCCAGCACCAACATCCCTCGCTTTCAGCTGCTGCTGAATCTCTGCCTCGTCTCCATTCCTCGCATCGTGCCCATCCGAGGGAGAGCAGCCCCGGCTCTTCCTTTGGCTGCGGTGCAAACGCGGTGCTCAGCTCGGGGCTCCTCCACCTGCTGCAGCCGTGGGCAGCTCCTCGGGGCTGCACCAAACACTGGCACGGTGCAGCGGCTGCCCCGCTCCCTGCCAGCTCCCGTGGCAGCATGAGTCGTGAGGAGTGGTGGTTTTGTTTTTTTTGCTGTAATTGCGAAACTTCTGGAGCAGGAGAGAGCACCCGCGGCCGCCCTGTGAGTGCTGCAGCTCTCCTCCAAGCCTTCCAACGTTCCCACTGCTGCTGAAATCCCTGGGGAAAGCGCCGTAGACTCGGTGCTTGTGTCGTGGGTGTTGCATTGAGCCGCGGCTGGCTGAGGTCTCAGGCTGAAGGTGCAGTTCGGCAGTCTCTGGGGAGAACCCCTTTTACATGAGGATCATGAAAACCGGCGGCACATTTTGGGTCTGCGAGCTCTCGCTGTGCCTGGAGCCTGTGCGGCGAAGCACAAAGTGTCCGAAATCACAGACACGAGCGGTTTGTCCAAAATCACAGACACAGAGCTTGTCCACAATCACAGACACGAGCAGGGAAGCTCCCGAGGGGGAGCTGCCACCGCGGCCCTCCGGAGACGGAGCCCAGCAGCACGATGGCTTTTAAAGCGAGTTTTTTAAAAGAATGGTGGTGGCACAGCCCGTGGGGGACGAGCCCCTTAGGGCAGTGGGTCTGGGGGCACCGTATCTGGTCCAGGAGCTCATCAGTCCCCAGATCTGGGTTGTTGGGGACACGCAGGGACGTCACCGTGCGCCCACCCTCGCCCTCTCCAGGTGCCCACGTTGGGTGCTCGCGGTGCTGGGGGCAGGAGGGACCCGCAGCCCTCGGGGAACTGCTGGCACCGGGGATTTTTCTGCCATGGGGCAGGTGTGGTGCAAGTCTGGGGGCTTGGAAATCCCATGGTGAACCTAAAAACCGACCCAAAAGCAGCCGCGTGCCGTCCTTTGAGCCCCCTCCAGCAGGTTTTGGGTGCGTTGCACCTCCCTCACCCCCCGCACAACACCCCCAGGTCTGCGAGCGAGATGTTGGCTGCTCACAGCCCAGATCCCAGAGGCACCTCGTGTAGGTTCTCGTGCCTCTTACCTGGTACAGATCCCCGGGTTTGCTGCTGCAGACCCTGATGAGTGGCACGGTGGGGCCGTGCCCTGCAAATAAATCCCCGCAGCGGCTCGGCTCAGCCCTGCCTTCCCCGGCCCTTTTTGCCCCCCGTGGGATGTGCCCGGCCCCGCTGTTGCTGCTCAAATCCCCGCTGCTGTTTCTGCTGGAGAACTGCCCTCGGGCTCAGCCTTTGGAGGGGTTTCATCACCGCGATTTACCCCGAGCCGCCGGTGGGCAGCGAGCAACGGGATGCCCTCCGCATCCCTTCCCTTGGCGTCCTCATCCCGCAAGTGCTATTAATCACGGCCAGTAATGAGCTCCTCTAATGAGCAACTTTTGTGCAGGAAGCTGCGTGAGCAGAGGCCGCGCACCCAGCTTGCCAGCTTTGTTAATTACCGAGCTCTCCTCGTTTCGGGTCCCCCTCTCCTGGGCGGGAGGTGGCGAGCAGGGGAAGGGGCCGCGGCTGTGTGCGGCGTTTGGGGTGTGCTGGGTTTTGGGGTGCTCGTGGTTTCTAAATCAGGGCCGAGGGGTTTTTGGCAGCCCCGTGGCTGCAGCCATGCTCGGCGTGCCCCACTCGGTCCGTGTGACCCCCCCATCTGCTGTCTGCGCCCTCCCAAAGCACCCATGGGTGCTGGGGGTCTATTTGGAAAGGGGAGCGCACCGCGATGCTGCAGCTCCACGGGGGGGTTTTGGGAGCTCCCCGTGACCTCTGTGCCCCTTTCTGCCCCTCCTGCAGGACAAGAACAGGAAGCTGAGGCCCCTCTACGACATCCCCTACATGTTCGAGGCCCGGGAGTTCCTGCGCAAGAAGCTCATCGGGAAGAAGGTACGGAGAGGGGCTGGGGCCGGCGGCGAGGTCCTTGCCCACCCTCGGTGCGGGTGGTGCTGGGGGGCTCCAGTTGACCAGGGGGGGTCGGTGCCATGGTTCTGGGGTCAGCAGGATCGGCTCCACGCAGCAAATTGCTGGGGGCACCCAAAGCTGGAGCATCCTCGTGCCTCAGCCCTGCTGCCTCCCTGGTGCCGTGGCGTGTTCTGGTTATCCAGGAGGGCTGTGTACCTGCAGAATTTCATCTTTTCCTTTGTTTCCCTGGCATATTTTTCGAGGCTGGTTTAGAGCAGTTCGGGGGAATGAAGAATATAATGTGCACTTAACTACTGAAGCACATGCTCAGGATGCAATTTTCAAACGCTCATAAAATGGTCAAATAAAATCAATTTCCTTCATAGCGAGGCTGCTCACTGCTGCTCATTGAGGACTATTTCCATGCCTAATTGCATCTTTCCATTTCAGAGCCCTGTTTATATATTAAAAAAAAAAAAAAAATAGCAGCTTGCGAGACTTTTATAATGGGAAGTCTGTCACTTGCCGTGCTCGAAAGCGGCTGCGAGGATGTTGCTGGGGCTTGTGAAGAGAGCTCAGGTCTCTGAAATGGAAACAGCCTCGTGCCAGCACCTGGAGCAGCAGCAGCAGCAGTGCTTGCACCTTCCTGCCCAGCTGGGGGCTTTTGAGCCCTGCAGGCAGCAGCCTCGTGCTCCTCGGCTGTGGGATGCCCCTGGATGAAGGGCAGGAGCTGTGGTTGCAGGGGGATGCCCTGGTGGGCAAGGACTGGCACCTGTGGGTGCTCTGATGGCCGGGGGAGGCTCCAGCGTGCCCAGAGCCCGGGAGGAGCAGTGCTGGGTGCTTGCTGTGCAGGGCGAGGCGGCGGTGCTGGCTGCAGGGAGGTGGCAGAGCGCCGTGCCGGCACTGCTGAGCCCCGTGCCAAGCTCCAGCCCCTTCTTGCTACCATGCCAAGCCGGTGCCGTGTCCCGGTTCGGCTGGGGTGGAAGAAAATCGTGTCCCTGGCAGCACCGGGTCAGGGCTCCCCCACCCGGCCCTGCTTGGCTGCGTTTTTTCTCCCAAATTCTGCTTGCGAGCCACGTGCCGAAGGGCACCGCCGTGTCCTGGCAGTGCTGGGAAGGAGGAGAAGGAGGAGGAGGAGGAGGAGGAGGAGGAGGAGGAGGAGGAGGAGGAGGAGGAGGAGGAGGAGGAGGAGGAGGAGGAGGAGGGTCCTGCCTTCCTCACAGCCATCAGCACGGGGTTCCACCGGGCGCTGTGCCCGCAGGGGTGGGCGCAGGATCAGTCCCAAGGGAGGCAGGCGGCGGCGCAGCCTCGCTGCGGGAGCCGCGCTCCTCCTGCTGCGCTTGGACCGCTTTCAGCAGCAGAACGAGCAAGGCAGGAGAGCAGCCAAGTGCCAGCAGTTCCCGAAGAGGCTGGTCGGGAGCCAGTGACCCCCCGAAATAGCAGCAGAAAGCCGCTTGGCTGCGGGTGGGGGCAGCCTCCCCCGTGAAAGCCCCCGATCACCTTGCAGCGCGGCGCTGGGGCTCCGGCGCCCCGTTGCCTTTGATGTCGCCTGGTTTGCTTTATAAATATTTCCTTTGTCAGCTCCACGTTTTTCACTTCAGATTAATTTGATGGAGTAAAGTGACGAAAAAAACCCTTTCCGTTAATGATCAAAACAGTCCCTCGAGGTTGGCGGTGCGTTCTGATCTGAAGTGACAGCCCCGCATGCGGTGGCGTGCCCTTGCCTTCTCACGGCTGGCTGTCAGCATCAATCTTTGCGGCAAAATTCCTCCTTTCCCACCCCCTTTTTAATATACTTTTAAACCCCACCCCGGCAGGGAATTAGCGACTTCGGAGAGCTGTCTCCTGCCGGGGAGATCAAACGGGGTGGGCTGGCGCCGCGCTGCGTGCGCTTGCGGCGGAGAGCCCGGGGAGCCCTGCCACCCCAAAGCCACTCACGCGTGGTCCTCGCCCCCCAAACCCCCCGAGCACCCGCCCCAGCTTGGCCCCGGGGCTGAGCACACGCTGTGCCCCCCCTGAACCCACTGCCACCCCTCATGGGGCACGGGGATGGGGATGGGGACACGGGGATGGGGCTCTCCCTGCCCCGCCGTGGCAGGGAGCAGCCGCCCGCCCTCCTGGTGCCTGCTGTTCACCTGGCCCGGCGTGGCAGTGTGACAAGCCCTGGGCAGGATCACCGCTGGCAGCAGCTCCAGAGGAGCACGATCATCCCCTGTGAGGCTGATGAATTGGATATTAGGAATAATTAGGCCAGGAGGAGCTTTCGGGCTGGCTGCCGGTGCTTCACCAGCCGCCGCCTCAGCCGCGAGCAGAGAGCTGCAGGGCTTGGCCCCGGGCTGCCTGTGGGACAAGGGACAGGGATTTGTCCCCCCTGTGGGTGCTGTCCCTGCACTCTGGGGACCCTCCTCGTGGCTTCTGCCCCTGCACGGCCCTGGGGACCCTCCCCGCCGGCGCCGTCCTTGCGCAGCGGTGACCTTGCCTCCTGGGTGCTGTCCCTGCGCGGTGGCAGGTCCGGAGGGCAGCTGTGACACTAGAGGGAGCTGCGCTGTAGGAATTGCAGAGCCGGGTGTCCCCTGTCCCCCCTCAACCCCATCCCACCCCAACGTACCCCATCCCACAGCAAGTGGCACCCTGGTCACCCAGACCCCCGCCGGGTGACCGCTCGCAGCCGCTGTCACCGTCTCCTGCTCTCCGTCCCGCAGCGCGGTCCCTGCGCACCCCCACGAGGTTCCCTTCCCTGCCCGCCCGTTTTGGGGCTCTGCACGGGCTGGGGAGGAATTGGTGCAGGGCCAGGGCTGCCTGGAGCCACTGGAGACGAGCAGGGCTTCGCTCCTGGGTGGCTTCAGGCAGCCTGCAGGGTCCCCTCGCTGTCCCAGGGCTGGGGACAGGCTCCTGTTAGCCAAACCCGAGGGGACACCCGTGCCTCTGGGACCCCTTCCCGGCAGGGTGGGTGTCTGTGGCCAACCTTTGCCTGTCCCCCTCCCAGCATCTGCTTCTGTTCGTGGTCTGACATCCTCCTCCTCTCCCTCCTCTTCCTCCTGCCGGGTGGGAGCAGCAGCAGCATCCCCAGCCTCACCCGGTCCTGCTGCCACCGCTCTGCTCCAAGCTGGTGAGGGTGGCCGTGCCAGATCCTGCCCCCTCTCCCTGCCGGCCCCACGGCCCTCATCCATCTCCCTCAGCCCCCGGTAGAGCCGATGGCTCAGCCGGTGCTGCTCATTTCACCCCCAGAGCTGGGCACCAGCAGCTCCCCATTCCTTTGTGCCTTGCGCTTCCCCACGGGGACAGGCAGCGGCCGCCCGGCTCTGGGGACACCGAGGTTTGCTCGAGCACCTGAAGGTGGAGGGGGCTGACAGCACCCCCCCCCCGCATCCCCCTGCACCCTCAGCCTTGGCGTGGGGAAGATGCAGCGATGGCAAGGCAGCAGGGGCTGGTTGTGGGGTTGGAAGCCCCAAAGCCACCTCTGTGGGGTGCTGGGACCCCTCGGTGGCCGGGGGACGCAGCCGCAGGTGCCTGGCCCTGCCACAGAGCCTGTCCCCAGAGCGGGGACAGCCCTGCAGCCCCCCCCCCCGCACTGTGCTGCCAGGCAGGAGGCAGGGGGGACCCCGCAGAGGGTGTTTCCCAAACCCTGCTCCAGCAGTGGGTTTTGGCACGCTGGTGGGAAGCAAATTAATGCTTCGCTGTTTGACGCCGCTGGGATTATTCCTGGCAGCGCTGAGCGTGGGCAGCGTGGTGGCTCCGCCGTGCTTCCCCTCTCCTCCCCGGGCCGTGGGGGCATTGCTGGGGCATCGCCACGTCCGAGCAGCTGAAATGGGCTGGAGCTGAGCGCCTCGGTGCCCCTCTGCTGCTCACTGCTCCTCCACCGTGTCCAGCCCCTGGCTCCTTGGGGTGCCCCCGTCTCCCCAGCAGCGATGTGTTGCAGCAGTGCAAGTTAACGTGCCTGCCTCGGGCTCTGAGTGGGCAAAAGGAACCCAGAGCAGCGCCTGGGCTGTGCCGTGGCTGATTTGGGGGCTGCGTGTGTGCATTTGGGGCGAGCAGGGGCTTGGGGACCCCTTTGGGATCCCGGGGATGACTGCGGGTCCGGCCGGCACAGCCGGCTTCGGGGCTGTGCACACAGGGCTGCGGGGAGGCTTTGCTCCTGGAGCCCTTATCCCACCTTTGCTCCTGAAAACCCCTTTCCCATCACCTTTTTGGCCCTGTGGCACCTCATTCCCTGGCTTCTGGAGCCCAGCATCACCCTCCAGCTGCTGCATCCCACCGCGGCGCTGCGTCCCCGTGCCGTGGCACGGCGCTGCCGGCCCTGCGGAAGCGCAGGGGCAGAGCAAGAGCTTTTCCCCGGGCCCCTGCAGTAAAAATAAACCGCGGCAATAGCTTCCAGAAATAATTCCCTCTGTCCCCCCCCCTCCCTGCGAAGAAAGCACTGGAGGGAGAAGACGAAGAAATATTGCCGTGGCCGCGGCCGCTTCCTGCGCTCTGAGCCTGTTTGCTTTCGTTTCGGGGAGCACTTATCACGTTAGGAGCGGAGCAGGGCTGCTGGTAACCACATTTGAATTCCCAGGGCCCGGGCGGGGAGGGGGGGGGAGGAGAGAGCGAATCTCATCTATTTTCTCTCCCGCCCTTTCATCAGAGCAGCAGGAAGTTTTGGAAAGCGCCGATTGTCATGGCGCATTGCTTCCCTAACAGACCTCTTTCGCTCTCGCTGTGCTCGGCTGGCCTGATCACAAACCTCGCCTTGGCAGAGAGACGGCGCTCGGGGGCCTGGGGGGACGCGGCCGCGTCCCCCCAGGCCCCCGAGCGCCGTCTCTCTGCCCGTCCTGATGCTCAGCATCACCTCAACCCCGTGCCCTTTCCAAAGGGGGACGCCGCTCGCCGCTCCATCGCCCCACCGGGGACACCGGCACCGAGCTCCCCGAGTGACCCGGCTCGGTGGAATTTGCCCCGTGGGCTGAGATAAATCAGCTCCCGTGGCCGGCGGGCGTTTGGCTGCTGTGACACGATATGGATTTGCTCGGAGCTGGCTCCCGCCGTGGAATAAATCCGTGGTGCGTGTCAGCGAGCGGGGCCGGCTCCCTGCGCGCCGAGCGCTGCCCATCGATCGCAGCGCCGGGCGCGCGCCCCGTTAAGCAGCTTTTGTTAATTACGCCGCCGTGCAGGCAATTGGATGGAGTCTGAATGGGCGCTCTTGGCCCTTTCCTCTAATTAGCTCGGGGGGATTAATCATGTGGACAGCGGGGAGAGATGGCACGAGATAACTCGGTGACAAATACGCCCTGAGCGGGGAGGCGATTCAGTCCCGCGCTGCGGCTGGCAGGGGAGCGGAGGGGTGGCTTTCCACGGGGTGCCCAGCACCCTTGGGTGCCCAAAAGGCTGCAGCCACGGGGATGTGGGGCTCTGCAGTGCGCCAGGGCTCCGGGCATCCCCACTGGGGACCACACACAGTGGGTGCGTGCCCAGAGCCCTGGCATCTCGGACATCTTTCTGCCTGGGTAAAGGTGGCGCGAGGGTGGCCTCCCCTCGCCCTCCCGCCATGTGCCTGTGCCTGGTTATCTGCAAAGCCCCAGATTATTTTTAATGCCTCAGGATTTGTTAGCGATGCGGCTCAGGGCTGGAGCCTCATCAAAGGCTGACAGCGAGCTGATTAAACTCTTCTCTGCCGCGGCAGCCCGCGAGCCGGGGCTGGAGACCCCAGCATACCTGGAAAGCAGCGGCTGCGGGTTTCCCTGCAGGTTTTCCAGGCATCCTCCTTCTGCTTGTGGTCAGAGGCACCTGGCCGCTCCCGGGGCTGCTCCTTTGGGGCTTACCACGAGCAGCACTCCGGGCACGAGCGTGCCAGCGTCCTGCAGACCAGACCTGGGGCTGGGCTCACCGCTGGGAACAACAGAGTGGGGTTGGGAGGGGAAAACCTTTCCTCCTGGGAACGTTGTGCCATGCAAGCCACCAGGCACAACCCCGTGCCAATAACTGTGCCAGGGTGTGGGCACCAGCACTGGAGCCTGCAGGCAGTGCAGCACCATCGCTGCTGCTTCCGAGCACGTGGAGCTGGGGGGGTTCTGCTGTTCAAAGCCTTCTGGAGAGCTGGCGGCTCCCCAGTGCCCAACTTGGGAGGAATCTTCTCCCTCCTGTATTTTACTTGGAATAAACACTGTGTGCAGATGCAAATGAGCAGGGGGAGAGGGCTGGCGGAGTGCTGAGTGCCTGGTGCTGCAGTGGCTGCAATGGCTCCGTGATAACAGGGGCAGGCGAAGACAGCCAGTGCGGGGCCGCCTGTGCTCCCGGCGGCGCGGTGACCAGAAATTTGGGGCCATTTCCTCTCTCTCTGCCTCCCTTTTCTTCCTTCAGACGCTTCCTCAAATGGCTCTGCCGGGCACTTCCATTTGCAGGCTGCAGCCCTGGTTTTTCCCAGCTCGGGCAGGCGCTGCCGTAGCAAGGTCAGTTGTGTCCCGGGGCTGCCGGCGCCGCTCGGCTCAGCTCGGCTGCTTGGGGCTGCAACCCGGGCAGGAGGGAGCACAAAGCCCCTCGGCAAAGCCCCCGAGCTGCTGCAGGCTGCTTTTGGCAACGGCTGGGCTTCTGCAGGCTGGGGGGGTCTCTGTGGTATGGGGCTTGGGGCTTTCCCCAAATGAAATCTGGGCGCAGTGGGCTCTGTGCACGCCTTCGTGATGGGAGGATCCCACACGGAGAGGTGGAGGGGGCTGGCGAGGAGATTTGGGAAGCTGGAAGAGCTGGAGCAGGGCTGCAGACCTTGCCTGTGTGCTGGGGCACATCCGACCTGCTGCCCAGCCCCGTTCTTTCTTTCCTCCCTTACTCCACCAGCAGCTCGTGCTGGTACCGAGCTGCTCCGGGACCTGGCCCTTGGCACATCCGCGGCGTGCCGGTGCCTCTCCGTGGCATCTGTGCTGCTGCTTTCCCCAAAAACGCAGCCTCCTGGGGCAGCCCTGCTCTGTGGGATGCTGCGAGGCTGTGATGGCCTCAATCCCAGTGCCGGGGCAGGTGCCAGGAGCAGGCAGAGGGCACCAGGTCCCCCCCCACAGACGTCCCCCTGTCCCCAGACTGCAGTGACCGAGGGGCAGGGACCCATGCGAGCTGCCTTGGAGCAGCCCAGCAGCTGCAGAGCACTGAAAAGGAAAAGCCAAATGGGGAAAATCAGTGCCCGAGCTCCCCAAAGTGGCACCTTCTGGTGCCGGGAAGGGTGGCACAGGGACAGGGGTGTGCGCATGGCTGCGGTGGCGGTGCCCACGTTTGGAGAGGCAGGGTGGGCTCTGTGCCGTGTTGGTGACATCCCCAGGGGGACCCCGTGCACAAGGGGATCAGTTTGGTCCCAAATCATGGGGACAGGACCTCAGGGGTCCCACATATGGGCACTTGGGGCACAGCAGGGGGTGCACATGGCAGGGGTGGGTGGCAGACCTGACCTGCTCGGCTATAATTACTGCCCAAAACGTCCCCGGATCTCCTGTCCCTTCTTTGTCCCAAACTCACAGGGACTGCAAATATCTTAAGTGTGGGAGACAGAGGGATTTGGCCAACCCCTTTTCAGTGGTTTGTGGGGACAGGACAAGGGACAATGGCCACAAAATGGAGCACGGGAAGTTCTGCATCAACACGTGAAAGAATTTCTTCATGGTGAGGGTGACGGAGCGCTGGGACAGGCTGCCCAGGGAGGCTGTGGGGTCTCCTTCTCTGGAGATATTCAAGATATTTGGTTGCCTCCCTGGGCAGCCTGCTCTAGGGAACCTGCTTTGGCAGGGGGGGTTGGACCCGATGATCTCTGGAGGTCCCTTCCAACCCCTACAATTCTGCCGCATCCTGGGGCCACGTGGCAGGAACTGGGGGACAGGGGCGGGGGGCACATCACAGGGACCCTGTGCTGGGCACCACGTGCTGGGCACCACGTGCTGAGGCCCACACGCCAGGGACCACGTTAGAGGGACCCTATAACAGGGACCATATGCCAGGGACCCCGTGCTGGGTCCCACGTGGCAGTGGTGGCGTGCAGGGGACGTGGTGCTTGGCACCCCGGGCACCTCTGCTCCTCCTGGGGACGTGGTGCTCAGCACCCCAGGCACTGCCATGGGTTTGAGCCCTCCCTGCACGCCCTCCCACACAAGTTTGTTTTGAGTTTTAGGGCCGGGGTCATCTCAGCCACCCTCTCCCCTCACCGTGGTGCCGGGACGGGTGCTGGCACGGCGGGGGTCTCGCCGTTGGGGTGGCCGCAGCCCCCGGTGGTGGCAGGGGACAGGGGCGGGTGACATTGAGCTGCGCCGCGCGGTCTCTGTAGTGCCGTTCTTCCCGGGGCTGGATCTCCTCCAGGGAGGAGAGCTGCCGGAGTGATTTAATTCACACTGACTGCAGCTGACCTTGGAAACCCGCCGATAGACGGCCGCCATCGACACCGGCTCCGGGGGGGGGACACGAGAGCTTGGTGCAGCCCCACGGGCATGAGGGAACCGAGCAGAGCCAGACACCGTGCTGATGGGCCCGGCATCGCCGTGCTGATGGGACAAGAATTGCTGTGCTGATGGGCCAAACGTCACCGTGCTGATGGGACAAGAATTGCCATGCCAAAGGTCTGAGCCTCGCCGTGCCAATGGTCTGGTCTGAGCATCCCACATCCCACCCCAGGGCCGAGCTCCTTCCCGGAGCTGGCAGCTGCAGGAGGTCAGCACGCTGCTCCCCGTGCCGGGAAAGTGCTCGTATTTTTTACTCCCACGAAATATTTGCTGGGTTGCAGGACTGCTGGGTGACAGGGACGGAGGCTTGTGCGCATGCCTGGTGCTCAACAGACCCTGGGGACCCCCGATGGGGGGCCCAGGATGTGCCCTGCTGGGTCTGGGGGTGCAGGAGGTGCCCGGTTTGGGGCTTGCAGGTGCACACAGGAGATGCCCAGCTGGGTCTGGGGGTGCAGGATGTGCCCAGCTGGGTCTGGGGGTGCAGGAGGTGCCCGGTTTGGGGTTTGCAGGTACACACAGGAGATGCCCAGCCAGATCTAGGGGTGCAGGAGGTGCCCAGCTGGGTCTGGGGGTGCAGGAGGAGCCCTCGCCCACTGCAGCACCCTGCCTGCAGCTGCAGCTTGCACACCAGCATCACGTTGTCCCTGCTGTGAGGCTTTGCCCTGCCCCATGCCAGCACCGAGCCCTTTCCTCCTGCAGCCCCAGCTGGAAGCTGCTGCCAGCGGGTGCCATGGGGGGCACGGATTCTGGCACAGCAGGGACTGCCCCGTCCTTGCTGGGGACACGAGGGGGGGACAGGAGCTGGCTGGGGGAGCAGCAGGGATGCAGCAGCACCCAGGGCTTGGCCATGAAATAGCTTTGAGCTGGGGCTGGGGGTGTCAGGGTGGCACAAGCTCGGTGGCTGTGGGGCTGGCAGTGCAGGATGAGGGCGATGCAGCCACAAACCAGCTGCGTGCTTGGTGCTGGCCCCGAGCACCTGCTTCTGGCCATTGTCCCCACGGCATCGCAAGGAGAAGCATCCCTGTAGCAGCTCTGCTCGGGGCTGCAGGCAGGCAGGAGCCAGGTGCTAATTACCTGACAATTTTAATTCCTGGTTTGCAGCCAGCTCCAGCCGCTGGCACGCTGCTGCTGCTGCTGCTCCTGGTGCTCTGGTGCCCCGTGCTTGCCCCGGGCAGGGTTGGTGCTGCAGCATCAGCCCAGCAAGGTGCAGGTCCCCATTGCACGCCACAGCCCCGGGGCCTCGCGTGTGCCCTTGTGCTGTGGTTGTGCTGGGGGGCACTGGGGGGTCGGGGCTGCAGGTGGGGTCAGTGGGATAAGGGCAGGTCCGAGCCCCTTCGTGCTGGACACGTAGGAAGCTCGTGGCGAGCTTGTTCTTGCTCCGGGGGAGGGAGGTTTTGCCTTTGCAACTTGTCAGCTGCAGCTGTGCTGGCATCACGCAGGCGGGGCACGTGCCAGCTTTGTCACCGCGCTGAGCCTCGGCTGTGCAGGGGACACGACGCAGTGCGACGCTTTGCAACGCAACAGGACGTGGCACTGTGCAGCACGGTGCAGTGCACAGCACCATGCAATGCAGCACAGCACCATGCAGTGCAACACAGCACCATGCAATGTAGCAGTGCAGTGCAATGCTGCATGGTGCAACGCAATGCAGCACAACACAATGCAACATGGTGCAGTGCAGGGTGATGCTGCATGGTGCAATGCAACACAGCACCGTGCAATGCATCGTGATGTTGCACAATGCAACACAATGCAGCACAGCGCAACGCAATGCAATACAATGCTGTGCAACACAGCACAATGCAACACAGCACCATGCAATGCATCACAATGCAATGCATCACAATGCAGTGTGATGCTGCACAATGCAACACGACGCAGCATGGCACAGTGCAATGCAATACAATGCTGTACAACACAGCACAATGCAACACAGCACCATGCAACGCATCACAATGCAATGCATCGCAATGCAGTGTGACGCTGCACAATGCAACACAACGCAGCACAACACAATGCAATACAATGCTGTGCAACACAGCACAATGTAACACAATGTGATACAACACAATGCAATGCAACACAGCACAATGCAGCACCATGCAATGCAACACAGCGCCATATAACACAGCACAACGCAGTACAACACAGCACAATGCGACGTGATGCAGCACAATGCAGTGCAGCACCGTGCAACACAACAGCACAATGCAGCGCTTTGCAATGCAACACAACACAATGCAACACAATGCAACGCAACGCAGCACTTTGCAATGCAGTGTGATGCAACACAACAAAGCAGCACAAAATGCAGCACGGCACAGTGCAGTGCTTTGCAATGCAGCATACGCAATGCATAGTGTGGGTGCTGCAGGCTGAGCTGTGATGCCCAGCCCGACCACTGCCCGCTCTGCCACTGCCCTGATGATGCAGGGTCCTAATGATGCAAGGTCCTAATGATGCAGGGTCCTGATGATGCAGGATCCTAATGATGCAGGGTCCATGCCCAGTGGGGGCTGCCCCACAGAGCCTCTCCTGCCCCGGCCAGACGCTTTGCCCAGCTCCAGCCGAGGAGTTTCCTAAACGAGCTGCGCCTCGCCGCCCTGCCCGGTGCCATTTAAAAGAGCCCTGTAGTAGTTTGAATTCCCTAACCTGCCTTTTGGAGTAATTGTTGTCTTTTTTCCTCGTACAGTTGTTATGACAATAGTTTCACGGGGAGGAATTCCTTTAACCTCTACCCTTAATTGGCTCTTCCCTGACAGAGCTCCCTCTTTTGTTGCTGCTAAAACATGATTAGATCTGCTGCTCCAGTGAGTGATCTGATGGCAGGAAATTTTGACTCAGTCGTACCTTTTTGCATTTCTCTGCTCATTTAAAAAGCCAGGCTTGTAAGGAGCCGACAGTTTGAAAGGGTTTCGGCGACGCTTTCTTGTAGTGCTGCGCTCGACGCCTGTCTGTCTCGGGCTGACGGCACGGAGTGGAAAAAAAAAAAACACGGGGAAAGCTCAGGATGTGAGGGTGTCCCCTGGGGGGCAGCAGCTGGAGGCTCCCCCTCCACCTGTCCGTACCCCAGGGCCCTGTTTGGGGCAAAAACAGAGCTATTTGTCACCGGGCAGTGGCCCTGCACTGGCCTTGCTGCGGGCACTGCCCAGCCCCGGCACGGCCTCTGCTCCTCTGGATCAAGCGCCAGCTTAAATGGGGAGAAATCGGCTTTTTTGCAGAAGCAAGGTGGTGGGATTAGGTCGGATTTGCATAGAAATGGTGCGTGCAGATGTGGGAATGCATTAGCGGCCTGTTGGAGCACGTGGGCTGGGAGTTCAACTCTGGTTTAATTTTCCCTGCTCTTTATTGCATTACCGTGGCCGGGAATTGCAGATCCGTGCTGGCACTGCACGCAAGTGCCGGTGCTGTGGGTACTGCTGGTGGTGGTGCTGGTGCTGTGGGTGCTGCTGGTGGTGGTGCTGGTGCCGTGGGTGCTGCTGGTGGTGGTGCTGGTGCCGTGGGTGCTGCTGGTGGTGGTGCTGGTGCCATGGGTGCTGCTGGTGTGCTGCCCAAGGACTGGGAAATGATGCCCTGGATCCGGAGCCAGGCACTCAGCCCTGCACATTCCTGCGCCCCCAGCTTGTGCCGAGCCCTGACCTGGCAGCAGCAGCGCAGCAGGAGCTGCCTCGAGCTGGATCCTGCACAGATGAACCCCAGGAGTGTGCCCGTCCCTGGGCAGGGTGCACGGTTGGGTGATGGGGGCACCCCAGGGTGCTCCCTGCCCCGATGCTGATGCCGCCTCAGCAGCGAGCTGTGCCGTAACGCACCTGAAGGCGCAGCCACGTTCTCATAGCAGAGGCCAAACACCATCACTGGGAGGCACCCGGGCTGGCTGCGTGCTCAGGATCCCAGCCACGGCTCCTGGTGTGTGGGGAGCTCGCAGTGGGGCTTGGCAGGAGCTGGGCACCCCGGGGACCAACACCCTCTCCAGGAGCGCACGGTGCAGCTTGTCCGCCCGGCACGGCTCCGGCTTCACCCTTCTCACACTGCAGCATCCGAGGTTAAAGTGCTGACAGCACCACCGGGGCTGGGCAGGGGCAGGTTTGGGGGCCGTGGCCCTGATGCTGTGCCCACGCTGACCCCTTTCTGTCCCCACAGGTGAACGTGACAGTGGACTACATCCGACCCGCCAGCAGCGCCACCGAGACCGTGCCAGCCTTCTCCGAGCGCACGTGTGCCACCGTCTCCATCGGGGGAATGTAAGTGTGGCCCCGAGCCCCGTGCCGTGCTCTGCCTCCTGTGGGATTGGGACAGGGGAGGCTTGTCCGTGCTGCCCTGCCCCGGCACCGCATCGCCCCGTGCGCCCCAGCAGGGTGGTTTGGGGTCGTAAGGTGCAGGACCCCCACCACGAGCTGCCGGCCTCCAGAAGCATCTCAGCAGTGGGTTTGCTTGGAGGAGCCGTCACCGCGCTCCCTGCACTCTGTCCTATCCCACAGGCAAAGGACATTGCCACCCCCACAACCCGATGCAGCACTTTGGGGGCTGTCCCACACATACCCACAGCCCTGTGACCACAGGGAGCCCCCGCTCTCAGCTGGAAGCAGCCCCCCTCATTTCCAGCCCATCCTCCACACCCCCTTGGCACCATTTCGTGCCCCAAGCCCCTTTGGTGGCTTCCCTGCCCCGTGGGCACAGAGGGGGCCGTGCTCCTCCTGCCCCTCCTCGCTGCGGGGCGGTTCTGGAGCCGTGTGGGGATGATTTGTCATAGGCCGTTTCCTCTCCTCCTTTTTTTTTTTTTTTTTTTTTTTTTTTTCCTGTAGCAGCTATTTTGGAAAGCTACCAAAGTGCTGCAGCTCTGCTCTTTTTTTTTTTCCACGTTAATCCGAGGCCTGGGAGAGCCGAGCAGCGCGCGCTGGCTGCGCGGGGGAAGCGGGGCCGTGCCCACGGGAGCTGCGCCCCGATGAAGGCACCCGATGGTGACCTTCAGCTGTGCTCATCTCCTGGGGGGGGTGAATTCCTCTCCGGGGCTGCCAGGACAGATCCTGAGTCCCTGCACCCCCCCAGCCAGGCAGCCCCATCCCCTCTGTGCCTCCGTTTGGTGCTGGGGGCTTTGGGCGCTCCCCGTGCCCCCATCCCCGCGCACCGGGGTGGGAAGCAGGTTGGGGGCGACCCCAATCTCTGGGTTGTGCCCGGTGCTGGGTGCTCGGATCCATCCCTCCCGACGGCTTCATTACTCCAGGAGAGGAGGCTGTCAGCAGATGGGGCTGCCGGGGGGGCAGTAGTGTTTGCTGGGGGGGTCAGCAACCAGGGGGCATCCCCTGGGGGCGCAGGGCCCGTGCCGGGGCCGATCCTGCCTCTCCCTGGGCTCTGCCCCGGGTGCTGGTGGCAGCGTGGGTGTAACAGAGCGGGGTCTGTGCCACCGGCCCGCGCCGTGCCGCGGATGGAGCGGGGAAGAAAGCCTGGCTTGTGCTCCTGGCAGCCGGGCTGGGCTCAGCCTGCTTGGCAGTCGGAGCACGCCGCCGGTGGGGCACGGCCGCACTTGGGATGGGAGCCGGGGAGGGTTGCTGGTGGCTGCCTCGCTTCTGGGGGCTTCGGCTCCCTCGGTTCTGTGCCGCTGCTGTTCGTGCAGGCGGCCCCATGGCAGTGGAGAGGGGATGGGGTGGGCGCAGGGTCATCACCCTGCCCCGAGCATCTCCTCTCCGTGGGTTTGGCTCTGCCCAGGGCAGCAGGGTGACGCTGCTCCGGGCAGCCTTGGAGGGGTCCGGAGTGCAGCCAGCCCCTGCTTCCAGCCCCAAACTGGGCCACGTGTGTCCCTGCCCTGGAGCACGATCCCACAGCACCCAGTGACATCCCACAGCACCCCACGGCATCCCACAGCATCCCACGAGTATCCTGCACCACCCTGCCACATCCCCCGGCATCCCGTGACGCTCAGCACCATCCTGCCACGCACTGCTGCATCCCCCGGCATCCCGTGACGCTCAGCAGCATCCTGCCGCATCCCACAGCATCCCGCGGCATCCCACAGCACTCCGCAGCATCAGTTGGCATCCCCCAGCATCCCGTGACATTCCTGCAGCATCCCACAGCATCCCATGACACTCAGCTCCGTTCTGCCACATCCCACAGCATCCCACGGCATCCCGCGGCATTCTGCAGCATCCCACAGCATCCCACAGCATCCCACCACATCCCACAGCATCCCACAGCATCCCACTGCATCCCACAGCGTCCCACAGCATCCCGTGACATTCAGAACTGAATCTGAAGGTCCCAGGGCCGGGATGCTGCATCCCAGGGTGCGGGTGTTGCGCTCAGGGGCTGGCTGCAGTCGCTGCTCTCGCGGCGCTTGCTCCGTTTGCTGCAGGCAGCTGGGGCGGGGGGCGCAGCCCAGAGCCCGCAAGGAAGGGCTTCGGCGGGTGGGAAGCATCCTTGAGCCAACTTGGGCTGGATTTTCTGGGGAAAACTGCAAAATGAGTTCCGTGCTGCTGTGGAGTGGGGGGGGGGTGGCTCGCAAACGGCCCTTCTCCCCTCCGCCCTGCTCCGAGTGGCAAAAAACTGTATTTCACGGCCTAATGAGATTTTTTCCACAGCAAACAGCTTTTCATCTGTGCTCCCCTATTCCCGTTCTTTAATCTGGGCTTAGCGGGGGGGAAGCATCTTCCCTCTGCGCCCCGGCTCCCGCTCCTCTCCAGAGGCTGCTGTTGGAGGTGGGGGCCGTGCTGGGCCCCCCCGGGAGCAGGGCTGCGGCACGGCACCGCGCTCGCAGCTGGGGGGGGGTCTTCTGCAGGCTGGATCTCTGCGCCCCCCTTTCCTGGCTGCTTCTGGGCTGAGCCCTGCTGGGTGGGCTGCCCTGAGCCCCCAGGGGATGGGTGGTGGAGGTGTGGGGGGGTCTGGCTGCGGTAGCGGCGTGCGCCCACGGCATCGCAGCCGTCCCCGCGCCCACGGCACCGCTGCAGCGCACCCGTCGTGGTGCAACCACTGCAGCGCACCCACTGCATTGCAGGCACCGGAGTGCACCCACGGGACTGCACCCATCGCCGTGCACCCATGGTACTGCACCCATCGCCGTGCACCCACCGCATGGCACCCTCGTGGTGCAACCAGCGCGGAGCCCCCGTTGTGCAGCACCCATCGCAGTGCGCCCACGGCGCTGCACCTGCTGCAGCACCCATCGGGGTGCCCGCACCGTGCCTCCCTGGGTGCCCAGCACGTCACCTGCACCCCGCCACCTACCCCAGCAGCTTTCAGGTCCCCAAATCCCGACGCCAGCTTAGAGCTGCGAAGTGTGGCAGAGCCTGGGGCACGCCAGCGCGGGCGGTTTGCTTTGCGTTCGAGCCGCACGAGCCCCTGGCCGTGCTGGGGGGCTCGCAGGGAGGGGTTTCCGTGCCATTATCCATTGAGGGGGTGCTGTGCCAAGGGTGCCCGTGCAAGGCAGAGGGGTCGGGGGGCGTTCACCCCAAGTCCCCGGCAGCAGCTGCCAGCACCCCGCTCTCCGTTGCGCAGCCACGTGCGCAGCGCGGTCGGTACCTGCGTGGGCCTCAGTGCCAGGGTAAAGCTGGGCTCGCGCCCAAGCTCCGTGTAGGTTTTTGCAGCCGCTGGAAAGGGCCCAGATTTCGCTGCTGCCTCGCAAGCTGCTCCCTCCTACGGGGAGGAGGTGGCTGCTGCGGTCTTGTCCCCGGGAGCCGCGAGGATGCCGGTGCCGGGCTGAGGGCTGGCAGAGCTCCTGGAGCTGGGTGGGGAGCAGGGGGAGGGCCACGAGCGCGGGGACTTGGAGCGAAGCCACTCGTGCCATTGAGCAGAGCAACCCTGGGGCACTGTCCCCGAGTCCCCCCAGCCTCATGGTGCCCGCTGGGTGTTGTGTGCTCATCCCGGGGAGGAGAGCTCTCACCGGGATGGTCAGTCCTGCAGGGGCAGCCGGGGGTGATGTCCCCGTCCCCACACGTGCCACAGCTCCCTGGGGGATGCTGCTCACCCTCACACCTGGGTTTAGGAAGGATGTGAGGATGTGCTGCTGCTGGCACGTGGCCCCAGGGAGGAGGAGAGGCTCCCACAGGCTCCCGCTGGTGTGCAGGGGGCTGGGGTGTGAGCGCTGAGCCAGGACGGGCTGCACCCCCGGGCAATGCGCACAGAACCATTGAACATCCCAACTTGGAACGGAGCTTCAAGGAGCATCCCATGAAGTTCCTGGCTCCACACGGGACCCCCATAACCAAGCCGTGTGTCTGAGAGGTTGACCAAGTGCTTTGGGGTTGGCCAAATGCCACGGGGGGATGTGGGAGCCCTGGGGTCGCAGCGGGATCGGGGCCAGGCACCCGTTGGCTTCGCGGTGCTGGTGGCTGCTGGTGCCAAATCCTCCTCCTCAGAGCATTGATTCTGGCCTAAAATCCTACAGGGGAAACCCAAAGTTGTTTAACTGTGGGCGTGGGATCAGCCCCAGGCTGGTGCCAGCGGGTGGTCCCAAAGGTGGGCAGGGCGCCTGGGACCCCACGGCTCTCCTGGTTTGATCAGAAATCGGCAGGGGTACATGGCACTTAAAAACCTCATCCTCACTTAATTTAGCTGAAGTTTCCCAAGAAATTCCCCCTGGCGTTGCCCTGAGATGCTCCTGGCTGCCCTGCAAGGAGGATGAGGAGAGGACGAAGGCGCAGCTCTGGGCCTGGATAACCCACTCCAAAATGAGGATTTGTTTCCCGTTAAGCAGGCTGTGATGTATTAACGCGGCTCCGGTTGCAGAGGTGGTTTAACATTAGATTTTTAATGATCCCTCCATTAATCCTGCTGTTCTGGGACTTAATGCTCGCTGCCCTCTGACCGCTGGAAATGATGAAAACTTTGATTTCGTGCACATTGGATGCTTCTGGAGTCCGGCACCGGGAGCTCGACCTGCAGCTCGTCCTCTGAGTGCAGGGGATTAAAGGCTGGGGATGGGGCAGGGCTGGCCGGGAGTGGGATCTGCAGGACCCCGCTGGGGTTTGGGGAGCAAAGGCAGGGTCTGGGGGTTGCCCCAGCCTCGTGCTTGCTCCCAGGGGGTTTCAGCTCAGCTGGCTGAAGGCTCAGCCCCCCGGGATGGGTTGCAAGCTCGGCGTCATGCAGGGAGTCCATCAGCTCGCAGCGGGTTCGTATTTCTGGGGGAAAAGGTGACAGCAGCCACTGGTGGCCCCTTTGGGGGTCCCCAGGCCAGCATTTGCTCCAGGTGCCTCCGTCCCGTGCTGCAGAGCCTGCTGGGGACCCAAAAACAGCCCGGCCACGCTCCCCACACAGCCCCAGCCCTTAGGACTGCTCCTTTAGGACCCGGCAGCGCGGTGGGAGCAAACGCCGGCAATTGTGCTTGTCTTCTAAAGAGCCATAACCACGCTATTGCTGAATAAATGAAGCCATCAAGCAGAGGTGGCAACAAGATTACAACACTTCACAAGTGCTGGGGGCAGAATAAAATTGTCCGTTTAGTGAGCAGACGGAGCGCTCTCGCTATCACGCTCGTTTCCTGATGCTTTCCGTGCCGGGTTTTAATCTCCCTCCCTCTCCTCTGCCCAGACCTTCCCCCGCTCCCTGCTCCCTTCCCTGAATTGGGCTGGGGGTGCCAGGAGCTGCCTGGGGCTGTGTGGGGCTGGGTGTCCGCTCTGGGGGCTGCAAACGGGGGCTCACAGGACCCCCAGCCCAGATCCAGGTGGGCTCTGCACGGGACCCCCAGCCCTGGGATGGGGACACGGGACAAGGAGCAGTGTCCTGGGGGGTTGTGACCTGTCCTGCCCGGTGCTGGTGGCAGTTTCCACTGGGGGTTTGTCCCCAAAGTGAGTGGGGTTGGGGACGTGCTGCTGCCATGTGCAGATGTGCTGCAGCCCCCTGGCCGGGCAGCCCTCCCCAGTGCACCGGTGCCGTGCCGTGGGCACCTCCCCTGGTGCGCACCACTGCGGGGTCCCACATCCCTGGCTGTGCACCCAACAGCATGCGGTGCTGCAGGGCTGTGGGGAGCCACCTGCACCTGTACCCTGCACGGGGAGGATGAGGACGGGGGCAGCATCATCCCCTCCTGTCCCTGCCATCCCCTCGGGGCCGGATGGGAAGGCAGGGAAAGAGCCCGGCCGGTGCGCGGGTGCTGCCGGGCTCCACGGCTGGTGGATGGCGGTGCCCGTGCCTCTCGTGCCTTGCAGCCTCACGGGGTGGTGCAGTACAAGCTCTCGCACGTGAGCTTCTCCCCTCGCACACTCGTGTCCTGGCCTTGCCGTGGGGCCACCCGCTCGGCTCCGCACCCTGCCCGGGGCGCCAGCTGTCAGCGGCCCCGTGCTCCTCTCGCTGCCGCTCGCTCTGTGCTGCGACAGGCGTCAGCTGCCACCCACCTCCCGCATCTCCTCGCTGCCGTGGCTCGGCTGCAGATGGCTGGCGTGCTGCAAAAGCTGTCCCCACCGGAGCTCGCCTGGGGGGACTCCCTCCGGCAGCAGCCTCGTGGCTGCCGGAGGCGGCTGCAGGTCTGCGCGCGAGCGCAGCGCTCCCTGGCACGGTGCCGGCGGCCCCGAGCTCACCCGCGGCACGTGCCGGTGGTGTGGGGCTGGGCAGCGTGCTGGGCACCAGTTCCTGTCAGCTCCCTGCCCGCCAGATGGGTGCAGCCACCCGAAGGTGCCCGAGGGTAGAGCCCTGGGAGGTTTCCTGCTGGAGAAGTGGAGCAGGGGGTACCTGGGGGTCGGAGCCGCTTGGCACCAGCCTGCGGCTGAGCACAGCACTGCCAACCCCGGGTTCCTCGGTGCTGGTGCCCTACAGCGTGTCTCTGTGGTCCTACAGGGCTGTGGTTCCCATCCTGTCACCACCCCAAAGCCCGAAATCCCCCAAGGGCCGGGGGTGCTGGGGCAGAACTGGGCCGGTGCCACCAGCCCTGCGCTCGCCTCCCCCCGGCACAGCCTGGCGTTCTCTCAAAATAGCTCTAGGTGCTTATTCCTGGTTGCTTGGCATTTCGAGAGCTACCTTTGCAGCTGCCTCCTGCTGCAGCTTATTTCCTCGTTTACGAATGCTTAGCTTTTTTTCCCCTGCTCCGAGGCGAGACCTATTTTCGGCTGCCGGTGATGGCTCAGCCCAGCCCAACCCCCCCCGCCCCCAGGGGCAGGGGGGTGCTCCCAGGACGTGCAGCCCGACGAGGCCCCCCGTGCACACGCACACTCATCCATACGTTATTTTAAAGTGGTGAATTAGCAGTCCCTGCCCTGCATGTGTAATCGGAGGAGAATTACAGATGCACCCAGCGAAGTAGAATTTATGAATTTGTTTAAAGCGGCAGAAGGTAATGGCAGCCAATTTACCGCGGCGTGCGGCGCCGATTGGCAGGCAGCCCTCGTACCCATCCCGCGCCGACCTCTCCTCTCCTCCCCGGCAAGGGGATGGTGGAGGAAAGCCATCGGGAGGGAGAACCACAGGGAGGCAGCTCTGATGGCTCTCCGAAAAGAAGTGCAGCTGCGGTGGGGTTGGGGACTGCGGGCAGCCATGCAGTGAGATGTCCCTGCAGGGATGGGCAGTGACCCTTGCTGGTGGTGGAGGTGTTTGGCCATCTCCAGACGCTGTGCTCAGGACACAAAACTGTCCCACGCGTGGTCCCCTCTGGCCCTGGTCGCTGTCAGACCCGTCCCCCTCATCATCTGGGCAAACGGGAGCGGAGTGTCCTCTCTCACTGTGCTTTCGGGTGCTGCTGCGCCCAGGGCACGCCTGGTGCACGGGTTTTTGGGGTGCTCACAGGAGCACGTGCTGGGCTGTTGCATTCTTGTGCACGCTCCCAAACAGCAGGAGTGCCCATTAGTCATTACACATTACTGCAAGCACCTTCCCTTGGCCAGCAGCCTGAAATTCGGGGGGTCTCCTCTTCCTTCCCCTGGTTGTGGTGCCACGCACGGGGTCCCTGTGCCGGTGCTGAGCCCCCCTTCTCTCTTCTGCCTTGCAGCAACATCGCCGAAGCGCTGGTGAGCAAGGGCCTGGCCACTGTCATCCGCTACCGGCAAGACGACGACCAAAGATCCTCGCACTATGACGAGCTCTTGGCCGCAGAGGCTCGGTGAGTGCCTCCGGAGCTCGGCCGCGCCGGGTGGCGGTGCCGCGGGCACGGCTGGCTCCCTTCCCAGCCCTTCTCCCCCCTTCGTGGCGCTCGGGGCGCCCTCCCTGCCCTTCAGCAGCCCTCACCCCGCACTCAGCCCTGGCTCTGCAAGCTCTGCCCCCAGCCCCGTGGAGCCGAAGCCCCCCCCGTGGCAGCCCCCTCCATCGCAGCCCGCGCGGTGCTGGCGTGGCAGCCGGGCTCGGCGCTGGCGGAGGGCCAGGCGCGCTGTGAGTCAGTGGGAGCCGGCGCAGCGCATGTGGAATCTCCGTGCTAATGCTGCAACCCCCAGGAGGCAGATTAAAGAAGATAACATTTTTTAAAAATGCCCCGGGGGAGGTTGTTGGAGCCTCATGGCTCTGTTGTGCCCGGAGCGTGGCGGGGCGCAGGGTTCCGGGGGCCCCGTGTGGTTCCCGGGGCAGCGAGCCCACCGAGCGCTGCCGCAGCCGCCCAGCCCCAGCCTGGCTGCGGGAGAAGTAATTGCATTTAAGCCGTATGACGTCTGAGCAGATCCAGAGGACTTCAGACACATTCTGGCCTCCCGTAATTAGGTTGAGGTTATCGTGGTGAGAAAAATGTGTGTGGCTGCTCCCTGCGCCGTGTCCTCGACAGAGGCAGCAGAAGTGCTGATGCAGGCTGGGGCTCGCTGCCGGCTCTGCTCGAGCCCGCTGCGTGTGCCAGGGTGCACGCCCAGATGTGTGTGCTCCAGATGTGTGTGTCATCCAGATGTGTGTTTATAATCCAGCTGTGTGTGTCATTCAGATGTGTGTGTGTCATCCAGACATGTGTTATCCAGACGTGCCATCCAGATGTGCGTGTGTGTCGTCCAGATGTGTGTCATCCAGAGATGTCACCTTGATGTTTGTGTGCTCCAGATGTGCATGTTGTCCAGATGTATGGCATCCAGGTATGCACGGTCCGGACACGTCATCCAGATGTGTATGTCATCCAGACGTGCATGCATAATCCAGATGTGCACATCTAATCCCGCTGTGTGCCATCCAGATGTGCGTAATCCAGACGTGTGCAATCCAGGCGTGCCATCCAGCTGTGCGTGTGCCAGGCGTGCGTGCTCTGGGTGTACACCATCTAGGTGTGCCCGATCCCAGCTTGTTTGATCCATGGTCCCGATGCACACACTCTGGGCTTGTGTGCTCCAGCTCTGCACCATCCATCTGCACACCATCCTGTTGTGCACCATCCAGGTTTGCACCACCCCGTTGTGCACCATCCAGCTCTGCACCATCCAGCTGCACATAGTCCAGGCTTACTCGTCCCATCAGCGCTCAGTCCCGGTGTGCACAGCCCAGGAGTGCCTTGTCCAGCTGTTCTCCATCCTGCCCCACTTCATCCCGGTGCCACCTGCGTGGGGCTGGGTCCCTGAGATGCCCCCATTCCCCCCCATGTCCCCGCAGCGCCTGGCCTGGCCCCGGCTGCTCTCCGGCAGGATTTCAGCTCCTCCTCGGCAGCAGCTCCAGCTGCAGCTGCCGGTGCAGTGCTGCCAGCAGGGGCGAGCAGCGTTGAGGGGGCTGCGCAGTGGTTTTTGCCAGCTCGCCGTGCAAGACGGTGCCGGGCTCTGCCGCAAGCCTCCCCTCACAAAAAGGGGGGGGCTGCTACCAGGCCCTGGCTCGCCCTCCTGCAGCCCCCCCCGTGCAGTGCAGGCGGCTGTGATCCGTGGCCAGCAGCTTGCTTGTGGCCTAATTGCAGCACGATGGGGATGTGCCTTGCAGAGCGGATGTGCCTGGCATGAAAGATGCATCTCGGAGCGCTCCGGCACCGAGCACGCAGCCGTGCTCCGGGCTCCAAACCTGGCCCAGGAGGCACGGGGGGGGGCTGGGGCCTCCAAGCAAGCGGGGTTTGGAGCAGGGATGAGCTTGGAGCAGGGCTGAGCTCAGAGCAGGGCTGAGCTCAGAGCAGGGATGAGCTCAGAGCAGGGTTAAGCTCGGAGCAGGGATGCGCTCGGAGCAGCTCATGCTTCGGTGATGGTTGCTCGGGGCTTGTAAGAATCCTTCCAAGTTCTCGTCTTGTTAGCAAAGCATGGAGTTGTGTCTGCCCAGGCTGAGCTGCTGGAGCCTGCTCTGCCCTTCTTGGGGTATTTGGGAAGGGGGTGATCGGTGTCCCGCTCCCACCAGATTTTGGGGGTTCGTGGACATCGCTCTGCACCCCACAGCATCCCCTGGAAAAAGCTACGGTCGCAGAAGCTCTGCAAGCGGCTGCTGAATAAATCCTGTCCCCTCCTCCTGGAGCTCTCTGCTCCCCAGGGTGTGGTTTTCATCCATCCCTGCCCCAAAGCAGATGCATGGGGGCTGCACGTCCCCTTCCCTGCCCCAAATGCCCTCGGGAGGGTTTCCTTGGGCCCTCAGGGAGCTGGTGTTGGTGGCCCTGGGGACATGGAGCTCAAGCAGGAGGGAACATAACGGCACATCCCTGCCCTGAGGGGCTGCATCCCTGGCTGCCCTTGCTGGGCTTTACAGGGCTTGCTTGACTTTGTCCCTCTTGTAAAGCTGGGGAAGGAGCTGTTTCCCTATAAAAAAAAGCCGGTTCTTCCCAAGCCACTTATCCCTGGGTGCAGCGCTGAGCGGGGAGGGGTGTCTTGAAGCAGGGAGGGGAGAGAAGAAGAAATCCTTTTGCTGATTTAACAGGTTGTCTTCTTCCAGACAGCTCCTCGAGTCATACAGCTCAGCAAATTGATTGCTGTACAAAGCCTCAGCAGGGCCTTTGAGTTTTCTCCCCGTGTATTTTTATTATCATCGCTGTCCACTCCGAGCGGATCCGTGCCTCTTGCCTGGGAGCAGCTATTAGGTCGCTGGCGGGCGGCTGCGCAACGAGGCGCTGCGACGCCCGCAGGCGGGGGCTTTGTAGGGTTCCCTGCTCGAGTTATGGGAAGGAAGGGCACGGAGCAGCTTTATCCACAGGGATAAAACGTGGAAAAAGGTGCAGCCGCCAGCCTGCCGGCCACGCTGCCCCCACACAGGGACGTGCACGGTGCAGGAGTGCCAGAACCAAGGAAGCCCCAGCTTGGGGATGAGCCTGAATCAGTGAGGGGGCTGCAAAACGGAGCTGTGGGTGCAGCGAGGGTTGGTTTCCAGCTGGATTCACCCTGCCTGCTGCCAACAGCCATCACCCCAAACCGAAAACATCCCCGGCCCCGAAACGCCAGGTTTGGGGCTCGTGTGCTGGCACCGGGCGGCACCGCGCCGCTCCGAAAGGCAAGGCGGCATCTCCGGGCGCGCTTTGTGCTGCGTGCACCTGGAAAATAAACGTGGCCTTTGCAGGCTGGAAAAGGACGGAGCTGTCAGGGGAAGGAGCCGTCGGCGGCTGTAATGAGTGTGCGCTGCCCTTCCACCTGCCGCCGCGCTGCCCCCCTGCCTGTGCCGCGCCGGCAGCCGCGTCTGGGGGCACCGCTGCCGCTCCTGCACGTGGTGATAAGCCCGGCAGCAGAACCACGTCGGGGTCCCCTCGGGGCCCTGGGGCAGCTGCCCCTGCCATCCCCTCTGGCTGCGCAGTGGCCGACGGGCTCTGGCTGCATTTGGAGCTTGTCTTTGGCTTCTGAGGAGAGGGACCCGGGGGTGCTGATGGGTGAGAAACGCAGCACGAGGCGGCACGGTGCGCACGCAGCACAGAAAGGCAGCCGGACCCTGCACTCCCCAAACCGCTCCGTGATGCTCCCAGCTCTGCAGCCCGACCCCGACCCCCTCGCTGTGGTTTTGGGTGCCCCTGCCTCGTGGGTGCTGCCACGTTATCTCCTCCCTGCTGCAGTCACTGCTCCTGTATTTGTGAGGGATGCGCTTCCTCCGCGTCCGGAGCCACCAAGAGCCCTGCACCCCTGTTTCCCCATGTCCCACGTGTGGGATCCCGGCTGTCGGGGTTCAGGGATGGACAACACGGATGGGGATCTTGTGGGGAGTCCTGGGGAGCAGCTCTAGGGTCCAGCTCATTTCCTAACCATCCACTGGTGCCATGAGCGGTATCGCTTCATTTGGGCTGCTTCCTGAATGCGTTTGGGTAACGTGGAAGGAATGTGATTCCTTCAGAACTGGAGCATTTGCTGCATATTTTGCATTTTAAATGGTTTGTCTGATTAAATGCTGAAAAGAAACAGGTATTAACTTTGGCTTGGGCTGGGGCGCTCTCCTTCCCATCCCTTCCCCGCTATGTGTGGGGAGCAAAGCCATGAAATTTGGTGACAGGGACACACGCTCCCTCTGACCGGGTGGGTGCTGGGCCCGCTGGATGCCACTAATTGGGATTAGAGGCTAACGAGCCAGCTGGCCACTCCGCAGGCACAGTGGGGGACAGCGGGTGCACGGGGGGGACGGCGTGTCACCCCCTCTCCGTGCCAGGTGCTGATGGCACGTGCCTCCTCTCTTTTGCAGGGCCATCAAGAACGGCAAGGGGCTGCACAGCAAGAAGGAGGTGCCCATTCACCGAGTGGCCGACATCTCCGGGGTAAGGACCCTGCTCTCATAAAGCACATTTCCCCTGGGGTTCCTTCTCTCTGTGGGGACCTCTCGCCCCTTGCCCTGTGCCTGGGTGGCTGTGGGCTGGGTCTGGCTCCGTGCAGGGCTGCAGGAGCATCCCCAGGGGCTCCGCTTCCAGCTGGAGGTGGCCTTGGTGTCCTTTTTTTGGTGCCCAACCCTCGGGGTGGTTCCTGGTGTCCTCGGCAGGCAGGAGCTCTGTCCGGGGGACACCACCATGCCCCTGCTGCCTCTTCCACCAGCCCCCTCTTACCCTGTGTCTCTTGGGGCCCCGGCAGCATCCGTGGCTCTGCAGCAATTGTGATGGGTGAGCGCAGGGACGCGGGTGCAGGGATGTCCCCTCTCCAAGCTGTGCCGGGCGCACGAAGCCCCCGAGAGGCGCGGCGCGGGGTTGTTAGCGGCCCCGTAACTCAATCAGGGAGGCGAGCAAAACGGTTGGTTCCGGCCGGGAGGCGGAGGGGGAGGGCCCCTGCAAACAAAATTAGGGTAATACATCACCGCTTTTATGAAGATTTGTTAATCTTTTTTAATCTTTAATAGTTTTCTGTAAATTGATCCCACTCCGAGTTAGGCGAGTGTCAGCAGTTGTGCGGCATGATGAATGCGGGTGCGCACTGAACTGACAGGGTGTGCTTTAGCACTGCCAAAATAATTTAATGGGAATTAGCGTCGGCGCTCCCCTCCCGCTGCCCGGGCTCGGGGGGGGGGCCCCTCTCGCTCCGGCTGCAGGCAGGATGCTCAGGCAGCGCGCGGGGATTTCGGGGTTTTTTCAATGTAGGTCACCCGCGGCCCCGGCTCCCTCCTCGCACCGATGCGGGCGTCCGTGAGCGCGGGCGTTTGCTTTTCATCCTGTCCGGGCCACGTGGGGCTGAGCCCCCGGTGGGTGGCTGTGTTCTGGTGAGCTGGGATGTCCGGAGGGGCTGCTGGGGGTACCTCCACCTGGCCCCATCCCGATGCTGTGCGCAATGCAGCGGTGCAGCACCGGCACCGTGTCCCGCTCCGTGCCGCTGCACCAGGGGGCTCGGCCCCATCCCCGTCCCGTGGAGCTGCTGCATCCCGGCTCTGCTTTGCCCTGGCTCCCAGCACGAGGCTCACGGGACCTCATTTGGCCACAGGCTGCCGGATTTCACCCAGTTCCTCCAGCTCCAGCCCACTCTCCTCCCACTGGGAAATGCCCTTTCCCCTTCGGGTTGTGGCCGCCCTGGTGTGCCCCGGCCCCCATGTCCCAAACCAGGCGAGGGGGGGGCCTCTGAACACACCCCAGGGGCGCACCCCAGCTTCCTGAAGCAGCCCCCCTCCAGATGAGCCCGCGGTGCTGCAGGCTGCACGGAAAGCAAAGGCAAAAGGCAAAAAAAAAAAAAAAAAGCGAAGAGGGAAGTGCAGCAGCGCTGATAATGCCGCCTCGCCCACGCTCGCCTCTGCGGTGGCCTCCTTTGCAGTCCCGCTGCTGGGCGAGGTTTGCTGCTCTCCGGAGACCCCTGGGTGCTCCGGTCAGCAGGGGCCGTCCTGATGTCTGTCTGTCCGTCCGTCCTGCCCCAGGCTGGCGTTGCTGGCTTGCTTCTTCAGCCAGGAGAAACGGCGTTGGCCGGGCGCATCGGCGTTCCCATCACTGGCACCCAAGCTCAGCGGGGTGCAGCCGCGTTCCCAAAAATCCCCCGAGCACCCCGCGAGCTGATCCCACAACTCCAACCTCGGCAGCCCCATGGGAAGGACGCAGCCCCCCCGCTGCCACCCCAGCCACCTCCCCTGGTCCTGCCCAGGGACATCTCAGGGGCTCAGTGCGTGGGGATACGCTCGGGCAGCCCCTCTCCCTCATCCTCCCTCTTCCTCATCCTCCCCTCCGTGCAGCGGGGAGAGGCCGGCTCTCCTTCCTCCCCCTTCCCGGCATCCAGCCGGGCTCACGGGCACCTCAAAGCAGCGCGGTTCTGCTCCGGAGCAGCTCATTAAATAATTCAGCCCGTGCAAGACAAACCTGCACCAGCTCGCCTCTCCCCTTACACGGCGCGCGCTCCGGCACGGGCACGAGGGCGAGCGTGCGGCCGCCTGGAAGCCTCCCGTCCTTGGGCAGAGTCCTTGAATAATTTTGCATAATTGGCAGCGCTTCACATGAAAGTGGAGTTACGAGGATATTTTTCCTCGCTGTATTTATGCATAATTTTCCTTCGATTCCCAGCTAATTAAACGCTGGAAGCGTTAAAATAATAGTGGGGATGAGGAGGGGGCGGCTCCTGCCCTGGGGGATGAGCGGGGCTGGGGTCCCTGCTCCGTGGGGATGGATCTCGGTGGCGGGGGATGGATCCTGCCCGGCTCTGGTGCCATCGCTGCCCTTCCCCATCCGAATTTGTGCCGAGCAGCCCAGTGTCCGCAGCGCTGCGGGTGGGGGGCTGCGAGGTTTTGGGGCTGGGAGCCCTGACCCCGTGCAGCTCCCGGGCCTGACCACGGGGTCTGCAGCCTGGGAAGGGTGTCCCGGGGGGGTTGCAGGTGCAGGAGGGGGCATTGGCAGAGCCGAGCTGGCACAATGTGGTAGTTGGGAGAGGCGAGCGGGGAGGTGTTTGCTTGGAGCAAGCGCAGGAACAGTGCGCAGGGTGCAGGGGGAGGCTCCACGTGCAGGGAGAGGATGGGATTTAGGAAGGATGGCATTTAGGAAGGAAGGGATTTAGGAAGGATGGCATTTAGGTGCCGAGACTAGACCGTGGGGCTCAGAAAGCAATCCTGGCTCATTTAAGTGCCCTGGGGGGTGTTGTGGGTACCCTGGAAGCCGCTCCCCAGCTGCAGCGCCCGTCTCCAGCCGGCCCCGAGGCACCCACAGGGTCCTGCCGGCGGAGGATGCTCCGTGTCCGTGTCCGTTCCTCCCGCCTTCCTCCTGCAAAGGACGCACGGCGTGTCCTTCAGAGCGCTGCCACCGGCTGGGCTGGGCGGCCGCGAGCTCTGCAGCAGCTGCTCCCGTCCCAAAGGCCGCCAGCCGCGGCGTCACGCGCCCGCCGCTGCCACCGTGCCGGGCTGGTGCGCGGTGCCGGGGAGCCAGAGCCACCCTGAGCGCTCCCAAAATTCACTCCTGGGAATCGCTGCCAGCCCTGGAACAGCCTCACCCTCCGGACGAGGGACGGATCCAGCCCTGCTCTTGGTGCTGGATGCTCAGCCATGCACATGGGCGTCCCGTGGCAGTGCCCATCCTGCTTGGCAGCACCCAAGGTTTCCTTCCCAGGGGTGCTGTAGCTCTGGGTGCCCGTGCCAGGAGGCTCGGACACATCCCCAATCTCCTTTTCCTGTCCCAGCCGTGGTGCCCTCGCTCTCCACTCGGTGTTTTCAGGGCCCATCTCCCCCATCAGATTCCCTGCTCCTGTCCCACTGAGCGCATTTTTTGGCAGTGGTGCTGTCTGGAGGGGAACAGCAGAGGGGGAGCACTGTGGTGCAGGATGTGGTCTCGGTACCCCCAGCGTTTGGTGCTGCCTCCCCGTGTCCATGGTGCAGGCGGGGGTCTCGGTTTGGTGCTGCAGCCCCGTGCCTGAACCCGGTCTCTCTCCTCCTGGTACCATGGGTGCCCAAACCTCACCACATCCATTCTGGTGAGCGAGGAGGGATCAGGAGCAGCTCGGGGAAGCATGGCTGAGCTCCAAGCAGCGCAGATCCCCCTGCATCAGTGGAGCCCCAGGACCGACCGGCCTCTCCCCGCTGCCCTGGCACTCCGGTGCCTCCGCTGCCGGCGGTGACTGCCGCTCCCCACTTATTATTCCACATTAACCACCAGTGCCTGCACGCCTCTTCCCTTCTTGCGGAAGAGCTGCTTTGTGTTATGCAAAATCCTTGTGGATTTTTAAGGTCATCCTCCAGCACGTTTGAACACCGCCGCGCCCCACGGATGCTGGCAGCGGCAGGCGCGCGGTGCCGGCCCGCAGCATCTTCGCTGCCGCGCTCTTCCTCACCGCCACGCTCTTCCTCGCTGCCCCACCGCCCTCCCCGGGGCACGGGGGCTTCCCCACCTGGCACCTGTGGGACGGAGCTGCCGGTGGGCTCCTTCACGCAGCTCGTTTTTCCCTCAGCTAATCAAATCGTGACTGCATAGTGATTACCGCTAATTAGTAGCCTTCATTAGCGGCTCCCATTTTAGATTTGCATATGTTCGGCCTAAGTGGTTAACATGGGGTAATGTGGTTTTCCTTTGCGTGCAGATTGCACTTACATGTGTTGCATTAACTTCTTGACTGCACATCTGCTGAGCGCCCTCCCCGGGCCCGTGCGGTGCCCGTGGCGCACGTGGCGCAGAGCCACCCGGCGTCGAGCGCCACGGCCACACCACAGCAGGACCTGGGGGCGTCTCTGCCCCCCCCTGCCCTGCCACAACCCCAGCAGCAGCCACCCCTGCTCCCACCGTAGCCCCGAGCCTGCATTCCACAGACCCACATCCCTTCCCTCCCCACGGCGCCGTGGTTCAGGCGTGGATGCTGCAGCTGCCGGCACAGCGCGGCCGTGCTCCTTTGGGTCCGGGTTCGACGGAGGAGGCGCGGGGTTTGGGCTGTGGCAAGCTCCCTCCCTTCCCTCCGCAGCTCATTTTTCTAAATTAAGGCCGGAGTGAAATACAAAGCCACCTGGCTGTGTTTTATTTTAGGAGCTGCTTGGCTTTGACTTTTCTTCCCCGGGTGAATAAATCAGGAGCTCGCGGCACGGCGCGCCGTGCCTCCGAAACGCGCCGGTGGCGGCGATCTCGGCCGAGGCCGCAGCTTCAAAGTGTGGGGGGGGGCTCCGTGAGCACTGAGCCCAAATTGTGCCCGAGCTACTTAGCATGGATCCAGCCCTTTTGGGTGGACAGGACTGATGGGAGGGGGTCCTAGGGGGTCCTGCAGGGTGCTCCGTTAGGATGGGGCAGGATTTGGCCTCATTCCCCTGATGATGTTGGGGCCGTGGGTACCAGAGAGGGGAGGGCGCAGCGTGGGCTGGAAGCCGCCCGAGCTGTGCCCACATCCCTCATCCCACTCCCCATATGGGGTGTGGGGGGGGTTAAAACGTTGTCCCCAGAGCACCGGTGCCATGGGGGGGCTGCGGGAGCTGACCCCCCTTCTCTCCGCAGGACACCCAGAAGGCGAAGCAGTTCCTGCCCTTCCTGCAGCGCGCCGGCCGCTCCGAGGCCGTGGTGGAGTACGTCTTCAGCGGGTCCCGCCTGAAGCTCTTCATGCCCAAGGAGACCTGCCTCATCACCTTCCTGCTGGCAGGTGAGCCGCCGCGCCGCGCCACGCCGGGGACGGCTCCGGGGACGCGCACGGAGCACCCGAAAATGCCTCTGCCCCCTGCACCCCGTCCCCTGCTGCTGGGGCGCACGAGGGTTTAATTGAGCGGGGCAGCACTAATTGGAGCTGGCTGGAGAGTTGGTGCTCCTGGGGTGCTTGTCCCTGCCCTCTCCCCGAGCTCAGATTTGGGGCTGGGATTTGGGAGGTTCCTGCACGTCTTGGCGTTGCTGCTGCTCTCCATCCTGCGTCCCCGGGGGTGGCACCTGGGCTGTGCCCACTGCTGGGGGACAGGGGTGGGGAAGTTCAGATGCTTCACCCCAGAGTTGTGGTGCACCGGGAGGGTGCACGTCTTGGCGTGCACATGGTGGTTGTTCTGGTAGGTCCTACAAAAACTGCAGAGCTCCCCCTCCAAAACGGTCCCGCTTGCAGTGCGCGGTGCCACCAGGGCTCAGCCTCCTTCGCCGGCACATCGCAGCCGCCCTTCACCCCATGGCCGTGCTCCGGGAACATTTGGACCTGCCACCTTCCTGGGACGTGGGACAGGGCAGGCAGCGACGTGTGGCTCCAGGAGGAGGTCAAGGAGGATGAGGAGGGTGAGGAAGGCCGCGGGGCAGCCCGCGGAGCCCCGGCAGCCCGTGCCGCGTGCTCGCGGTGCCTCCATGGGAGCTGATGTGGGGCGGCTTCGCTCTCGCTCCGGTTTCTATGGCAATAACCGCGTATAAAGGATGACCCTGAACGCTGATCGTTCACAACTCGGTTATGAAAAATTCAATAAGCGTATAAATAGACCGTATATGGGGATAACAACACCGTGGCTGCTGTAAGCAACGGCTCCTGCCGCTCCCACCGAGGGATCTTCCCCAGGGGACGGCGCTGGGACGGTCCCCGGCTGTCCCATCGCTCCCGCAGTGCCGGAGATGTGCGGGTGCTTGCTGAGCCTGGGCTCCCCCAGAGCCACCCCTTCCCTTCTGCTGGGGCTTCTGAGAGCGTTTTGGGAACAGGAGGGACCGTGGCAGGTCTGGGAACAGCTCCCAGAGCCCCGCACACACGGGCGCTGCCCTTGCCTGTGCCCCGGCTCCTTGTCCCCATCCCCTTGGGCCACCCCGCTGCAGGACGTGGCCACCCCAGCGGCCACTGCTGCGCCGCTGCCCCCCGGGGACCAAAAGCCCCACGGCGATGCGATGGGATGTCACACAGCTCGACATGGTGCCATGGCACACGATGTCACACGATGTGATGTCACACGACGTGCCGTGATGTCACACCATGCGCTCCCGGCGGTGGCACGTCCCCGCTGCCACCCGGAGGGGCGAAGGTCCCCAGCCCCGCTCTGCCAGGGCGCAGGATCGGGGCCCCCCGCACTCCCGGCTGGCTCCTGCCGCGTGGGAAGCGCGTCCTAAACCTGTCCTTCTCCTTGCGCTTGTGCGTATAAATAGTCGCGCTGCCTTATTTATAATTAACCATTCTTAAAGTCAGCTGCAAAAGACAGGGAAATGAGACTCCCCCTTGCCTGCGACTGATACATTAAAATTTTAAGAAGCGATAAAACTCCCACGTGCTCGGGAGGAGGAATTTCGTGATATTTAAATATTTCTCTTGCGGAAGGCAGCCGTCGGGCTCGGCTGCGCTTCGCATGCGGGAATCCCGACGGCTGCCTCCGAGCGCTCCCTGCACACCAGGGGCTGGGGAGGGGGCCTGGGACCCTCACTCCCACTCCTTGCATTGCCATTCCCTGGAAATTTGTGATTCCCGGCCCTCATGCACATCCTTGCCTCTTCCTCCTCATGTTGGTGCTGCTGGATGCATGCACGGGGCTGGCACACCCGAACCATGAGCTCGGCTCCGCACCGCTGCGGCAATTAAACCCTTCCCTTGGCGAGGTCGGGGGGCTCCTGTGGGCCTGGTGGGATGCTTGGGGTGCTCCCATCCCTTCCCATTGCCATCCCACGTGGCGTTCCCGGCCCCTCGCTGCAGGTCAGGGGCTCTGGCTTGGTTGGGTGGGTTTTAAATCAAATGGGAGCAGGCGGGGGGGCCGCTCCGGCGGCCGGGCGATGGATGGATGGCTCCGGGGGGAGCGCGCTCGCTGCAAGTTATATTTAATCCCCGTTGCTGTGGAGACCGACGGGCTGTCGCCTTGCTGGGGGTGCCCGGGCTCCGAAAAGTTCCCAAAGTCGTGACCCTCCCCTGGCACAGGCGGCCCCGAGCCCCCGCAGGGTCCCCGGAGCCCTGGGGGTGCCACTGCGCGCAGGGTGCGCCGCTCGCCTCCTGCCGCGGCTGAGTCACCCCGGCCACCTCCCTCGCCACCTCCACATTGCCCTTCGGCAGACAGCTCAATTAGAGGGCTGGGAATAACGAGCCGTGGGGGGGGGATGTCACCACCCTGCAAAGCAAGGGGCCGGGCTGGGAGTGAAGGTTTTGGGGTGTTCGGTGCCATGGGCGCCGTGTCGCCGGGGGAGATGTGGCTGCGCACAGCAGCCTCTGCATCCACGCTGCACGGGATTGTCCTGCATGGCACGGGATCACCCCAATTTGCACAGGATCACCCCAATTTCCACATCATCACCCCACATTGCACAGATTCACCCTGTGCTGCCCATCCCAGAGCGTCAGCTGCGCCGGGCTCGTGGTGCTGCCAGAAACACTCACGGGTGCTCCCCGGTCCCCTCCTGATCCCTGTGGCACCAGGGATCTGCAGTTCTTCCTCCTCCTGGCACCTCTCCGGGGACACTTCCCCAGCTCCAGCTCTCTAATCAACTTGTAGACATTAATTACAGGCTAAAGAGGCAGGTAGAGTGCCAATTAGCGTGGAAGACAACGCGCCACCTCTGCTGGGGAGGGGGGCAGGGGTGACCTCGGTCAGGGTGGGAGGCTCCGCAGGACGCAGGGGTGGGAGGTGACGCCGGGAGGGCTGCGGTGGGAACGGGAATTCCCCAGCACCCGTTGGCACGTGCCGGCACCCGATCACCACCATGCCTGCTGTGCTTTCCCTGTCCTTCCACATATTAATTAGAGCTGCGTAATTAGGACTGCTTGGCAGCCTCCTCGCCCCGGCCCACCCCTGGCAGGAGCAGAGGGTCCCCTGTGGCCACCCCCAGATCCCAAACGGGCGCTCCCTCCTCGCTCCCGGCGCCGGGAAGTTAAACCTTCACCCTGCGTAAGCCAAACTCGGTTATTGAAGCATCCCCGCCCCTAATGAGCCCCGTGCAGCCTGATCAATTATTCAGCCGAGCAGCTAACGAAAGGCCAGGCGGCTGCGGGGGCTGGCGGCTTCCCAGGCCAGGGATTTCGGCATGGGGGGGGGGATGCAGCGAGCTCGGATCCGGAGCACGAGGCTGCAGGGGCCAAATTCGCTCCCAGCCGTGCCACGGGGAGGGCCCGGTGCCGGTGATCCTTCTGTGCACCACCCCTGCTTTGACAATTTTGACAAATTTGGCAATTTGTTTTCTTCCCCTGGCTGCTGGCACGGCACAACCGGGGCACGGGTCCCAGCACCACAACTGGGGGCACTGGTCCCAGCACCACAACCGGGACGCAGGTCCCAGCATCGCCCCCGGGGCTGCTGCATTGCCCCGGCACGGTGCGGCCGTTGGCTAATTGCCGAAGTAATTGCCTCGTAAAATAATGAGAGACGAGGGGCATGGGGCGGCAGCGAGCCAGGGTGGGCTTTCCCCGTGCACACACACTCCTTTTTTTTCCCGTTTCCTTCGGTTTTGGCAGGAGCCACTGCAGGCTTTCTCCTCTCAGCGCGGCGCTGCCGCAGCCGGAGCTGCCCCGGCCCCGCTGCCCGGCGGCGTGGGTTTTGTCCCAAAAACGGGACAAATCCCCGCAATTCCTCAACGCCGCCTTCATTTTTAATTATTTTTTTTTTAAAGTCAAATGCAAATGAGCATCATGAAGCGAAGACAGGTCCCCTGTCAATGTGACTTCGGGGATGTTCTCCAGGGAGCCTCACGCCGTCTTCCCAGCTAAAATATATACGTCGGCGCGCTATAAATATGTGCAAATACAGAGGCACTAATTTAATCCCGCGCTCCGCTTCCCCAGCCAGACTCCGGAGCCTGACGCCGCCTTCGGGGTGCGGGGGCCCACGGCAGCGCCAGCGGGAGGGATCCAGCAAGGGGGGGCTCACCCCGAGGCTCCTGCGCCCCGGCACGGCGCTGTCAGCGTGCAGCAGGGCGCCGAGGGTCGGGGCCCTAAATTGTGCCGAGGCGACAGCGCGGCGCCGTATTTACGAGGTGGGGTGGGGGTCACGGTGTTTATCTGTGCCGGGGGGGCTGAGCTGCAGCCGATACCCCCCTGGCAAGGGTCTCGCCCCCCCCTCAGCGTGACATCTCCTGTTGGAGTGGCCGTAGCTCACCGGTGACACCGCGGGATGTGGGGTCCCCGTCCAGGCACTGTGGGGTCCTGGGGGCATCTGGATGCTGAGTGAGGAGCACGGCCCCACTGCACCGAGTTGGGGCATGTTGGTGCTTTTGGGGGAAAAGGGGTGAAAATGAGGTTTCTCCCTGAGCTGCAGGGCACGGCTGCAGCCTGCGGAGGTTGCGCACACTCCAGACCTCGTTCTGACACACCATGGGTGGCATGGGACTGGAGACACCCCGGAGCCCTTCCTAGCTTCGTGCCCCGTGCAGCTGATGCATTTTTACCCGATTTTTGGCTTTGCCTCATTTTTTTGTCTCACGTGGGGCTGCGCAGCCACGGGGTGGAGCTGGGAGCTGAGCCCCGAAATGGTGACCCCAAATGCTGTGGCCCCGCAGCGTCAGGATGCGGTGACCCCAGATGCTGCAGGTGTGTGGGGTTGGGATGTGGTGACCCCAAATTCTGCAGGTGAATGGGGTGAGGATGCAATGACCCCAGATGTTGCAGGTGTGCAGGGTGGCAATGCGGAGACCCCAAATGCTGCAGATGTATGGGCTGTGTGGGATATATGGGCTGTATGGGATATATGGGCTGTATGAGGTACATGGGCTGTATGGGCTGTACAACCTAATGGGTATATGGGATATATGGGCTGTATGGGCTATATGGGCTGTATGGGATATATGGGCTGTATGACCTGATGAGTGTACAGGATCTATGAGCCTTATGGGCTGTATGACCTGATGGGTTTATGGGATATACGGGCTGTACGAGCTGTATGGGATAAATCAGCTGTATGAGCTGGGCTGTACAGGCTGTACGGGATGTTTAGGGGCTATTTGAGATATAGGAGCTGTACAGGCTGTATGGGATGTTTAGGGGCTATTTGAGATACAGGGGCTCTACAGGCTGTATGGGATGCCGGGGCTATGTGGGACATATGGGATGCAGGGGCTATATGGGATGTAGGGGCAGTACAGGCTATAGGGTATGAAGGGGCTGTATGGGATATAGGGGCTGCACAGCCATTCTCCCATCCCCATCAGACGAGTGCCCCCAGCCCCTTTTTATCACAGATCCTCTGATAACGGGGCCATCGTCACCCCCTGCACCGCTTTGCTCCTCACAACCCGGGGTCTGAGAAATGGGATTCCCCCAGCACCCGACAACCTGCCCCTGCGCCCGGGCAGCGCGTGTTTAGCTCTCCTGCCACCGTTCCTGGCGGCACCGTGCCACACCGGGGGTCCCCGGCCGTGCCCCCCACCCGGGCTGCGGATGGCGCGATTGGGGCTGCGCCCGGCCGCCCCCCGCCTCCCCGCTGCCGTCTGTTTCCCTGTTCCCGACAGCCTCTATTTTGGTAGGGACTGGTGTTAAAAATAACGCCGCGCTCCCACACGGGCTGCGCGGCAGCAGCCAAGTTGCCATCACGACTCGAGGCCGCCGCGCGTGCCAGCGCCGTGGGCACCGCCTGCACCGGGACGCCGCGGCTCGGGCACGGCGCACGGGAGGGAGGGGACGGCGGCGTCACCGGGCGTCCCCGGGGGCCAGCTCTGCGCCCCCCTGGAGCAGGGCACGTGCATCGTGTCAGGATCCAGCCCCAAACCTCGTGTCCTTCTGGTGCACCGAGGTCTTGGCGCGGGGCTTCAACATTCAGGTCTCGCTCCTGCGCTGCCCGCAATTACCGGGCGGCTCCGTTCCGGTGACTGATGCTCCCGCGCGGCTCCTGTCCTCCCTTCTGCTCGCCTTTTCTATTTCTCAAAGATCCTGTAAATCCTGCCGGAGATCAATCTCAGGCATTCATCAGTGGCAGAAGTGCTCCAGGCAGGAGCACGGGGCGCCGAGACCTCACGCCGCTGCCGCTGCCTCGCCGTGCCGGTGGGGAAGGCGACAGCGCGGCGAAGGGAAGAGGGGGCACACTGGGCCCCCCAGCAAGATGCAGGCAGGCGCCTGCCCCTCTGCTGCCTGTGCTGGTGCCATCACCAAATTTTATTTTGCACCCATGGGGCAGCTGTTGAGGGATGTGCTAGGTTTTCATGCGCCCCCAAAGCTCTGTCCGACACCGTTCCAAGCCGATGCTCCATCGCATCTCCCCACGGCTTGGGGGGCGCACGGGGGCGTTTGCAGTGATGCTTGTCCCCAGCCCTTGCCCTCCTCCTGTCCCCGCATGGATATGGGGACAGGGATGGGGTCGGAGCAGCCCCCAGCCCCCTGCCCTGGCCGCCTTCATCATTGCCATGCCCCAGCCGTGGTTTGCTGCCCGGCGGCGCTGAGCAGAAGTGATTTGTAGCGGAGTTATTTCGGGACCCCGGGGGAAAGCAGCGGCAGCCGCACGCTGCAGTGTTTTAAACTGCATCCCTCATCTGCGCAGATTAATACATTACGGCTCCCCGGGAAGAGCATCAGAGCCGCGTCTTCAGGTTTATTTAGTTTTCTCAAGAGCTGTGCAACTTTGATGGCTGCGCTCACATCTCTGCCGGGTGTCCCCCTCCCCGTGCCATGCGGCGGATGCGTAGTGCTGGGGTTGGACGCGCTCATCGCATCCTTCCTAGGTGCCTTTTTTTTGTTTTTCCCCCAAAACAGGCTTCGCTCGTGTGGTTTCAAGAGGCGTCAGGGGCTGTGAGCGTACCCAACGTGGCATCTGGTGCAGGGTGCAGGGCTCGTGCATGCAGCGCTCGGTGGGGGCCCCCCCGAGCCCGCGCCGGGCTGCGGCAGCGCCGCGCTCCTAATTGGTGTTTGGGGTTTAAGCACTTGGACACTTCCTCGGCTGCTGCTTCAGATCACTTTCTGCACAAAAAGCATCTTTCGCCGCTGTTGGAGGCTGCTAGCGCACAGCCACGGCTCCCTCCCCCCCAGCCCCTGCTCGCTGCGCAGAGGAGGAGGAGGAGGAGGAGGAGGAGGAGGAGGAGGAAGGGCGCCAGAATCCTCCTGGCGAAGGCAGGAGCCCTGGCGAACACCTCACACCGATCTCACGTGTGCCCCCAAAAGGTGCACGGCGCACAAGGGGGGGCGCACGCTTGCTCACGTGCCTGCCCCCACACCCCCCCCAGCCTGGGGAGCCCCCTGGGGCCGGGCTGCCGGTGCTCAGCTCGCTGACGAAGCCGCTGGATCGCCCACTCTCCCCACCCCGAGTTCTGCTGCCTTTACAGAAATCCTCTGTTCCTACCCCGTTTTTTTGGGGCAGGGGGTGCGGATGCTCCAGGGGCTGCTTCGGGGACCGGGATGGGGAGCGGGCAGGGCCGGGGGCTCCCCTCATCCTGGGGGGGCTTTTGGGGGGGCTGGCAGCTGGCTGCTGCGTGTCACCACTGCCAAACTCCTGCCAGACTGCCTGGAAATGTTTTGCTTCCCTTGGAGACAGCACGGAGGAGAGGGGGGAGGGAAAAGAGGGGAAAAAAGGCTTTTTTGGCTGCCACCCTGCTCCAGCTCTGCAGTCGTGGTGATGGCGAGGGTGGGAGGCAACGGGGTGGGGATGGGATGGGGATGGGATGGGATGGGGATGAGGATGAGGATGAGGATGAGGATGAGAATGAGGATGGGGATGAGGATGAGGATGAGGATGGGATAGGAATGCACATATTTTCTCGGAGCAGATGCCCTCCTGGCCCAGCAAGCCCTCTCCTGCAGCCTCCCCCAGCCCCCTCCTCGCCCATCACGGCCCACGGTGCAGAGGTTTAATTTCGAGTGATTCAAATCACCGCTTTTAATCGCCGGCTAAATCAGCGAGCAGGAAACCTTGATTTAAGTCGGCGCTTCTCATCGTCTGCGCTCGCGCCCCCCCCCAGCCTCCCAGGGGCTGCTCTCCCCTCTCTCAGGGTGGCTGCTGGCTCCCCCCCCCAAGGCCCAGCAGCATCTGCACTCCTGTCAGCACTTGGTTAAGGTGCGGGAGCAGCATTTTGGAAGCGCTGCTGCTGGCGCACGGCGCCTGCGTGCCGGCAGCGCTGGGTGCCCCCTGCACCGTGCCGGGGGGTGCCCCGCAGCCAGGTCTGCTCCTGACCCTAAGCAGGCTTTTTGATTAGAAACAGCACGTAGATAAAGGATGGGGGCTCTGCTAAACAGAAAAATTCCTGTTCAGGCCATCAATCACCGGCCGGGTTCCTATCGTGGCTTTGCTGCAGGGTCTGCCCTTTGTGGTGCCGGCTTCACCACGTGCTTGCCATGAATTATTGGTGTCCGTCTGTCTGTCCTGCACGGTGAGGAGCACCGGGTTGTGCTGTGCTTTAATCCCATCCCCTTCTCTGGTGCCTGCACCCTGATCACCCCGGTGATCCCACCAAGTGCCACGGTCCCCCCGTGCCGGGACAGCCCCGTCCCCAGCCATTGCGGTGCCGGTCCCAGGGTGTTGTGGGGTGGCTCTCGGACCCCACAGCACCCTCTCTGCACCCCAGCAGCATGGTCCTGCAGGCTGAGCACCCCCGATGGTTCCTGGGGCCGTGCCATGAGCTGGGGTAACGCCAGCACCGGCCTCACCGCATCCCTCAGAGCGCTGCTCTGCGCTTTCCCGTTATAGACCGACGGGGTCGGGCAGCCGCTAAATGTAACTCTGGGCACTTCATTAATAGCAAATTATGTAAAATAAAATTAATAATGCAGCACTTCCCCGTTTAATAACCTGCGCCTCTGTGGCTGCGGAGCAGCCTGGCTCGGGGAGCGCGCTGCACGAGGGGACCCCGGGGCTCTCACCCCGCTCCGCACCTGGGGAAACCGAGTCAGGGAGTGGCAACTGTGCTACAGCAGCTCCAGTTCGTGATTTGGGTCTGGGGCACGTGGGGCACAGCCCGGCCTCTGCACCGAGCCAGAGATCCAGCCCTGCAGCACTCGGCCTCCTCCTCTCCCCTCTTTTTTTTTTTTTTTTTTTTTTTCGGTATTTCAATTCCCGGCGATGGCTGCCGAGATTGGGGGGTAGGGCTGGTGCTTGACCTGCCCGCGCGGCTGTAATAATAGGGCAGAATTAATACCTGCTTATCAGGAGCTCTCAGCCAGCGCTATCGTGCAGGCGGCTATTAGAGGTAATGGGAGCAGCCTGGAATTAGGCTCCGTGCTTGAGGCAGCCGGGGCTGTCCCCCTCCGGCGCGATGTAGGGCACAAGGACTGGGGACGGGGACAGGGGCGCAGCACTACCCCCAGCCTGTGGGCTTGTCACCGAGCCCCCCGCACTGCCAGCTCCTCCCTGGCCCAGCCCAGGGGCTGTCATGGGTTCTGCATGGGCCCCGTGCCCACCAGTTGGGGGTTTTGGGGGCTCTGGGGGGCCAGGGGGTGTTACGGTGCGCCTAGGCATGAGGTGGCACCGCTGGCACTGTGGTAAAGTCTTTGCACGCTGCCTTCCTCCACAAAGTGTACACTTTGGGTTGTGCTCCCAGTCCTGCCTTGCCCAGTGATTATTTAGGATTTGTGCAGGGAGCAGCTCCCGGCGTGGGGTCTTTGCAGCCCCCTTGGGTACATGGGGTGCCCCCGTCCCACCCCACGATGAGCCGCCGGCAGCCCCGCAGCCAAGCCGGGTGCCAGGCGGGAGCAGCGAGGCCTGGCACTGCTCTGGCTGCGCCGCGTGGAGCCGGGGAATCAATTTTCATTTCCTCGCCCATATAGTTTTACAGCCCGTGAAGCTGCACGAGCCCTGCGGCCGCCATAAAGGGAAGGAGCAGCGCTGCTGCCAACCAAGAGCCCGAAGCCACCGGCCGCGTGCCACGCGGGGTTGGGGCAGCCACCGGGCCACCGGGGTGGGCGCACGGGTACACGGCAGCCCCCTCCCAACGCTTCCCTCTCCCCCTGCAGGTATCGAGTGTCCCCGTGGAGCCAGGAACCTGCCGGGGCTGGTGCAGGAGGGGGAACCCTTCAGCGAGGAGGCCACGCACTTCACCAAGGAGCTGGTGCTGCAGCGAGAGGTAGGAGCGCGCGGCGCGGGCGCGGGTGCAGACGATGGCAGCGGGTGCCAACTGCCTCGCCGAAGGGCTGCGGGGAGATGCAGCGGGTTTGGGGCTTTCCATGGCACAGGAATTGCCACATTCATGTGTCACTGAGTGTCCCTATGGCCAGGTTTGGGTCTGGGCACAGCCAGGGGGATGCAGCTCCTGCGCTGTCCCACGGCTCTGGCGTGGTTCAGGGGCTGCAGTGTCCGTGCTGTGTACTAGGGGTGGACAAGAGCCCTGTGCCACCGCCGGTCACGGCACGCTGTTGCCACAGGAATGGTGCTTTGTCTTGGAAGCCAATGCGTAAATCTGGGAGGTGGCGTCTCCCCATGACCCCTAAATCTCCTCTTGTGCCGGATGTTTCTCCCCACTGGGGCTAGGGGCAGGTGGGAGAGCGCTCGCTTGCCTCTTCTTTTACCTTCGTATTTGTGTGGAAAGCAATAACGAGAGCTGTTTGTGCCGGGCATGGCACGGGGGGGGGTGCATATCCTGCAGGGTGCCAGGTGAGGGTGCTGAGTGTGCCCCAGAAAGACCGCAAAGGCCGTGGCCCCAAAAAGCACCTGGCAATGACGCCTGCAAAAAAAAAATGAAAGCACAGAGATGATGCTTGCAGAAAGGGAAAGTGCAGAGGAAGCATGAAGCGGCACAGAGCACCCGCTGCGCTCGGAGGCTCCAGGCCAGTGCGGGGAGGAGAGGACAGGGCGAGGAGGAGGAAGGGCTCAGGCTGCGGGTGCCACGTGCAGAGGGGGTGACCCCAGCTCTGGGTGTCACCGTGCCCCCCCCCCAGACCGTTGGGGTACCTGCACCGTGCCGCTGCACCTCCTGTGCACATAACTCTCTCCTCGCCCGCAGCACGGCTCTCACGGGGACCCCAGCTCCCCGGTGGGGTGTCTGTGTCCCCCCCCCCACATCGCTGCCCTTCTGTCTGTTTCCCGTTAGCTTTAGGTTGACTCAAGCAGCTGTTAGCTCAAGGTCTGCCAGCCCCATCTCCCTGCCACCTGCTCTGCGCACCCTCTGCGACGAGCTGGGCTGGCTCGGGGCAATGGAGACACCGCCGCGGGTCCCCTGGGTGCCCCTGGATCTGGTCCTGCCTGCCAGGATGTACGTGGGGAGCTGATAAGGGATGGTGTGCCATGCTCAGTTTTCCTGCTGGGGTGGGACAGCCACGCTTCTGTCCTCTCCATCCCATGGCAGGCAGTGCTTCCAGCTCTGCAGCCTCCCCAGAGACACCCAGGGGACAGCAGAAGGCACCGGGCATTGTGCTTGCCTCGTCCCTGCCACCCGATGTGTCCTCAGCGTGTGCAGGGGGGCGGCGAATTGGGCCCCTTTGAGTCGAATTGGGCCCCTTTGAGCAGATGGGGTGGGAGAAGTGCAGGAGTTAGAGCAGATCCAGGTCCTCTGTGGCTGTTCACATTGCCCTCTGCGGAGCTGCGGTGCGCGGAGGATGCGCGGCGGTGTCAGGGTGGATGTGCAGCACGTGAACGGCTGATACACCACGGGTGCAGCGGGGAGGCAGGATGGATGCACAGCAAATGCACAGTGGGGGCGTGCAGGGTGCACAGAGAACGAGCAGGGGGTGCCCTGCCCCTGTGCAGGGGCTGTGCGAGGGATGCACGGCGAGCGCACAGCGAGCACGCGGCAGATGCACGGCGGGCGCGCAGAGGATGTGCAGCAGATGCACAGCAGATGCACAATGGATGCACAGTGGGCTCACAGAGGGTGCAGGGTGGGAGTGCAGCAGATGTATGGCAGACGCACAGCAGAAGCACGGCGGATGCATGCTACGTGCATGGTGGATGGTGGACACACGGCGGGTGCACAGAGGATACACCGGGGATGAAGCGAGGATGCACAGTGGATACACGTGGATGCAGGAGGGATGCACAGTGGGTGCACAACGTTTGCACAGAGGATGCACAGTGGTTGCACAGAGGATGCTTGGAGGATGCACAGAGGATGTACAGAGGATGCATGGTGGATGCACAAAGGATGCACGGAGGATGCAAAGAGGATGCACAGAGGATGCAAAGAGGATGCACAGAGGATGCACAATGGTTGCACAGAGAATGCATGGAGGATGCATGGAGGATCCACAGAGGATTCATGGCAGATACACAGAGGATGCACAGAGGATGCACGGAGGATGCACGGAGGATGCAAAGCAGTTGCAGGGTGGGTGTGCAGCAGATGCAGAGCAGAAGCACAGCAGAAGCACAGCGGGTGCAGGACAGATGCGTGATGGATGCACAGCAGAGACACGGGGGCTGCACAGCGGGTGCTGAGCAGATGCAGGGCAGATGCACAATGGGTGCGTGGCAGACACTGGAGATGCTGTGGGAAGCAGGGGCTGATCCAGCACCTCCACGGCACCAGCGCGAGGCCAGGCCACGGGCTGGCTCCTCAGGGCCATCCTCGGAGGGAGCCGTGGCCGGGCCGACCTTGCGTGGCCTCAGCGAATGCTAATTACAGAAATCGCCCTGCAGGGGAGCAGCTTTAGATTCTGAGATGAAAAACCCTAAATTACTCGCTTTTGATCTTCTGAAGGAGAAAGCATCCGGCTGCCCCCGGAGCCGTGCGCCAGTCACCGTGGCCCCGCTGCTCTCGGTGGGGGCACAGCTGGGGCCGTGCGGGGTGTGCGGGGTGTCCGGCCAGCTCGCCGGGGTGTTTGTAGGATTCGGCGTGAACCTGCCTCCCGTCCCCGCCTCCCCTGTCTTTCATGTGTGCTCATTAAGGCCTCTTGATATGAAAATTCCCCAACTCGTGCGACTCCTCTGATTGAAACTTCGGTGTCACCCGAGCGCGAGATCCATTTTGTGTAATTACGCCGTGATTCATAATTTCAGCACAGGATCAAAAAAATGCCCTCCGCAGCCCTTAGCCGTCTCCCTGAAGGACTGGCAGGGTAAAACCGCCCTCTTCGGGCGCCGATGGCTTTGCTCTTCCCCTCGCTCCTGGCACCCCAGGGTGACAGAACTGCCACCCCCCCCCCATGGCACTGGGGGCTCCAGGCACTGGGCACGGCCCCGCCGCGTGCTGGGAGCAGTGGGAGAGGAGGGGATGGGGTGGGGATGGGGGGCATGCAGGCTGCAGGAGGTGTGCCCAGGGCCGTGGGGTGCCCAGGGCCGTGTTCCCAACACCCTGCAAGCAGGCAGAGCTGCCACCAGCCCCAGGACAGGGACAGGGGAGTCCCCTCCCCGGTGCCCTCGTGGTTCCTGCCTCCCAGCCCCACAGACCCGGCTCCAGCTCCTCGGTTCGTGCCCATCACCACATCCCCACAGACCCCGGTGGCACCGCACCCGGGGCTCCTGCAGCTTTTCCTGCAGCCCCACAGCTCTTGGGGACGATCCCAGGGGCGCGTTTGCAGCAGGAAACCCGAGCGCACAGCAGCGGAGAGGCTGCGGTGGCGTTAATCCTTCCTGCCAGCGAGGAGCCCGAGCAGGGCGGCTTAATAAAAACAATTCCCTGGGGGTATGGAGCTGCAGAGATGCAGGGGGGCTGGCGGCAGGGTGGGCAGCCTGCCTGGGAGATGGCAGCCCCCACCGGCACGTCCCCGTGTCCCCGTGTCCCCCTGGGTGCTGCTGCCCCGTCCTCGGGCTTCGGTGCCCGCCTGGGCTCGGACTTTGCCGTGTCCCAGTTGTCCTCAGGGGCTCTTGAATCGTGGCAGCTCCCCATGGGACGTGGGGACAGGGTGACAGCCCCCTCTGTGGGGCACGGGAGCAGGGTGACAGCCCCCTCCCCGGGGCGCAGAGGTCGGTGCCATCCCCGTTGCGCCCCTGCCGCTTGCCTCCGGCGTGGCGATGTATTTGGGGGTCCCATCACCCCGTCCATCTGTCCGTCCATCCATCCACCCACCTCTGCCTCTATCAGCACCGTGGGGCCACACAGCATAGCTGACAGATGGAGGTGTCCCAGGGAAGCCGGGGGGGGACACGCTGCCAGACCCCCACCACCACCAAACCCCGCCGCTGCCAAAACCGCGGCCAGGGGTCCCCAACCTCCCAGTCCCCACGGGGCGCTCGGTGTTCCAGCACCCAGTTCCTGCTGGTGGGGCAGTGATTTGGGAGTGGGGTTGGCTCCGTGGTCTTCACTGGGGGCCGCTCGTCCCCCCCCACCAGGCAGCAGCGCCAGCGCCACGCTCGCCGGCCTCCCCCGCCTCCCCCGGCACCTCGGGCGCTTGAAAGGTTTTCTCTTCGTAATCTCAGCTCCTCAAGCGTGCCAGGTCAGCAAGCTTTTAAACTCTTTTGCTAAATGCTCAAGTCCTCCAGGAGCTGAGCAGAAAGCAGCTCTTTTATTTTTTTTTATTTTTCCCCCCTTTTTTTTTTTTTTTTTGCCTCGCCTCCCCTTCTCCTTCGTTCGTGCGTTGGAGGCGCTGGGGCTTAAAGCAAGAGGAGAGCCCTTTGGCCACGCAGGGATGGGGATGGGATGGGGATGGGGACATGGATGGGGGTAAGATGGTGACAGGGATGGGGATAGGATGGTGATGGGGATGGGGATAGGATGGGGACAAGGATTTGGATGGGGACAGGATGGTGACGGGGATGGGAATGTGGATGGGGACAGAATGGCGATGGGGATGGGGACATGGATGGGGACAGGATGGGGATGGGGATGAGGATGAGGACATGGATGGGGACAGGATGGTGACGCTGTATCTGGAAAGGGACGAGGTCGGGGGACAGGAAGGCTTTGCTCCTCGCTGTGCTGGGCTGGAGGCCGATGTCCCCTGCTCATGGTGTCCGCACCATGTCCCCCGCGCCTGGTGGCCACGCAGGTGTCGTGTGTCCCCTGGGGCCATGCAGGTGTCGTGTCCCCCCCCTGGGGACATGCAGGTGTCACGCTGGCTGGGACAGCAGAGGGTGGGAAGCAGGGGAGCCACGTGCCATGCTGTGCCACGCTGTGCCACGCTGTGCCGTGCCAAGTTATGCCGTGCCACGCTGTGCCGCACCGCGCCGTGCCATGCCGCCAGGCAGGAAGCCCGTACTGCTGGGGCTCCGGTGCCAGCACATTTTTAGCAGCTTTTTCCCCTGATTCTGGCGAGTTGGAGCAGGGCCCGGCAGGGAAGTGACCGCTGGCAGCGCCGCAGGCTCCTGGAGCACACCGGCAGCCGGCGTTGGCGCGCTTGGGTGCCACGAGCACCCCGGGCACGGCGCTCAGCTTCAGCATGAGCACGGCTCCGCCGAGACAGCCCAGCTCAGCCAGCCTGGCTGGGATAAATCCGGGAATTACGGTGTGCTGTTACCAATACTGCTCCCTGCGGGCACCTCTCGGGCTCCTAACACGACCCATTACGCCGGACGGCGCGGCCGTTCCCTCACCGCACCGCGGGCACGTTGCCCAGGTAGCAAACAGCACCCGGCGGTGCTGGGCACGGACCCCCTGTGGGTGCTGGATTTTGGGGGCCCTCCCCATCGCCAGCTCCCCCGTGGGGACGGAGCCAACCTTCGCTGTTGTTGTTGGAGTCCAACAACCAAGATGATCGCAGCCGTGTGGCTTCTCCTGCGGTTGATTAATGTGGTGGAGAGAAAATGGATGGGCAGTGCCAGGCCCTGTGTCCCCCGGCGCTCTGGGCGTCCCCTTCGTGTCCCCCCCACGCAGGGCTGGGCAGGGAGGATGGGTTTGAGGCTGACGATCCTGCTGTGAGAGTTCACAGCTCGCATCCAGATCACGGCTTTGCGAAGCCCCTCGGGGCCCTGAGTCCGAGGAAACAAGCCCTTGCAGGAGCGCGTTTTGTTCCGTTATTGATTGCCTCGTAGCCCACATTTTTCCTTTATCATTATGGTTTTAATTAGAGGTTTCGGCTGATGTGTCAGCAGTTTGCCGCAGCAGCGCGAGGCCGCAGCTCCCCGCGGAGCTGGGAGGGGGCAGCGCTGCCAGAGCCCCCCCTGCACCGAGCCCTGGCCGGGGGCAGCAACCGAGCAGCCCCCGTGCGCCCACCCAGGCTGCGGCCGCGCTCGGCTCAGGCTCAGCCTCCAGCCAAAGGGAGCGAGGCGTTTAATCTGTAGGCAAAAATTTCCTCTGGCCGAGGTGTAATTCTCTCCCCTCGAATGCGTTCCTCCTGCCGTAATGGGAAGGAGCGATTCTGCTGAGCGCTCAGCTGGCTGCCCAAAAAAGCCGCTTTGGCGAGCAGGGAAGCTGCGGGGCCGAGCGCGCCGGTGCCACGCGGGCACTGCGTGCCCCTGGCAGGGCTGCCAGCAGCGTGGGCTCACATCCCCGTGGGGCTGGGGGGCACGGAGAGGGACGCAGCCCCGTGAATCCCCCGGGGAGGGGTGGCCAGGAGGGATGGGGCTGCGCAGGTTCATCAACCTTCTCGTTATCCCTCTCATTACCCCTCTCGTTATCCCTCCTGTTATCACTCTCAGCCACAGCTGCGCCCCTGCAGCAGGGTTTCCTTGCAGCCTCCCCTACATCTGGGGTCCAACCCCACACCCCAAAGCTGCTCGTGCCCCAGCAAGGCTTCGTGCTGCCCCAAATGCCCCCGGCCCTTTATTTACCCCATCCCTTCCTTCGTGCTGTCTGCGGCAGCGCGGCCGCGGTCTCACCGTGGCGGCGGGCACCGAGCAGGAGCGGCAGCGCCGGGAAGGCTCCCGGGGCCCCGTCCCACCTCTTCCCCCTCGTGCTCATGTCGTGCGAGCGAGCAGCCTCGATTTGACAAGGTGCCGGCTTTAATTACGTCGGAGAGGCTGCCGGCTTCTCCCAAGGTGCCGACTGTTTGCGGCCGTACGGCACCGTCCGTCCCCGGGGTCCCGCTGGGCTTCGCCGGCGCGACGCGGGGGCACCGGCGCCGCCCGCCCCACGGAGCCGGCACGTGGCGGTGGCACGGTGGCCACGCGGAGGCAGGGACGGTGCCGGGGACGTGGCAGGGTGGTGGCGGAGCCGGGGGAGCTGCAGGAGCACGAAGCACCGCGTGTGTCCCTCCTGCAAGGGGGGGGGCAGCGTTTATCCACCCCCCCGGGGTCGGGGACGCACGGCGCGGGCAGGGTTCAGCGTGACCCCGGGGCTGACCCGGTTCGGGAGGTCCCTGCTCGTCAGGCCAATTAGGCCAATTAGGGCAGGATGAGGTCGGGGAAGCGGCGCATTATGCAAAGCAGCCGGGGTAGCGGCACCATTTCGAGGCAGCACAGTTGCTAAACTGTTTATGCAAATGGGCCCAGCAGCAGCCCGTGCTGCAGTTGTAATTACTTGGGGTGGGGGGGGGGGAAGGAGCACATAAAATCCTCTCCCCCTTCAAAAAAAAAAAGAGTTTGCCGCAGTCTGCAGCTCAGGCTCGGGGGGGGGGAAAAAAGCCACCAAAACGGCAACGTCGCCCGGTGCCGAGCCCTGCGCGGCGGTGCTGAGCGGCTGGGGAGGGGAAAGAGGGTGCTGAGCCCCCCCGGGGCTGTCCCCTCTTGGGGCTGTGCCCCCCGGGCTGTCCCCACTGATGCTCAGCGTCGTGTAGAAGGGGCTCCGTGCCTCAGTTTCCCCCAGTGGGCAGGGATGGGAGGAGGGCAGCAGCAGCAGTGCTGCGGGGACGGTGGCGCTGGGATGTGTCTCGCCTTCTCGCTTCAGGCTGCTTTGAATCTCTCTGTGTCCTGCTGTCCTTCCCGGGCCAGCACAGGGCTGGGGTTTTTGTGGGCTGACCCGGTGCCGTTAGGAGCTGGGTTCCGCAGGCACCGTGCTCCTCGGCTGCCTCCTGCTCCCAGGAGCACTCCAAGAGCCACCGTCCCCTCTCCGCCTCTCCACGGCACCGTGCTGCCTCTGCCCTCACGGCTCGAGGGAGAGTGCCCGTCCCCTTCAAAGTCCCTGACCCCATCCCTGTCCTCGTCCCCATGTGCTGGGGGCTGCAGAGCACGGGGCTGGCTCCCATGCAGGGCACACTGCAGCCTGTGCACGTCTGTGTGCTCCCAAATCTCTCCACAACCCAATCTCATCACATCCAGGACGACAAATTTGTGCCACCCTACCCGAGGCTCGGAGGGACCTCGGGCGCTGCCTGAGGCGCAGGGCGAGGGGCGCAGCCAGCGGGGCGCTGCCGGTGGGACACGGCTGTGGTGTCCCCCACCAGCACGGAGAGGGGGCTCGGTGTGGTGTGAGAGGAGTCAAAGAAACAAAAAAAAAGATAATTTTGGTGCCGGTTCCTGGCCCTGGCTGCATCCCGGCACCGTGGGGCACACGGGGAGCTGCAGCACTTGGCACCATCGAGGTCGTGGGATGCGTGACGGATTTTGGGGGAGCGTGAGTGGAGTGTGGGGCTGAGCCCCCCAGGCTTTGCAGCGTGCTCGGGGACAGGGGCAGCGAGGGGGGTCCTGCACCGGCTGCGCACCCAGGGCGAGCCCCCAGCATTTGGGGGCAGGGTCCCAGAGCCCCACCGGCCACGCCGCCAGCACCACGCTCCCCCCAGCCCGAGCTCGGCCCCTTTGCTCTGAGGCAAGCGCCGTGCCACTTTGATTTCCATCCCTCCCGACGTTTCACCCGCGGGAAGAGCGAGACCTCGGCAAAGCCCCTGTCACCAAAAGGCAGCCGGCGGCACGGGGCCGGCGCAGGAACCCCAAAAGCAGCAGGGCCGGGGGCAGCCCCCGCTCCCTTGCCCGTGCCCGCTGCCTGCCGGGAGGCTGCGGGGATATTTGGGGATATTTTTAAAAGCCTGTCTGCAGCCGGCTGCTGACTCACAGCCAGGTGAAGCGAGCGGCCGGTGACGAGCCGCGTGCCGGCTAATTTTGGCTGGGATCACGTTCGGGCTGACAGCGGCCCCCAGCAGCTCGCCACGCTCCCGGGGGGGACGCACGCCCGCGGCTTCGCGCTCGGGTTTCACCCCGCAGACACGCCGGGGGGGGACGCGACCCGCCGGCACCGGGAGCCCCACGTCCTGCAGCCACCCACACGGGGACCGCGGCGTCCCCCCGCCACGCGAGCACGGCGTGGGCACCCCCTTGGGGACCCTCTTAAATCGGGGGGAGGCGAGGGGTTGTCGCCCTCCCACGCGGTTTTTTTGGCACCCGGGCGCTTCCCGGCTCCCCGTCCGTGCGTAATGGCAAGCGGCCCCGTCCGCAGCGCTCCTCGGGCGGGCAGCACAAGGCGCTTTTTGTTCTGCTCTGATGAATCGAGCCTCAAATCGCCGGCCTGCCCATCCCCGTGCGCCCCTGGCCGCGGCTCCTGGCGGCCCCCGGCGAGAGGCATCGCAGCCCCGCCGGGCTGAACCGCCAGCGCCTGCCCGGGCTGCGCTGCCGCACGCTGCAAAACCCGCGGAGCTGCGAAAACAGCTGCAGCAACGGAGCCAAAAATATCCGCAGCAATAAGAATAATTACCGCGAGCCCCGCGGCGTCGGGCTGTGCCGCCGAGCCCACACAGCCGGCACAGCCCCCGGCTTCGGTGCCGGCTCCCTGCGCCCGTGGGGATGCCCCCCGGGACGGTGACACCGCCACGGGCACCGCGGAGCACGGCCCCGCAGCCTCGGTGCTGTCCTTGCCCCGCTCGGGAACCTCGGCTCGAGCACGGGGACGCTGCCCACGAGGGAGCTGCCCCGCTGCGGCAGGGTGGTAGGGAGCGACCCAGTGCGTCCCAGCGCCTCCCAGTGCCTCCCAGCGTGTCCCAGTGCACGCAGTGCCCCGGAGGAGCGTCCGCCCCGGCGCTGCCGGCGGGGTTTTCTGGGCGGCTGCTGTGACATTTGCTTTTTTCCTGAAAGTGCAGATTCGGATTTAGTAAATATTTGCCTTTTCCGAGGCACGGCAGCTAATTACGGAGCCCTGACCGCGGCGGTGCACGGGCGGCGAGGGAAAGGCCCCGGCAGGAGGTGCCCGGGCTCCGTCCCCAACCCCGACAGCCCCGGGGCGGGCGCGGGGACCTTCGGGGACCCTGCGGGACGGGGCCACCCCGGAGCCCCCTCTGCCAGCACCCGCTCACACGTGCACGTGCGGAGACAATAGCGGCCGGGCCCCGATGGGGAGCGTTGCCATAGAAATTATCCTTAACAAGCCGCGAGGTTTTTAATCACGGGATGCTGCAGCCGCCGCACACGTTCCCCAGAGCCCCCGCTCGGCTCTGGGGCGTTTTCCTAACGGACCCCCGGGGGTGGGGGGCTCTATGGGGTGGCTGTGGGGCTCCGTGGGGCCGGTGGTGGCCCCAAGCCCCGGTGCTGGCCGTGCCCGTGCCGTCCGAGCTGGCTCTCGGCAAAATCTCACCGGCATCTCCCGTCCCCAAAAGGCTGGGGAGGGGCGGGGGGCAGTGGGTGGATGGCGTGTGCAGGGGGGGGGCAGCGCGCGCCCGGCACCGCCGCCAATGAAAGGCTTTTATATTCCTGTCGCTCCGCTCCTTGCATGTCTCTGGGAAGCCGGTGACGAAGGCGCTCGCACAGGGCTGGCTGCGAATATCCCCCCCCCCCGCCCTCAGCTGCAGGGCCCGGTGTCTGTCTGTCTGTCCCTGTCCGTCCCGTCCCCGTCCCTCTGACCCCTGTCCTCGGTCGGGGGGGGGGGTCAGGCAGCAAAGTTTGTGAGCCCTGGGGAAGGAGCGGCTGCGGCGCAGGGGCACCCGGGTGCCCAAACTGCCCTGCACCTCCCCGGGCACACTGCAAACACCCGAGCACACCGGGACCACCCGAGCACACCCCAGGACCACCCGAGCACACCCCGGGACCACCCGAGCACACCCCGGGACCACCCAAGCACACCCCAGGACCACCCGAGCACACCCCAGGACCACCCGAGCACATTGCAACGACCCAAGCACACTGCGACCCCTTGCACCCATCGCGCTGCATCCCCTCTTGGCACTGCCCCGTCACGCTGCAGCCCACCCGATCCCATGGCAATCTCCCCCCCCCCCAAGCTCAATCAGCCCCCGCTGATGGCCGTGCAGCCCCTGGCATCGCATCGAGCCCCCCCCGGTCACACCACAGTGATCGGGTCACAGCATGGGCCCCTCCACAGGTCCCTTGCTCCGACCACACTGCAAATGCTCCCTCCCATCCCATTGCATCCCATCAGATCCCATCGGATCCATCGGATCCCATCCCATCCCATCCCATCGCATCCCACCCCATCGCATCCCATCCCATCCCATCACAACCTCTCCATCCCATCCCAACGCATCCCCTCCATCCTATCACACTACAACCTCTCCATCCAACCTCTCCATCCCGTCAGCGCCCCTCCAGCCTGTCCCAATCCCATCCCATCCCATCCCATCCCATCCCATCCCATCCCATCCCATCCCATCCCATCCCATCCCATCCCATCCCAATCCCAATCCCATCCCATCCCGCCCCATCCCACCCTCTCCATCCCATCGCACTGCAACTCCTCCATCTCACCGCATCGCAGCCCCTCCATCCCCTCACCCCCCATCCATCCCATCCCATTCCACTCCACCACGACCCCCCCGGCTCCATCCCATCCCACCGCAGCCCCTCGCCCCCAGGACACCGCAGCCCACCCGTTCCAGAGCTCGTAGCCCCCCGGGTCCCAGCCCCGCGCCCCGCGCCCTGCGCTCTCCCCGCCGCGCACGCTCCCTCCGGGCACCTCTCGCAGCAGCAGCAGCAGCCAGATTATTTACTTTGCTATTCTAATTTCGGGCTAAAATTAAAGCTAAGTGCTTAAATAAACTCCATACGTCACGGCAGCCCGTGTCTGCCGCCGGGAGCGGCTCTGGCGGGGCGCTGTGCGAGGAGGATGAGGAGGGGAGCGGGGCGGGAGGAAGGGCCCAGCACCGCGGTGCTACTGGGACCAGGCCAGAACTGGGCCTGGGGGGGGCCAAGGGAGCCGGTGGTGGAGAGACGCCGGGCTTGGAGAGCAAGCAGAGCGCAGCGGCACCAAAATCCCACCGCAAAAAAAATAAAAAAAACACCAAAAACACCCCAAAAAGCCCAAAAATCTCCACCGCCGCATCCGGCAACAGCGGCGGTGGCTCCCGGGGTGGGCACGGCACGGGGGGCTCGGGCACGGCACGGGGGGGCTCGGGTAGGTGATGGGGGGGCTCAGACAGCGCATGGCGCTGCTGGGGGGGGGCTCCGGGGGTCCCGCGCCCCCATCCCAGCGCCCGAGCACCGCGGCACGGCCGGTGATTCATCACCATCCTCCCCCGGCGCTAAATGGCGAATCCAGCATATTTTGGCATATTTTTTTTTTGGGGGGGGGACGGACACACCACACACCGATCCTGGCAGGATCGGGGTACGGAGGGGGGGTCCCTGGCCTCGTGCACACGCGTGTGCAAGCGGTGCCCCCCGCCACGCGCCCACCCCCCCCCCACGGTTCCGCGCTCCCCCCTCGCCGCCGCTCTCCTTCCATTTTCCTCCTGACCTCCTCCCCCGCTTTCCCCCCCCCCCCCCAACCCCAGCATCCCGATTTTTGGAGGCTTTTTGCTGCCGGGCAGACAAAAAGCGGCCACAGAAAAAAAAAAAAAAAAAAAAGAAAAAAAAACCTTTCAGCCTCTGCTCGGCACGGCGAGGGGGGGGGGACACACGCAGGGCGGCCCCCGCGGGGCCAGTTAACCCGTGAGGGACAGCGCGTTGAAAATTTTGAACAATATTTATTAAAATACAAAAATACACTTGTTTTTTTTTTTTGTGTTTTTTTTTTTGTGTGTTTTTTTTGTTTTTTTTTCCTGCTGTTGGTGCTGCTGCCGTTGGTTTGCTCGCTCCGAGTTTACAGTCAGGTCGCTGGGAGTCGATATAGCGATATAGCGATATATATAACTTCGGGTTCGCCTGCCCCCCCCCGGACCCCCCCCCGGACCCCCCCCCCTCTCCATCCAGACCCCCCCCACCACCACCACATCATCACCCCCCCACCACCCCCCCCATCCCACTACACACGATTTCGGGAGTCGCCGAAATCCCACCGCTCAGTCCTTAAAGCTAAATTAAAGCCACGCCGGGGAGGGGGGGGGGGTGTCGGAATGGGGGGGGGGGGGCACCGCCCCCTCCCACCCTGCACCTCCCCAATTGGGGGGGGGCAGCCCCAATATTGGGCCCCCATGTGCTGCCCCCCCCCCCCCCAGCTGCGCCCCCATCGGTGGGCAGAGCGCTGGGGCTTTGTGCCCCCCCCCTCAGCCCCCCCCAATGTGGGGCAGGGTCCCACGAGCCCTTGGTCCCCCCCCCTCGTCCCCCTTTCCACGAGCATCCCTCGGGGTGGGCTGGGGAGGGAGGGGGGGGGGGGGAAGGTCCCATCCTTCCCCCCCCACCCCCATCTCCCCCAGCCCAGAAAACACGCCTGGGGCTCAGCCCGGGGAAGGGGGGGGTGGGGAAAAATCAACCACCCCCCCCCCCCCAAAAAAAAATAATAATAAAGGAGACGCACCCCGGGACCGCGAGCCGCAGCGGGCGGGGGGCTACAATCACGGGTCGGGGCTCCCGGGGGGAGCCGTAGCCCTGCGCCGGGGCCGCCGCGCTGCAGGGGTGCTGCAGTGGGAGGGGGGCGCTGGGGTGGGGGGGGGCGCACCCACTCTGAGCCCCCCCCCCCTCGATGCCGGCCCCCGCTTTCCCCCCCCTCCCCATATTTTTTGTTTTTTTTTTTTGCATTAATACATTGCAGATATCCCCTCCCCGCCACAATCTACACCCACCCCCCCCCCCAAAAAAAAAAAAAAAAAAAAAAAAAAGGAAAAAAAAATTTAAAAAAAAAGAGCAAAAAATCCTATTTTTTTTTTTTTTTTTCTTATTGCATGTGGAAGGTTTTGGCACGGCTCCGCCGGCCGCTCGCCCGGCCCCGGTGGCCGCGGTGCCGCGGGGTCCGGCCGCATCCTGCCCGCGGCGTCGCCCGCCTTCCTCCTCCTCCTCCTCCTCCTCCTCCTCCTTGCGCCCGGGCAGGCACGGACGTCCTCTCGCCTCTCTTAAATAGAACTTACGAGTTAGAAAATAGTTTCTCTGCGTGTTTTTCGTTTTCATTTTCCTTTTTTTTTTTTTTTTCTTTCGTTTTTTGTTTTTTTTTAATTTCAATATAATCTGCTCCTCTTATCAGCCCATAGATTTAATATATAAGCATGTACAAGAAAAAAAAAAGTCTCTCCCCCGCTCTGTACAAAAGTTACTGTCTCTTTTTTTTTTTTTTTCATTTTTTTTTTTGTTCTGTTTTTTTTTTGTGCATTCTATTGCATTTGTAATTTCTGGGAAAAAAAAAAAAAAGAGAAGAAAAAAAAAAAAAAAAAAGAACCCAAAATAGAAGTCATATCTGAGTTTCCTGCACTTTCTCCTTGGTGTGGGTCTGAATGATATAGGGTTCAGAGAGGGTGGTTACGGGGGGGTGCAGCGAGTTCCCCAGGCTGTTCTCTGTCCAGTGGGCCCCGTGCGCGGCTTTGTAGGTGTTGTAGTTAATGTGGTCATGAACGGCGGGCAGCACGACCGCCCCCTCACCTGAGACGCCGGCGGGGGCCGCCGCCGGGATGTCCTCGTCCACCTGGATGATCTCCACCGTCCGGGCGGCCGTCACGGTGCTGCGCTGCTGGTGCCGCTTGCGGAGCTTGTAGAAGACGATGAGCATGGCGGCGGCCAGGAGGGTCACGGCCACGAAGCAGCCGATGATGATCTTGGTGGTCTTCATCACCTCGTCCAGGCTGGTCTGCATCTTGTCGCCGGCGTCGGCGGTGGGCACGGCCACCTGCTTGGGCGTCCGCGTGGTCTGCACCAGGACGGTGGTGGTGGTGGTGTAGGCCGGCTGGTAGCCCGTGGAGGTGGTGGGCACGGGCTTGGTGAACTTGGGGGAGACGTCCTCGGGGGAGATCTCCGTGGTCTCCACCGTGACGGTGGTGAAGAAGCTGTAGTTGGAGGTGTTGAGCTCGGCCGTGCTGACGTTGAGGTAGGCCGAGGCGTTGGAGTTCCCCGCCACGTTGGTCACCATGCAGGTGTAGAGGCCCGTGTCCGTCAGCAGCACGTGGGAGAAGTTGAGGGTGCCGTCGTTGAGGACAGAGATGCGCGGGTGGCTGGACGCGTGGCTCAGCACCGTCCCGTTCGGCAGCAACCACCGAACGGAGGACATGGAAGGAGTCCGGCACTTGAGCTCGGCCACCCGCCCCTCGGAGATGTTGAGGTCCATCGGGGCGTCCATGATGAAGGGCGCCGAGCACTGGAAGGAGGTCTGGTCCACCTCCACCAGGAACCTGCCCCGCATGTGCAGGGGCGCGTGGCAGCGCCCGCAGCAGGTGGAGTTGGTGGGGATGTACTCGCGCAGCCACCAGGACAGCCAGAGGATGTCGCAGTCGCAGTCCCAGGGGTTGTGGTGCAGGTGCAGCTCCACCAGGTAGCGCAGCGGGGCGAAGAGGTCGTGGGGCAGGGAGGAGAGGTTGTTGTGGGCCAGGTTGAGCTCCACCAGCGCCGTGAGGTCGTCGAAGGCGTTGCGCTCGATCAGGCTGATCTGCGAGTTCATAATCCAGAGCTTTTTGAGCGACTTGAGCCCGTGGAAGGAGCCCGGCTTGATCTCGGGGAAGTTGTTCCCCGACATCTCCAGCTCCTCCAGCCCCACCAGGGGCGTGAGGTTGGGCATGTCCTTGATGTTGCACATCCCCAGGTTGAGGTACTTGAGGTTGTACAGGCCCTCGAAAGCCCCCTCGGAGATGTACTCCAGCTTCTTCAGCTCGCCCAGGTCCAGGCGCATGAGGGAGGGCACCCGGTTGAAGGCGTACGAGGGGATGCTCTCGATGGGGTTGTTCCTCAGCCACAGCTCCCGCAGCTTGGACAGGTACTCGAAGGCCCCGCTGGGGATGACGGTCAGCCAGTTGTCGAAGAGCTCCAGGGTGTTGAGGCTGGCCAGCCCGTTGAAGGCGCCCACCTCGATCTGCCGGATGGCGTTCCTGCCCAGCTGCAGGACCTCCAGGTGGTGCAGGTGGCGGAAGGTGTCCGCCTGGATCAGCTGGATGTTGTTCTCCATCAGGTTGAGGTACCGGGTGTTGGAGGGGATGCCCGGGGGCACCTGGGCCAGCCCGCGGCGCGTGCAGACCACCTTCCCCAGCTGGTTACTGCAGGAGCAGGCGGCGGGGCAGCTCGGGGCGGCGGGCGAGGCGGCGGCGGCGGCGGCGGCGCAGAGGGTCCAGGCGTGGACGGTCAGGCAGGCGAACAGGGACGCGCTCCAGGTGTGGTGCCCAGGTACCTGCCGCAAGAGCTTCATGGTGTGGCACGTTCATCATTCACCATCGTCCGGGATGGCGGCGCGGAAAGGAGAATTGGCTCGGGGCCACCCCCCCCCTTCCCTCCGCTGCGCCCCGGAGCCGAGAAGGACGCTCCCGGCTCTCGGACGCGGCGCTTGAAGGCTCGCCGGAGGGGCAGGGGGCCTTGGGTGGGTGGGGGGGGGCGCAGAGAGAGATAAGGAAAGGGGGGGGGCTCGAATCGAGGAAGGATGAAATAGGGAGAATGCAGGGGGAAGAAGGGAAAGGGAAGGGGGGGAGAAAAAAGAAAAGGAAAAAAAAAAAAAAAAAAAAAAAGAAAAAAGGTGCCGGGGTGGTGGGGGGGGGAGGAAGGAGCAGCCCCCCCCTCAGCCGAGCCCCGCTCCCCAGCCGTACCTACCTGGGGGCAGGGGCTGCTCCGGGTCGCTCGGTGCCGAGCAAAGGGGGAGGGGGTGTGGGGGGGGGGGGGTAGCTGGGAGGCGGGGAGGTGGTGTTGGGGGGGGGGGGGCCGGCCCCAGGAAAAAAAAAATTAAAAAAATAAAAAAAGGAAAAGAGGGGGGGGGGGGGGAACCCACAAAATGGCTCCTGGCGGCTGCGGCGCGGGGCGCGGGGAGGCGGGGGCCCGGCTTAGGCGGGGGCCCGGCAGCCCCCCACCACCACCGCCACCGCCGCCAGCCCCGCCGCCCGCGCCGCGCTCCGCCGCCCGCCGCCCGCCCGCCGCCGCATGGCGGCCCCCCCCCCCCACCCCCCCTCCCGTAAGGAGCCCCCCCCCCCCCGGCCGGGCAGAGAGAGGGGGGGAAGGAAAAAATTAAAAAAAAAAAAAAAAAAAAGGAAGGAAAGGGGCTGGGGGGGGGGTGGGAGGAGGAGACGTAGAGAGGAAATTTAAAAATAGAAAATTGAAAAATGGGGGAAAAAAAATAAAAAAAACGGGAATGGGGACGGGGAATGGAGGAGAGGAGAGAGAAGGGGGAGAGGGGGGAATGGGGAAGGGATAAAATGGAAATGAGAGGTGGAAAAGGTGGAAGAATGGGAAATGGAGAAAATGGAAATGGAGAAAATGGGAATGGAGAAACGGGAAATGGAAAAATGGAAATGGAAAAATGAGAGATGGAAAAATGAGAGATGGAAGAAATGGAAAAAAATGGAAATGGAAAAAAAAAAAGGAAATGGAAACTGGAGAAATGAAGACGGAAAATGGAGAAATGGGAAACGCGAAGAGGGGAAAAAAAAAATGAAGGGGAGAGGAAAAAAAAAAAAAAAAAAAGCAAAACACGAGGACGGAGTCGGGGAAAAGCGGCGAGCTGGCTGGAAGATGGAGAAGGAGAGGAGCCGGCGGCGGCGGCGAGAGCGGAGGTGACCGGGCGGCGGGGCGGCAGCACCGGGCGGTCGCGGCCGGGGGGCGGCAGGCGGCGGCCGGGAGCGGAGCCGAGCCCCGCAGCGCGCAGCCGCGCGCACGGCAGCGCGCAGGGGCGCGGAGGGGCGCAGCGCAAGGGGCGCAGCGCGCAGGGGGCGCAGCGCGCAGGGGGCGCAGCGCGCAGGGGGCGCAGCGCGCAGGGGGGCGCAGCGCGGCGCAAAGCGGCGCAGCCGGGGCCGGGCGCTCCCCGCGGGGCTCGGCGGGGGCGGTGGAAGAGGGGGGGGGGGGTTTGGAGAGGTGGGGGGGACACACAGACGCGGGACCCGGCTGAGGTTTCAGCAGCCCCCGGGCAGGGCGCGCAGTGCGGTGCGGAGCGCGGGGGGAGGCGCGGAGCGGTGCCGGTTGTGAGGGGTCCCCGGTGCGGGGATTTGGGGAGGGGGGAGCGGGGGGGCGCGGCGGGAGGCCCCGCGCATCCTTTTGTCCTTCAGCGGCAGCGCGCCCCGATCGCTGACGCACGGCGGCCGGGCACGGGCGTGATGCTGAGCTACGACGTGGACAGCCCCCCCCTCCCCGGCGCCCCCCCCCCCGGCAGCCGCACACCCCCCTTCTCCGGTCCCCAAACCCGGATCCCCCACTGCCACCCCCAGCCCCGCAGCTGGGCTCGGTGCGGTGCTCGCCTTCCTTCCCCTTCCTCCCCTTCTCCTCCTCCTCCTCCTTCTCCTGGCCTCCCCCTGTGTTGTGTCCCCCCCCCCCGGGGCAGGGGGCACAGCGGAGCAGCCCCCGGGGAGGTGACTGCGATGGGGATGGGGACAAGGGGGGCTCAGCCCCTCCCCTCCTTGCACCCCCTCCCCTTCACCCCCCCACCTGCACCCCCTCGACCTTCACCCCCACCCTGACCCCCCCCCCTAGTTCTGAGGACAGACAGATGGATGGACGGACAGACAGACAGAGGTGGCACAGAGCAGCTGTAAGGTGACAGGGGCTGGGGGGGGGGGACATGGCTCAGCACGGCCCCCACCCCTGTGCCCCCCCCAGTACCCAGGCTGGGGGCTGAGACCCGGCACACAGTGGGTGCGTGGTGCCTCCTTGGCACCGACAGGCAATTTTTGGGTCCCAAAAATTTGCAGGGGCAGCATCCTCGTGCACCCCTCGTGCACGGGGGGGTGAGGCAGGAGGGGTGGGAGCTGCGAGGCTGCTCTGAGTGCAGGGTGAGGTTATAAAACCCCCCCATGAGCTCCAGGATGGGAGAACGGCTCCTGGGGGGTGCCAAATATGATCGGCGAAGCAGAGGGCCATGGTGGGGTAATTAAATCAGCGCCTCTGAAGCCATAGGGGCCCACCCGGCTCCTTCTGTGCACCCCGGGGAGAGGCAATGGTGCTGTGCCCTGGTGCTTTTTGGCTGTGCCGTCCGTCTCCAGATGCCGGGGGGGGCAGCCCCAGCCCTCCCCAGGGCTGGACCCGGAGCCACGAGGCGGGTGCTGGGTGCCGGGCAGGCTCGCTGCGTCAGCCAAGCGCCACGCTCGGCCCCGGCGAGGGATCGGTTGCAGGAGGAGGCAGAGGCCGAAGCTCGTGGCCATGGAGCAGAGGCCGGGGCCACTCTGGGCACCCAGGGCCAGAGGGAACAGCCGGGGAGAGCTCGTCCCTGCTCGGGGTGCGGGCGCTGGGCTCAGCCTGGTCGGAGCTGCCGGGCACCGCGGCCGGGTGCGCTTTGCTGGTGCGTGCACGCGAGCTCCGGCCGGGCACCATGCAAAATTTGGGTGCGTGGCGGTGCTGGGAACCATGTCAGGTGCTTCAGAAACCGCTGCAGAGCGCCTCCAGGTCTGAAGCACAACCTCCACTCCGTGAGGCCACCGAATTTCGGGGCCCTGCTCAACACGCGGGGAGCGCAGCGCCTGCAGCACCCATGGCACCTGCAGCACCCGTAGCACCTGCAGTGCCTGCAGCACCCACAGTGCTTGCAGCACCCATAGTGCCTGCAGCACCCGCAGCACCCACAGCACCTGCACCCAGCCACGTGGAGCACCAAAGGGGTGCTCTGCTCCCACAGTGTGCAGCCAGCTCCTCGCGGCCCAGGCGGTGAATTTGGGCACGGAACCTGGCCCAGGACACGAGAGGCAGGGAAGGGACGCGGGGCACAGCAGGGGACGGCTCGTGCCTGCACCCAGCCACGCTCAGGGCCATGCAGCAGCGTGCTGCTGGCGGTGCACAGGGGGTGAGGGTGTGTGGGGTGCACGGGGTGTGTGTGGTGCAGGGTTTATAAGGTGTTTATAAGGTGTTTATAAGGTGTTTATAAGGTGTGCAGGGATTACAAGGTGTGTTAGGGTGCACAGGGTGTGCATGGGGTACGTGGGGTGTGCAGGGTGCATGGGGTGCGCAAGGGTGCACGGGGTGGTGTTCGTGCTCCTTGCCACATGGCACTACTGGGAGAGTACTGGGGGAACACTGGGTAGCGCTATCACAACACTGGGAGCACTGGGAGGGCACCGGGCAGGACTGGGAGAGCACTGGGAGGGCGCTGCAAGAGCACTGGGGCAGCATTGCAGTGGCACTGGGAGCACTGGGAGGGCACCGGGGAGCAGGCAGAGCACGAGGCAGCACTGGGCTGGCAGTGGGAGCACTGGGAGAGCCCCCGGCAGCACTGGGAGGGCACTGGGCAGCCTGGCTGTGGTGTCAGGCCTGGGTCCCAGGGACCCCACACGTCCTGGGGGTGTCCCCCTCCCCACTCCCCCCCCGCCTCACCCCTGAGCAGCCGCTCAGCCTGGTGGCAAGGGCTGGGCTGCGGCGCACGGCGGTGCTGTGCCAGACCCTCCCCACCAGCCAGGCCACGCTGATTCCCACCCCCCCCCCGCTGCCCCCCAGGTGGAAGTGGAGGTGGAGAGCATGGACAAGGCGGGGAACTTCATCGGCTGGCTGCACATCGAGGGCGTCAACCTGTCGGTGGCCCTGGTGGAGCACGCGCTCTCCAAGGTGCACTTCACCGCCGAGCGCAGCCCCTACTCCAAGGCGCTGCTGGCCGCCGAGGAGGCCGCCAAGCAGAGGAAGGAGAAGGTGAGCGGCCCCCTTGGGCCACCGCCCCGGCCCCAAAGCCCCCCAGGGACCCACCTTGGTGGCCGTGGGATGTGTGCCCGCCCCAGCGCCGTCCCTGTGCCCCCAGGTGTGGTCCCACTACGAGGAGACGCCGGTGGAGGAGGTGGTGCAGGTGCTGGAGGAGAAGGAGCGCACGGCCAACTACAAGCCCGTCTTCGTCACGGAGATCACGGACGACCTGCACTTCTACGTGCAGGACGTGGAGACAGGTAAGGGGTGGCGGGGAGGCGGGGGGGGGTCGCCGTGGGGCTGGGGTCGCTGCTCTGTGCTCCCTCCCCGTGTGGCGTCCTGCTGCTCGCCCCCACCTGCAGCTGAAGGTGGCTGCTTTCTTTAAAAAGAGCTGCTTTCATTAAAAAAAAGGCTGCTGAAATTTAAAAACTGAGCTGTGGTGTGGAGCACTCGCTGCCCGGTGTCCCCGAACCCCCAATGAGGTCCCCATGAGGGCAGCACCTGCAGCAGGACGGGTGGTTGGGGACAGGGACGGGGACAGGGCACGGTGCTGCACACCCTGCCTGGCACGGCGTGGGGCACCCTCGTCCCCGTGTCCCCGGGGTGCCCAGGGGGGTGGCACCGGTGCCAGCACCCCATAGCCCAGCTCTGCACATCTCATGGTTGGCAGCAGGGTCTCAGCGTGGCGGTGCTGGCCACCACGGTGTCCCCAGCCCCTGTCCCCACGGTGGGTGGCTTCGTGTCATCGGGCTGAGGACGCTGCGTTTTGGCGAGCAGCCCCAAACTCGCACCCCCAGCCCCGGGTGGGACTCGAGCAGCCCCTGGGTGCCCCCGTCCTTCACTGGGGGGGGTGCCACGTGTGTCACCCGCGTACCCGACCCCCCCCGCAGGCGCCCAGCTGGAGAAGCTGATGGAGAACATGCGCGCCGAGGTGGCCAGCCACCCCCCCGTGGAGGGCTCCTACGTCCCGCGCCGCGGCGACTTCTGCATCGCCAAATTCGTCGACGGAGAATGGTGAGGCTCCCGCTCCCCCCGCGCCCCCTGTGAAAGGGGCGACCCCCCCCACGCCCCCCCCCAACACTCCTCACCCCCCCCCCCCCCTCCCGTTCCCTTTGCAGGTACCGTGCCCGGGTGGAGAGGGTGGAGTCGCCCGCCAAGGTGCACATCTTCTACATCGACTACGGCAATGTGAGTGCGCGGGGTGGGGGCGCCGGATGGGACCCCCCACCACCACCACCTCCAGGCGTGTCCCCCTTCAGCCCCGAGGATAAGGGCTTCGGGGAGCCCTTGGGTGCCCCCCAACCTTTTTATTTTTTTTTTTTTACCCCCCCCTGCAGAAGGAGACCCTGCCCTCCACCCGCCTGGGCGCGCTGCCCCCCGCCTTCAGCACCCGCGTGCTGCCCGCGCAGGCCACCGAGTACAAATTCGCCTTCATCCAGGTGCCCCAGGACGTAAGCAGGGGGAGGGGGGGGGGGGTGGATTTGGGGTGTGTAGGGTGGCGGGATGAGGACAAGGGGGTGGGCACAGCTCCAAGTCGGGGGGCGGGCGCCCACGCTGCCCCCCTCCCACCATCAGGACGACGCGCGGGCGGACGCGGTGGACAGCGTGGTGCGGGACATCCAGAACACGCAGTGCCTGCTCAACGTGGAGCACCTGGGGCCCGGCTGTCCCCACGTCACCCTCCAGTTCGCCGACTCCAAGAGCGACGTGGGGCTGGGGCTGGTCAAGGAGGGGCTGGTGATGGTGGAGGTGCGCAAGGAGAAGCAGTTCCAGAAAGTGGTAGGTGGCGGCGGGTCGTGGGGGGGGGCGCCGGGGAGGTGGCGCTGGGATGGGGGACCGGGGAGGTGGCACCAAGAGGGGGACCGGGGAGGTGGCACTGGGAGGGGGACCGGGGAGCTGGAACTGGGAAGGGAACTGGGGAGTTGGCACTGGGAGGGGGACCAGGGAGGTGGCACTGGGCAGGGGACTGGGGAGGTGGCACCAAGAGGAGGACTGTGGAGGTGGCACTGGGAGGGGGACCAGGAGGGGGACCGGGGAGGTGGCGCTGGGAGGGGGACTGGGGAGGTGGCACTGGGAAGGGGACCGGGGATGTGGAACCAGGCAGGGGACTGGGGAGGTGGCACCGGGAGGGGGACCAGGGAGGTGGCACTGGGAGGGGGCACCTGGCAGGTGGCACCAAGGGGGTGACCGGAGAAGTGGCACTGGGAGGGGGACCGGGGAGATGGCACTGGGAGTGGGACTGGAGAAGTGGCACTGGGAAGGGAACCGGGGAGGTGGCACCAGGAGGGGGACTGGGAAAGTGGCACTGGGCAGGGGAACCAGGGAGGGGGACCGTGGAGGTGGCACCAGGCAGGGGACTGGGGAAGTGGCACTGGGATGGGGACTGGGGAGGTGGCACCGGGAGGGGGACCAGGAAGGTAGCACTGGGAGGGGAACTGGGGAGGTGGCACTGGGCAGGGGGCCAGGGAGGTGGCACCAAGAGGGGGACTGGAGAAGTGGCACTGGGAGGGGAACTGGGGAGATGGCACCAGGATGGGGGACCGGGGAGGTGGCACTGGGAAGGGATCCGGGGAGGTGGCACTGGGAGGCGGACCAGGAGGGGGACCAGGGAGGTGGCACTGGGAGGGGGACTGGGGAGGTGGCACTGGGGAGGTGGCACCGGGGAGGGCAGCAGGCCGGTGGCACTGGGTTGGGGACCGGGGAGGTGACACCGAGCACTAGGTGTCACCAGGCGGTGGGGGCTGCCCTGTGGGGAGGGGGCCGGGTGCTCGGCGATGGACGCCCACCTCCCGTGGCACTGCGTCCGTCCCCGAGGGGGGGGACAGCGTCCCCAGGCACCAAAAAGGGGGGGCCCAGCCACCCCCAGGGTCCCAAGTCCCTACCCCATGGGGGGGGCACCCCCTTCTTCACCCCACCCCACCCCCAGGGTCCAGGTGGCACAGGGGGGGCGGTGTGGGGGGGGTTCCGGGCAGTGTGGGGGGGGTCCCTGCTCGCACAGCCCCCCCCCCAGGGGCAGGGGGCTCACCCCGTGGCCGTGCCCCCCCCCGCAGATCACCGAGTACCTGAACGCGCAGGAGACGGCCAAGAGCGCACGGGTGAGTGGGGGGCGCGGGGGTGGTCGTTGGGGTGTGGGGGGGGGGCACCCGTCCCCTATGGGTCCTGGGGGGGGGCGGCTGCAGCCCCTGTATCAGCGGGGGGGGGTGGGTGCGGTGCCCCTATCTCTGGGGGAAGATGCTGGAGGTGTGTGCCCCCCCCCATCCAAGGGGTGATGCTGGATGTGCCCCCCCCAAAGGGGAGATGCTGGATGTGCCCCCCCAAAGGGGAGGTGCTGGATGTGCCCCCCCAAAGGGGTGATGCTGGATGTGCCCCCCCCATCTCCAAAGACAGGCTCTGGATGTGCCCCCCCCATCTCTTGGGGGGGCAGTTACCAGCTGTAGCCCCCCCCTCCAAAGGGGAGGTGCTGGATGTGCCCCCCCAGACGGGTAATGCTGGATGTGCCCCCCCCAAAGGGGTGATGCTGAAAGTGCCCCCCCCAAAGGGGAGATACTGGATGTGCCCCCCCCAGAGCAATGATGCCGGATGTGCCCCCCCCCACCTCCAAAATCACCCTCTAGTTGTGCCCCCCCCACCTCCTGGGGGGGGGCTGTGGGCGTCCTCTACCACCCACAGCCCCCCCCTCCCCATCACCGGGCACCTACTTCATGACCCCCCCTCACCAAGGCCAGATGCCGGCTGTGCCCCCCCCCCTCCCCACCAACTGTCCCCCCCCCCCAAAATATTGTGCCCCCTCCCTTGCAGCTCAACCTGTGGCGCTACGGGGACTTCCGCGCCGACGACGCAGACGAATTTGGCTACAGCCGCTGAGGGACACGGACGATGCCCCCCCCCCCCCCCAAAACCGACACCCTGACCCCCCCCCCATCATGTGTCCCCCCCCCACCCCCCCCCCTAATCCCCTCCGACCCCCCTCCGGGCCCCTTTGAAGGGGGGGGGGGGGGTCATGGCTCCGGGGCGGGGGGGGGGGCTCCGTCCCCCTGCCCTCCTGCCCCTGACAGCTGATGCGCCCCCCCCCCACCCTGTGTCCCCCCCCCCCCAAATTTGTCCCCTGTCTGTGTCCCCCCCCCCCCCGCCACCGTGGCCCTGGCCTGTATTTAAAGCTTTGGAGGCCCAATAAATGTAGCCGAGCGTCGTGGGGGGGGGGCTCTGTGGGTTTTTTTTGGGGGGGGGGGTCCTGGGGGGGGGGGAGGTGGGGGAGGAGGAAAAGGGGGGTCCTGGGTGGAGTGGGGGGGGGCAAGGAGGGGGGTCCTAGGGGTTGGGGGGGGGAAGATCCTGCAGCCCTCGGGTCCCAAAAAGCGCCCCCCCGCCCCCCCCCCCACAAAACCCATGTCCCAAATTTGGGCCCCCACCCCCGCACCCCAAACTGGGGACCCCAAACTCGGGTCCCAGCCCCTGGCCCCCCCCCCCCCCCCCCCCCCAAAAAACCCAGGCTCTATCCCTGGAGCTCAGCCTTGCCCCCCCCCCCCCCCCCCCCCACAGCCCCCCCAGACCTCAGCCCAGGTCCTGGGGCTCTGTGCCCCCCCCCCCGAGACCCCCCCCCCCCCCCAGGCCCCCATTAGGGCCGCGCTCATTTAATTGGAGCCTAATTAGAGCCCAGCGCGCTGGGTGGCGAGCCTCGGTAATTAATGCAGCTAACGGCTTTAATTAACGGGGGGGGCACCAGGAATGGGGGGGGGCACCAGGAACATGGGGGGGGGCCTGGGGACACCTCAGGGGGATTCCTCCCCCCCCCCCCCCCCAGCATCCCCAGGTGGGGGTCCCAGCCCTGAGCACCCCCCTGCTGCTGGGAGCCCCCCCAGTGCCCCCCCAGTGCCCCCCCAGTGCCCCCCAGTGCCTCCCAGTTCCCCCCAGTTCCCCCCAGTGTCCCCCCAGTTCCCCCCAGTGCCTCCCAGTGCCCCCCCAGTGCCTCCCAGTGCCCCCCAGTTCCCCCCAGTGCCCCCCCAGTGTCTCCCCAGTGCAGGCAGCAGCCCCCCAGTGCCCCCCAGTGCCCCCCAGTTCCCCCCAGTGTCCCCCCAGTTCCCCCCAGTTTCCCCCAGTGCCCCCCAGTGTCCCCCCAGTGTCCCCCCAGTTCACCCCAGTGTCCCCCCAGTGCCCCCCAGTTTCCCCCAGAGCCCCCCAGTGTCCCCCCAGTGCCCCCCAGTTTCCCCCAGTGCCTCCCAGTGTCTCCCAGTGCCCCCCAGTGCCCCCAGTCTCTGTGTGCACTGACCCTGCCGCAGCAAACTGGGGGGGCTGCTGGGGGACTCGTGTCATTAATTGGGGGGGGGGGAGCACAGCCGGGGGGGGGCTCGGGGGGTTCGGGTGTCACCGCGGTGTCACCAGAAATGGGGGGGGGCCGGGGGGGGGCAGGGT
>NC_139042.1:206393558-206460315 GCF_965140915.1 Aythya marila | reverse complement strand
GGGGGCTGCTAAAAATACCCCCGGAGTCAGCGCCACGCAAACGGCCCAAAATACCCCGGAGCGCAGCGGGGACGGGGACAGCGGTGGCACCCACGGGGACAGGGACACTGGTGGCACCCATAGGGACCTGGTGGCACCCATGGGGACATGGGTGGGACCCATGGGGACACTGGTGGGACCCCACAGGGACATGGGTGGCACCCATGGGGACAAGGAGACCGGTGGCACCCATGGGGACACTGGTGGCACCTGTGGGGATGGGGATGGGGACACCAGTGGCACCCATGGGGACATCGGTGGGACCCACGGGGACACTGGTGGGACCCACAGGGACATGGGTGGCACCTATAGGGATGCTGGTGGCATCCATAGGGCACTGGTGGCACCCATGGGGACAAGGACACTGGTGACACCCATGGGGACATGGGTGGCACCCATAGGGACACTGGTGGGACCCGTGGGGATGGGGACACTGGTGGCACCCATGGGGACATCAGTGGGACCCATAGGGACACCGGTGGCACCCACTGGGACAAGGAGACCAGTGGCACCCATGGGGACAGGGACACTGGTGGCACCCATGGGGAACTGGTGGCACCCATGGGGACATGGGTGGCACCCATAGGGACACTGGTGGGACCCACAGGGACACTGGTGGGACCCTTGGGGATGGGGACACCGGTGGCACCCATGGGGACAGGGGCTGGAGTGGCACCCATGGGGGTGGGGACACTGGTGGCACCCATGGGGACGGGGACACTGGTGGCATCTGTGGGGGTGGGGACACTGGTGGGACCCATAGGGACTCTGGTGGCACCTATAGGGACACTGGTGGCACCCACAGGGACCTGGTGGCACCCATGGGGACACCGGTGGGACCCACAGGGACATGGGTGGCACCCATAGGGACACTGGTGGCACCCTTGGGGACAGGGAAGGGGACACCAATGGCACCCATAGGGACCTGGTGGCACCCATAGGGACACTGGTGGCACCCTTGGGGACACTGGTAGGACCCATAGGGACATGGGTGGCACCCACAGGGACACTGGTGGCACCCACTGGGATGGGGACGGGGACACCAGTGGCACCCACAGGGACCTGGTGGCACCCATAGGGACACTGGTGGCACCCTTGGGGACATCAGTGGGACCCATAGGGACACTGGTGGGACCCAGAGGGATATGGGTGGCACCCACTGGGACACTGGTGGCACCTTTGGGGACAGGGAAGGGGACACCAGTGGCACCTATAGGGACCTGATGGCACCCATGGGGACACGGGTGGCACCCATAGGGACAGGGACACTGGTGGGACCCATGGGGTTGGGGACACTGGTGGCACCCTTGGGGATGGGCATGGGGACACCAGCGGCCCCCCCAGGGACACGGGTGACACCCACGGGGACACGGTGACACCCATGGGGACAGGGACACCGGTGCCCCCCCCCAGGGACCTGGTGTCCCCCCGGGGGTGCCCGCGGCGCGTCCCCAAATTCCGTGACACCGACACCCATAACGCAGAGCAGAGCTGTATTGCGAGACGGGGGGGGGGGTAGGTGACACCGGGGGGGTGACACCGGGGGGGTGGTGACAAAGGGGGTGACACGGGGGGGGGGACACGGGGCTCAGCGTGGCCTCAGGCGCGGGTACAGGAGCAGGGTGGCAGCGGCCACCACGAAGAGCAGGAGGGGGCCGAGCCCCCCGAGGGGTCCCTGGGGGGGGGGGCGGTGTCACCAGGGGGGTGGCACCCCCCCCGGTGTCACCACCACCCCCCCCCCCAATGTCCCCCTCCTGTACCTGGGTGTCCTCCTGCGGGCTGTGGGGTCGGGACCCCCCCCCGGGCTCCGTGGGGTGGGGGCGCAGAGGGGGGGGTGGCTCCGTGCTGGGGGGGGACCTGTGGGGGGGGGACATGGGGACATGGGGACATGGGGACATGGGGTCAGGGGTCATGGGGTCAGGGGACATGGGGACATGGGGACATGGCTGGGGGTCAGGGGGACATTGGGACATGGGGTCAGGGGGACAAGGGGACATGGGGACATGGGGACACGGCTGGGGGCAGGGATGGGGACAGGGGGACAGGGGGAGGGGGACATGGACATGGAGAGGGGACATGGGGTCAGGGGGTCAGGGGGTCAGGGGGTCAAGGGACATGGGGACATGGGGACACGGGGTCATGGGGACATGGCTGGGGGTCAGGGGGACATTGGGACATGGGGTCATGGGGTCAGGGGGTCATGGGGACATGGGGACATTGGGACATGGGGTCAAGGGGTCAGGGGGACAAGGGGACATGGGGACATGTCTGGGGGTCAGGGGGTCATGGGCAGGGGGCGCAGGGGACACAGGGGACACGGACACGGGGGGGTAAGGACAGGGACATGGGGACAGGGACACGGGGACAGGGTTGGGGACATGAGGACGGGGCCACGGGGACCCCACCAGTGGGGACACGGGGAGGGGAGCTGGGAAACGGGGTGGGGACGTGGCCATGGGGGACACAGGGGGGGGACACAGGGTTTGGGGACAGGGTTTGGGGACAGGGGACAGGGACGGGGTGGCAGTACCGGTGTCCCCAACTGTCCCCAAGGCTCTGGTGGCGGTGCTGCAGCGCCCGGTGCGCCTTGGCCAGCTCCTCTGCAGGGGGGCACCGCGCTGTCACCCCCCCCCCCGGTGTCACCTCCCCCCCCCGGTGTCACCCCCACCCCCCCCAGTGTCACCTCCCACCCCCTGGTGTCACCTCCCCCCCCCTGGTGTCACCCCCACCCCCCCTGGTGTCACCCCGCCCCGGGGTGTCAGCCACACGCCGCGGTGTCACCGCGCCCCACGGTGTCACCTCCCTCCCCCCCCCCCACGGTGACGTGGCCACCGCCCTGACACCGCGTGGCCACCAAAGGGCCACCACCCTGCTGCTCCGTGGGCCACCACCCTGCTCGACTTGGCCACCAAAGTGACGCTCCACGGCCACCAGCCCCCAGTTTTTTGGCCACCAAAGTGCCACCGCCCCCAACTCCATGGCCACCATCCTGCTGTGACTGGGCCACCACCCCCCACTCCATGGCCACCATCCCACAGTGCCTTGGCCACCAAAGTGCCACTCCACGGCCACCAAAGTGCCACCACCCCTACTCCATGGCCACCATCCCATTCTGACTTGGCCACCACTCTCCTCTCCATGGCCACCAAAGTGCCACTCCATGGCCACCACCCTCCACTCAATGGCCACCATCTCAAGGTGCCTTGGCCACCAAAGTGCCACTCCATGGCCATCAAAGTGCCACCACCCCTACCCCATGACCCCCATCCCATTCTGACTTGGCCACCACCCTCCCCTCCATGGCCACCACCCCCCGTGCCTTGGCCACCACCCTCCCCTCCATGGCCACCAAAGTGCCACCCCATGGCCACCACCCTCCACCCAGTGGCCACCATCCTACTTCACTTGGCTACCAAAGTGCCACTCCATGGCCACTACCCTCCACTCCATGGCCACCAAAGTGCCACCAGCCTCCCCTCCATGGCCACCATCCCACTGTGACATGGCCACCAAAGTGACAGTCCATGGCCACCAACGTGCCACTCCATGGCCACCACCTTTCACTCAATGGCCACCATCCCACGGTGCCTTGGCCACCAAAGTGCCACTCCATGGCCACCACCCTCCCCTCCATGGCCACCAACATGCCACTCCATGGCCACCACCCTCTACTCCATGGCCACCATCACACTATGCCTTGGCCACCAAAGTGCCACTACACGGCCACCAAAGTGCCACCACCCCTACTCCATGGCCACCATCCCATTCTGACTTGGCCACCACCCTCCTCTCCATGGCCACCAAAGTGCCACTCCATGGCCACCACTCCCTGCTCCATGGCCACCATCACACCATGCCTTGGCCACCAAAGTGCCACTCCATGGCCACCACCCTCCACCCAGTGGCCACCATCCTACTTGACTTGGCTACCAAAGTGCCACTCCATGGCCACTACCCTCCACTCCATGGCCACCAAAGTGCCACCACCCCCCACCCCATGGCCACCTCCCACTATGCCTTGGCCACCAAAGTGACAGTCCATGGCCACCAACATGCCACTCCATGGCCACCACCCTCCACTCAATGGCCACCACCCTCTACTCCATGGCCACCATCCCACTATTGCCTTAGCCACCATCCTCCTCTCCATGGCCACCAAAGTGCCACCACCCCCCAGTCCATGGCCACCATCCCAAGGTGCCTTGGCCACCAAAGTGTCACTCCATGGCCACCACCTTCCACTCAATGGCCACCATCCCACTATGCCTTGGCCACCACCCTCCCCTCCATGGCCACCATCCTGCTGTGACTTGGCCACCAAAGTGCCACTCCACGGCCACCAAAGTGCCACCACCCCTACCCCATGACCCCCATCCCATTCTGACTTGGCCACCACCCTCCACCCAATGGCCACCACCCCCCCGTGCCTTGGCCACCACCCTCCCCTCCATGGCTACCAACGCACCTCCGTGGCCACCACCCCGTCCCCATCCCCGTCCCCGTACCCCTCATCCGGGCCACCTCGGCGGTGGCCTCCTGCCACTGCTGCTCCTTGCCGTGGCTACCGGCTCGCAGCGCGGTGGCCTCCATCTCCCAGCGGGCTCCCAGCTCCCGCCGCGTGGCCACCTCCTGCCGCAGCGTGGCCACCTCCCGCTGCCACGTGGCCACCTCGTCCCGCGCCGTGGCCACCTCGTCCCGCGCCGTGGCCACCTCGCCCCGCGCCGTGGCCACCTCGTCCCGCAGCCTGGTGGCCTCTCGCTGCCACGTGGCCGCCTCGTCCCGCGCCGTGGCCACCTCGCCCCGTGCCGTGGCCACCTCATCCCGCAGCCTGGTGGCCTCCCGTTGCCACGTGGCCGCCTTGTCCCGCGCCGTGGCCACCTCGTCCCGCAGCCTGGTGGCCTCCCGCTGCCACGTGGCCGCCTCGTCCCGCGCCGTGGCCACCTCGCCCCGCGCCGTGGCCACCTCGTCCCGCAGCCTGGTGGCCTCCCGCTGCCACGTGGCCACCTCGTCCCGTGCTGTGGCCAGTGCCCGCTCCAGCTGGCCCCGCTCGGCCGCCTGCCCCGCTTGCAGCGCGCCCAGCTCTGCCTGCAGGGTCCCCAACGCCGCTGGGGGACACGGGGAAAATGTCCTATGGGGTCAACGTCCTATGGGGTCAATGTCCTATGGGGTCAACGTCCTATGGGGTCAATGTCCTATGGGGTCAACGTCCTATGGGGTCAACGTCCTATGGGGTGTCCATCCTATGGGGTCAACGTCCTATGGGGTGTCCATCCTATGGGGTCAACGTCCTATGGGGTCAATGTCCTATGGGGTCAATGTCCTGTGGGGTCAACGTCCTATGGGGTCAATGTCCTATGGGGTCAACGTCCTGTGGGGTCAACGTCCTGTGGGGTCAATGTCCTATGGGGTCAATGTCCTATGGGGTGTTCATGTTTGGGCTCCCAGTCCCATGGGGGCCTCTTTTTGTGGGATTTCTGTCCCCATGGGATGACCGTCCCTATGGGGTGTCCATCCTATGGGGTCAACGTCCTATGGGGTCAATGTCCTATGGGGTCAACGTCCTATGGGGTCAACGTCCTATGGGGTCAATGTCCCGTGGGGTGTCCATGTTTGGGGTCCCGATCCCATGGGGGGCTTCTTTTTGTGGGATTTCTGTCCCCATGGGGTGCCCGTCCCTATGGGGTGTCCATCCTATGGGGTCAACGTCCTATGGGGTCAATGTCCTATGGGGTCAACGTCCTATGGGGTCAATGTCCTATGGGGTCAACGTCCCGTGGGGTGTCCATGTTTGGGGTCCCAGTCCCATGGGGGGCTTCTTTTTGTGGGATTTCTGTCCCTATGGGGTGTCCATCCTATGGGGTGTCCATCCTATGGGGTCAACGTCCTATGGGGTCAACGTCCTGTGGGGTCAATGTCCTATGGGGTCAACGTCCCATGGGGTGTTCATGTTTGGGGTCCCTATCCCATGGGGGGCTTCTTTTTGTGGGATTTCTGTCCCCTTGGGGTGTCCGTCCCATGGGGTGTCCATACCATGGGGTCCCTGTCCCCATAAGGACCCCATCCCTGGGAGTACTGATCCTATGGGATCTCCATCCCATGGGGTGCTTGTCCATAGGGGTCCCAATCCCATGGGGGCCTCTTTTTGTGGGATTTCTGTCCCCATGGGGTGTCCGTCCCCAAGGGGTGTCCATCCTATGGGGTGCCCATCTCTGGGGGTCCCTGTCCCCATAAGGACCCCAACCCTGGGGGTATTGATCCTATGGGATCTCCATCCCATGGGGTGCCCATCCCCATGGGGTCCCCATCTTTATGGGTTCCCAATCCTTGGGGGTCTTTGTCCTTATGGGGTGCTCGTCCCCACAGGGTGCACATTCCTAGGGGTCCCAATCCCTGGGGATCCCAATCCCATTGGGTCCCTGTCCCCATGGGGTCCCAATCTCTGGGGATCCTTGTCCCCATGGGGTGCCCATCGCCGGGGTCCCGATCCCATAGGGTCCCCATCCCATGGGGTCCCCATCCCTGGGGATCCCAATCCCTGGGGTCCCTGTCCCCATGGGGTTCCTGTCCCATAGTGTCCCTCTCCCCATGAGCTCCCCACCCCAATCCCTGGGGATCCCAATCCCATAGGGTCCCCGTCCCCATGGGGTCCCCACCCCAATCCCTGGGGTCCCTGTCTCCCTGGGGTCCCCATCCCATTGGGGTCCTGGTCCCCATGGGGTGCCCCCCCTGGGGTCCCAATCCCATAGGGTCCCCTTCCCTTTGGGGTCCCCACCCCAATCCCTGGAGTCCCTATCCCCATGGGGTCCCCACCCCGATCCCATTGGGGTCCCCGTCCCCCTGGGGTGCCCCCATCAGGGTCCTGATCCCATGGGGTCCCCATCCCATGGGGTGCCCCCCGGGGTCCCAATCCCATAGGGTCCCCATCCCATAGTGTCCCCGTCCCTTTGGGGTCCCCACCCCAATCCCATAGAGTCCCCTTCCCCATGGGGTCCCCACCCCAATCCCATTGGGGTCCCTGTCCCCATAGGGCCCCCACCCCTGTCCCATAGGGTCCCCGTCCCCATGTGGTCCCCACCCCGATCCCATTGGGGTCCCCATCCCCATGTGGTCCCCACCCCAATCCCTGGTGTCCCCGTCCCCATGGGGTGCCCACCCCAATCCCATTGGGGTCCCCGTCCCCATAGGGCCCCCACCCCAATCCCTGGTGTCCCCGTCCCCATAGAGTCCCCACCCCAATCCCTGGTGTCCCTGTCCCCATGGGGTGCCCCCCCCGGGGTCCCAATCCCATAGGGTCCCAATCCCATAGGGTCCCTGTCCCCATGGGGCCCCCACCCCGATCCCATTGGGGTCCCCCCCCACTCACTGCCCACAGAGGGGCACCCGCTCAGCTCCATGGCCCCGGGGGGGGGGGGCGCCACCCGGCAGCGCCGTCACCGTGCCCCCGGTCACCCCAGTAACCGCCCCCAGTGCCCCCAGTGCTCCCAGTGCTCGGGGCCCCCAGTCACCCCAGTGCCCCCAGTGCCACCCCGCCACCCCGCTGCCGTCAATACCCAGTGCTCCCAGTGCCCCCCCCCCAGTGCCACCAGTGCCACCAGTGCCCAGTGATGTTTGTGACCCCAGTGCTGTCATTGTCCAGTGCTCCCAGTGCCCCCACCAGTGCCCCCACCTCCCAGTGCCCCAGTGCCCCCATTTAGTGCCTCCACCTCCTCCCAGTGCTCCCAGTGCCATTGGCTCCCAGTGCTCCCAGTGCCCCCACCAGTTCCATAAGCTCCCAATGCTCCCAGTAGTGCCCCCACCAGTGCCCCCACCTCCCAGTGCTCCCAGTGCCCCCACCTCCCAGTACCCCCATTTAGTGCCTCCACCTCCCAGTGCTCCCAGTGCTCCCAGTGCCATCGGCTCCCAGTGCTCCCAGTGCCCCCCCCAGTTCCATAAGCTCCCAGTGCTCCCAGTGCCCCCATTACCACCCCCGCTTCCCAGTTCTCCCAGTGCCCCCACCTCCCCCTGCCCCAGTGCCCCCATTACTGCCCCCACCTCCCAGTCCTCCCAGTGCTCCCAGTTTCATTGGCTCCCAGTTCTCCCAGTGCCCCCACCGGTTCCATAAGCTCCCAGTGCCCCCATTAATGCCCTCACCAGTGCCCCCACCTCCCAGTACTCCCAGTTCCCCCCCCTCCCCCTGCCCCAGTGCCCCCATTACCGCCCCCACCTCCTCCCAGTGCTCCCAGTGCTCCCAGTGCCATCGGCTCCCAGTACCTCCAGTGCCCAGCAGCGGGAGGAGACCCAAAGGGGGGGGGGGGGGGGGGGGGGGGGCCTGCACGAGGGATGGGGGCCCCGGGGGGGGGCTCTACCCCCATCCCCCCCCCATAATGTCCCCCCCCGCCCCCCCCAGCCCCTCCCCACACTCTGCAGGGATTTGGGGTGGGGGGGGCGCAGATCGGGGCCTTAATCCCCCCCCCCCCCAGCTCCGCCCTAAGCGGCTTGGGAGCTTCCGTCCCACAAAAATAATTAAATTAATGAATTAATTAGTTAATGAATTAATTAGTGAGTTAATTAAAAAAAAGGGCTCGTCCGGGATTTGAACCCGGGACCTCTCGCACCCTAAGCGAGAATCATACCCCTAGACCAACGAGCCGCCGGCCAAAATCCTATCAACGACCCCCCCAGACCCTAAAAAAAAGCCCCAAAAATGTAGACCTGAAATTTGGGAACCCCCCCAAAAAAACGGCCCCGAAATGTAGACCCCCAAAAATGCAGCCCCCAAAAAAAACAGTCCCAAAAAAACAGACCCAAAAAATGCAGACCCCAAAAAGGCGGAACCCAAAAAACAGCCCCGAAATGTGGACCCGAAAATGCAGCCCCAAAAAAAACAGTCCCAAAATAAAATAAAATAAAATAAAATAAAGACCCAAAAATGCCGCCCCGAAATGAAGACCCTCGAAAATCAGCCCCAAAAAAACAGTCCCAAAAATGAGACCCAAAAAAGGCGGAACCCAAAAAATAGCCCCGAAATGTAGACCCCAAAAATGCAGCCCAAAAAAAACAGTCCCAAAAAAAAAAGACCCAAAAATGTGGCTCCGAAATGCAACCCCCCGAAAATCAGCCCCAAAAAAACAGTCCCAAAAATGAGACCCCAAAAAGGTGGACCCCAAAAAACAGCCCCGAAATGTAGACCCAAAAATGCAGCCCCAATAAAAACAGCCCCAAAAAACAGTCCCAAAAATGTAGACCCCAAAAAGGCGGATCCCAAAAAACAGCCCCAAAATGTGGACCCAAAAATGCAGCCCCAATAAAAACAGCCCCAAAAAACAGTCCCAAAAATGTAGACCCCAAAAAGGCGGATCCCAAAAAACAGCCCCAAAATGTGGACCCAAAAATGCAGCCCCAATAAAAACAGACCCAAAAAAACAGACCCAAAAATGTGGCTCCGAAATGCAGCCCCCCAAAAAAACAGCCCCAAAGAACAGTCCCAAAAATGCAGACCCCAAAAACCAGCCCCAAAAATGAGGACCCCAAAAATGCAGCCCAAAAAACAACCCTGAAATGTAGACCCAAAAATGCAGCCCCCCCAAAAAAAAACAAACCCCCAAAACAGCCCCCCAAAAACAGCCCCCCAAAAATGCGACCCCAAAAATGTGGACCCCAAAAAACCAGCCCCAAAATGTAGACCCCAAAAATGCAGCCCCAGAAAAAACAGTCCCAATAAAACAGACCCAAAAATGAGGCCCCAAAATGCAGCCCCCCAAAAAACAGCCCCCAAAAAACAGTCCCAAAAATGTGACCCCAAAAAGGTGGACCCCAAAACCAGTCCTGAAATGTAGACCCAAAATTGTAGCCCCCCCCCAAAAGACACATAAATGCAGCCCCAGAAAAACAATCCCCCCCCAAAAAAAGACCCAAAAATGCAACCCCAAAAATGCAAACCCCAAAATTTGGACACAATAAAGCGGACCCTAAATGCAGCCCCCCCCCCAAAAAAAAAAAAAAACAACCCCAAAAATGCAGCCCCCCAAAAAAAAGCCCTGAAATGTGGACACCCCCCCAAAAAAAAAATCCCTGAAATGCGGACCCTAAAAAAACAGCCCCAAAATCTGGCCCCCCAAAATGAACCCCCCAAAAAAGCCCCCCCAAAAAACAGACCCCAAAATGCAACCCCCCCAAAAAAAGAGGGGGGGGCAGGGGGGTGATATGGGGGGGATGGGACACGGGGGGGGCACAAAGGGGGTGATGGGGGGGTTATAGGGGTGGGGAGGGATATGGGGGGGCGATGGGGGGGTTAGAGGGGTTGGGGGGGTCATGGGGGGGTCATGGGGGGAATTATGGGGGGGGAAATTGGGTGGGGGGGTGATGGGGGTGGGGGGGGTGACACGAGTAAGGGGGTGGTGGGTGGGGGGGTGACATGGGTGGGGGGTGGCATGGGTGGGGTGTAACATGGGGGGGGTGATATGGGGTTGGGGGGGGTACATGGGGTTGGGGGGGGGACACAGGTTGGGGGGGTGACATGGGTGGGGGTCCCATGGGTGGGGGGGGTCCCACCACCTCCTCCTCCCCCTCCTCCCTCCCCAACCCCACACACCAGCCAGGGGAGGAGGGGAGATCCCATGGGTGCCCCCCCCCACCCTATACACCCCCCCCCTTCCCCTTTATTATGGGGGGGGGGCTCCTCAATCGGCTTAGGGCGGCGATTAGGCTGAGCGCGGGGGCTTAGCGCCCCTAATCCCCAAGTTTGGGGGGATGAGGGGGCTGATCCCCCCCTGAGCCCATAAGCGGCTTGGGGCCGCGGGGCTATATGAACGCCGCGCCGCCCCCTCCCAAACCCATATATATATATAAATATTTAATTTTTCCCCTTTTTTTTTCCCCTCCAAAAACCATATATATATATATTTATTTTTTTTCCCCTTTTTTTCCCCTCCAAAAACCCATCTATATATATAAATATCTATTTTTTCCCCCTTTTTTTCCCCTCCAAAACCCATATATATATACATATATATTTATTTTTTCCCCTCCAAACCCCATATATATACATATATATTTATTTTTTCCCCCTTTTTTTCCCCCTTTTTTTCCCCTCCAAAAACCATATATATATAAATATTTTATTTTTTCCCCCTTTTCTTTCCCCTCCAAAACCCATATATATACATATATATTTATTTTTCCCCCTTTTTTCCCCTCCAAACCCCATATATATATATAAATATTTATTTTCCCCCCCTTTTTTTTCCCCTTTTTCTTCCCCTCCAAAAACCATCTCTATATATAAATATTTATTTTTTTCCCCTCCAAAACCCATATAGATATATAAATATTTTATTTTTCCCCCTTTTTTTCCCCTCCAAAACCCATCTATACATATAAATATTTATTTTTCCCCCCTTTTTTTTTAACCCATACATATATATATATTTATTTTTCCCCCTTTTTTTCCCCTTTTTTTTCCCCTCCAAAACCCATATAGATATATAAATATTTATTTTTCCCCCTTTTTTTTCCCTTTTTTTTTCCCTCCAAAACCCATATATATATATAAATATTTTATTTTTTCCCTTTTTTTTCCCCTCCCAAACCCATATATATATATAAATATTTTATTCTTCCCCCCCTTTTTTTCCCCTCCAAACCCCACATATATATATAAATATTTATTTTTCCCCCTTTTTTCCCCTTTTTTTCCCCTCCAAACCCCACACATACATATATAAATATTTATTTTTCCCCCTTTTTTTTAACCCATACATATATATATATTTATTTTTCCCCCCTTTTTTTCCCCCTTTTTTTCCCCTCCAAACCCCGTATATATATAAATATTTATTTTTCCCCCTTTTTTTCCCCTCCAAACCCCACACATACATATATAAATATTTATTTTTCCCCCTTTTTTTTAACCCATACATATATATATATATATTTTTTCCCCCTTTTTTTCCCCTCCAAACCCCACACATACATACATAAATATTTATTTTTCCCCTTTTTCTTAACCCATACACACATATATATATTTATTTCCCCCCCCCCCGTTTTCTCCCCGACTCCCCATGCCGGAGGACGAGTTCTACCTCTTCACCAACGGCACGGCGCCGGGGCCGTGGGACGGCCCCCAGTACCACATCGCTCCCCCCTGGGCCTTCTACCTGCAGACGGCCTTCATGGGCTTCGTCTTCGCGGTGGGGACGCCGCTCAACACGGTGGTGCTGCTGGTCACCGTGCGCTACAAGAAGCTGCGCCAGCCCCTCAACTACATCCTGGTCAACATCTCCTTCAGCGGCTTCGTCTCCTGCATCTTCAGCGTCTTCATCGTCTTCGTGGCCAGCTGGCAGGGCTACTTCGTCTTCGGCAAGCACGTCTGCGCCCTCGAGGCCTTCGTGGGGACCACCGGAGGTAACGGGGTGGGGTGTAGGGTGTGGGGTTGTGTGGGGTGGTTGGGGTGACGGTGGCTGTGCCGTAGGGTTGGTGACGGGCTGGTCCTTGGCCTTCCTGGCCTTCGAGCGCTACATCGTCATCTGCAAGCCCTTCGGCAACTTCCGCTTCAGCTCCAAGCACGCGCTGATGGTGGTGGTGGCCACCTGGGCCATCGGCATCGGGGTGGGCTTGCCGCCTTTCTTCGGGTGGAGCAGGTGGGTGGGGAGGGGTGGGGTGGGGATGGGGTGGTGTTGTTGGGTGTCATGGGGTGCCATCGGGTGTCTTGGGGTGCTATTGGGTGTCATGGGGTGCCATGGGGTGCCATCAGATGTATTGGAGTGTCTTGGGGTGCTATTGGGTGTCACGGGGTATCTTGGAGTGTCATGGGGTGCCATCGGGTGCCATTGGGTGTCATGGGGTGTCTTGGGGTGTCTTTGGGTGCTATTGGGTGTCATGGGGTGTCTTGGGGTGCTATTGGATGTCACGGGGTGTCTTGGAGTGTCATGGGGTGCCATCGGGTGTCATGGGGTCCATCGGGTGTCATGGGGTGCCATTGGGTGTCATTGGATGTCATGGGGTCCATCAGGTGCCATCGGATGTCATGGGGTGTCTTGGGGTGCCATTGGGTGTCATCGGGTCTCATGGGGTCCATCGGGTGTCATGGGGTGTCTTGGGATGCCATTGGGTGTCATTGGGTGTCATGGGGTCCATGGGGTGCCATCAGGTGTCATGGGGTGTCTTAGGGTGCTATTGGGTGTCACGGGGTGCCATTGGGTGCCATGGGGTCCATTGGGTGTCATGGGGTGCCATCGGGTGCCATCGGGTATCATGGAGTGTCATGGGGTGCTATTGGGTGTCATAGGGTGCCATCGGGTGCCATGGGGTATCATGGGGTGTCTTGGGGTGTCTTGGGGTGCTATTGGGTGTCAAGGGGTCCATCGGGTGTCATGGGGTGACTTGGAGTGCCATCAGGTATCATTGGGTGTCTTGGGGTGCCACTGGGTGCCATGGGGTGTCTTGGGGTGCCATCAAGTGTCATGGGGTCCATGGGGTGCCATAAGGTGTCATGGGGTGTCTTGGGGTGCTATTGGGTGTCACAGGGTGCCATTGGGTGTCATGGGGTGCATTGGGGTGCTATTGGGTGCCATGGGGTGTCATGGGGTGTCATGGGTTGTCTTGGGGTGCCATTGGGTGCCATGGGGTGCCATCAGGTGTCATGGGGTGTCTTGGAATACTATTGGGTGTCACAGGGTGCCATTGGGTCACGGGGTGCCATTAGGCGCTATGGGGTGTCTTGGGGCACCATCGGGTGCCATGGGGTGTCCTGGGATATCTTGGGGTGCTGTGGGGTGTCACGGGGAGCCGTGCAGTGCCGCTGGGTGCTATAGGACTCCGTCGGGGTGCCATGCAAGGTCCCATGGGGATGCCATGCAGGTGCTGTGGGGTGTCCTATGGGGGTCCCGTGGGGGTGCCAGAAGGGTCCCACAAGGGTGCCCTTCATGATGCCATGAGGCAGTGCCATGGGGCACCGTGGGGTGCTGTGGGGTACCATGGGGTGCCATGGGGTGCTGTGTGGTGTCAAGGGGTATCATGGGGGTCAATGGGGTGCCTTGGGGTGCCATGGGGTGTCAAGGGGTATAATGGGGGTGCCATGGGGTGCCGTGGGGATGCTGGGGATGCCATGGGGCTCAATGGGGTGCCGTGGCGTGCCATGGGGTGTCAAGGGGTATCATGGGGGTGCCATGGGGTGCCGTGGGGATGCTGGGGATGCTGTGGGGCTCAATGGGATGCTGTGGGGTGCCATGAGGATGCTGGGGATGCCGTGGGGCTCAATGGGGTGCCGTGGGGTGCCATGGGGTGCCGTGGGGCTCAATGGGATGCCATGGGGCTCAATGGGGTGCCGTGGGGTGCCATGGGGTGCCGTGGGGCTCAATGGGATGCCATGAGGCTCAATGGGGTGCCTTGGGGTGTCAAGGGGTATCATGGGGGTGCCATGGGGTGCTGTGGGGATGCTGGGGATGCCGTGGGGCTCAATGGGGTGCTGTGGGGCTCAAAGGGGTGCTGTGGGGTGCCATGGGGTGCCGTGGGGATGCTGGGGATGCCATGGGGCTCAATGGGGTGCCATGGGGCTCAATGGGGTGCCATGGGGTTCAGTGGGGTTCATGGGGTTCAATGGGGTGCCATGGGGTGCCGTGGGGATGCTGGGGATGCCGTGGGGTTCAATGGGGTGCCATATGGCTCAATGGGGTGCCGTGGGGTGCCATGGGGTGCGACGGAGCCGCGCCGCCTCCCCGCAGGTACCTGCCCGAGGGCCTGCAGTGCTCGTGCGGCCCCGACTGGTACACGGTGGGCACCAAGTACCGCAGCGAGTACTACACCTGGTTCCTCTTCATCTTCTGCTTCGTCGTGCCCCTCTCCCTCATCATCTTCTCCTACTCGCAGCTGCTCAGCGCCCTGCGGGCCGTGAGTGCGGGAGGCAAGGGATGGGGGGGGGGGGGCGGGATTGGGATGGGGTGAGATTGGGATTGGGATTGGGATTGGGATGGGGTGGGATGGGGATGGGAAGGGATGGGATTGGGATTGGATTTGGGATTGGGATGGGGTGGGATTGGGATTGGGATGGGGTGGGATGGGATTGGGATTAGATTGGGATTGGATTTGGGATTGGGATGGGGTAGGATTTGGATATGGGATGGGGATTGGGATAGGGATATGGGATGGGATGGGGATTGGATTGGGATTGGATTTGGGATTGGGATGGGGATATGGGATGGGATGGGATTGGATTGGGATGGGGTGGTATTGGGATATGGGATGGGGTGGGATGGGGATGGGATGGGATGGGGATATGGGATGGAATTGGATTTGGGATTGGGATGGGGTGGGATTGGGATTGGATTTCGGATTGGGATGGGAATTGGGAAGAGAGAGGGGATGGGATGGGATGGGAATTGGGATGGGATGGGGATGGAGACAGGGATATGGGATGGGGACAGGGAATTGGGGTGGGGAATTGGGAGATGGGATGGGATTGGGGAGGGGATGGGATGGGATGGGGATGGGATGGGAGGGAATGGGATGGGGATATGGGATGGGATTGGAATGAGGATGGAGACAGGGATATGGGATGGGGAGGGGGAATTGGGGGGGGATATGGGATGGGGAATTGGGAGATGGGATGGGGTTGGGAATATGGGATGGGATGGGATGGGGATACGGGATGGGGATGAGATGGGGATATGGGATGGGGATATGGGATGGGGATATGGGATTGAGATCGGATGGGGATATGGGATGTGGATGGGGACAGGGATATGGGATGGGGATGGGGATATGGGATGGGGATATGGGATGGGGATATGGGATGGGGATATGGGAATGAGATCGGATGGGGATATGGGATGTGGATGGGGACAGGGATATGGGATGGGGATGGAGATATGGGATGGGGATATGGGATGGGGATATGGGATGGGGATATGGGATTGAGATCGGATGGGGATATGGGATGTGGATGGGGACAGGGATATGGGATGGGGATGGGGATATGGGATGGGGATATGGGATGGGGATATGGGATGGGGATATGGGATGGGGATAGGGGATGAGGGATAGGGGATGGGGATATGGGATGGGGATATGGGATGGGGATAGGGGATGGGGATAGGGGATGGGGATAGGGGATGGGGATAGGGGATGGGGATAGGGGATGGGGATAGGGGATGGGGATAGGGGATGGGGATAGGGGATGGGGATGGGAATATGGGATGGGGATGGGAATATGGGATTGGGATTGGATAGGGATGGGGATAGGGATATGGGATGGGGATATGGGATGGGGATGGGAATATGGGATGGGGATGGGGATATGGGATGTGGATATGGGATGAGGACATGGGATAGGGATATGGGATATGGGACGGGGCTATGGGACGGGGCTATGGGATGGGGGTGGGGATATGGGATGGGGATAGGGATATGGGATGGGAATATGGGATGGGAATATGGGATGGGTACAGGGCTATGGGCTGGGGCTATGGGCTGGGACTATGGGACGTGGATATGGGATGAGGACGGGGCTGGAGCTACGGACCGGGGCCGCGACCAGGCCACCACCACCCATGGGCGCTGTGGCACGCAGGTGGCGGCGCAGCAGCAGGAGTCGGCCACGACGCAGAAGGCGGAGCGGGAGGTGTCGCGCATGGTGGTGGTGATGGTGGGCTCGTTCTGCCTGTGCTACGTGCCCTACGCGGCGCTCGCCATGTACATGGTCAACAACCGCGACCACGGCCTGGACCTGCGCCTCGTCACCATCCCCGCCTTCTTCTCCAAGAGCGCCTGCGTCTACAACCCCATCATCTACTGCTTCATGAACAAGCAGGTGGGGGAAAGGTTTTGGGGGGTTTTGGGGGGTTTTGGGGGTGTTTTGGGGGTGTATGGGGTAAGGGGGGGATGGGGGAGATCCGGGAGGGAGGGTGGTGTTGGGTTGGGGACGGTCATGGGGTAGGGAAATTGGGGAACCCGAAGGGACGGCCATGGGGTAGGGGTAGGGGTAAGGGGTGGGGTTGGCGTGGTGCAGGGAGGGGAGTAGGGGAAGGAATGGGGATGGGGAGAGGGGTGGGGGCATCGTGATCCTATTGGGAGAGGAATTGGGGTCACCATGTTCCCATTAGGATAGGGATAGGGTCACCATGTTCCATTGGGACAAGAATAGGGTCACCCTGTTCCCATTAGGACAGGGATGGGGTCACCATGTACCCATTAGGATAGGGATGGGGTCATCGTGTTCCTATGGGGTCACCATGTTCCTAGTGGGATAGGGTCACCATGTTCCCATTGGGATAGGGATGGGGTCACCATTTTCCATTGGGACAGGAATCGGGGTCACCACGTTCCCATTAGGACAGGGATGGGGTCACCATGTTCCTATTGGGATGGGGGTCACCACGTTCCCATTAGGACAGGGATGGGGTCATCATGTTCCTGGTGGGATAGGGTCACCACGTTCCATTGGGACATGAATTGGGGTTACCATGTTCCTATTGACATAGGGATGGGGTCACCATGTTCTTATTGGGATAGGGATGGGGTCACCATGTACCCATTAGGATAGGGATGGGGTCACCATGTTCCTATGGGGTCACCATGTTCCCATTAGGACAGGAATCAGGGTCCCCATGTTCCCATTAGGACAGGGATGGGGGTCACCATGTTTCATTGGGACAAGGATGGGGTCACCATGTTCCCATTAGGAAAGGGATTGGGGTCACCACATTCCATTGGGATAGGGATGGGGTCACCACATTCACATTGGGACATGGATGGGGGTCTTCATGTTCCATTGGGACAGGAATCGGGGTCACCATGTTCCTATTGGGATAGGGATGGGGTCACCATTTTCGATTGGGGCAGGAATTGGGGTCACCATGTTCCTAGTGGGACAGGGATGGGGTCACCACGTTCACACTGGGACAGGAATCGGGGTCACTATGGTCCCTTTGGGATAGGGATGGAGGTCACCAAGTTCCTATTAGGGCAAGGATGGGGTCACCATGTTCTTATTGGGACGGGGATGGGGTCACCATGTTCCCATGAGGACAGGGGTGGGGGGCTGGGGGACACCACATTTCATTGAGATGGGGAGAGGGACCCTACATCTCATGGGGGCAGGGATGGGGACACCACATTCCTATGGGGACAAGAATGGGGGACACCAGGTTCCCATGAGGACAGGGATGGGGGTCACCATGCTCCTGTGGGGACAGGGACGGGGACACCACATTCCTTTGGGAAGGGGGGACCCCAAGTCCCATTGGGACAGGGATGGGGACACCAATGTTCTGTGGGGCCAAGGATGGAGGACACCACACGTTCCAGGGGGACAGGGATGGGGACACCAGGTCTCTTGGGATCAGGGATGGAGACACCACGTTCAATAGGGCCAGGGCTGGTAACACCATGTTCCACGGGGACAGGGATGGAGGACACCACACTCTTATGGGGCCAAGGATGGGGACACCACACTCCTATAGGGACACCAGATCTCATGGGGACAGGGATGGGGACACCACACTCCCACAGGGATTGGGATGGGGATACCATGTTCTATGGGGCCGAGGATGGAGGACACCACATTCTTATGGGGACAGGGATGGGGACACCAAATTCCACGGGGACTTGGATGGGGACACCACATCTCATTGGGACAAGGATGGGGGACACCACGTTCCATGGGGACAGGGAAGGGGACACCACACTCTTATGGGGCCAAGGATGGGGACACCATATCTCATGGGGACAGGGATAGGGGACACCGTATCTCATGGGACCAAGGATGGGGGACACCACACGTTCCACGGGGACAGGGATGGGGACACCATACTCCTACAGGGACACCATATCTCATGGGGACAAGGATGGAGGACACCACACATTCCATGGGGACAGGGATGGGGACACCACACTCCTATAGGGACACCGTGGGGACCCCATATCTCATGGGACCAAGGATGGGGGACACCACACTCCTACCGTGACCGGGATGGGGGCCACCATATCTCATGGGGGACAAGGATGGGGCCACCACACACCTACGGGACCGAGGCTGGGGACCCCACAGGGGTCGGGGGCCGATCCCAAATCCATCCCCCGCCTGCCCCACAGTTCCGCGCCTGCATCATGGAGACGGTGTGCGGGAAACCCATGACGGACGACTCCGACATCTCCAGCTCGGCGCAGAGGACGGAGGTGTCCTCGGTGTCCTCCAGCCAGGTCAGCCCCAGCTAGGAGCCCCCCCGTGGTGGCCGGGACCCCCCCGTGGTGGCCAGGAGCCCCCCAAGGTGGCCGGGACCCCCCCGTGGTGGCCGGGACCCCCCCCTTGTAAGGCCTTAGGATGTAGGGCAATAAACGCCGCTGCAAAGCTGAGCCTGGCCTGCGTCTCGCTGGCCCCATAAGTGTGGGGTGGGGTTGGGGGGGGATGTGGGGGGGCTGAGTGGGGCCTAGAAGTATGGGGGGGGGGGGAGGTGGGGATTGTGGCCCCCACTGTGGGGGTGTGATGCTGTCTGTGGGGTGCAACAAGCCCCATCTGTGGGGCAGGAGTGGTGCTGAGACCCCATCTATGGGGCTGACATGGGGCAGAGCCCCCATCTATGGGGCTGAGGTGGTGCTGGGCCCCCATCCATGGGGCTGGAGTCACACAGAACCCCTATCTATGGGGCAGGAGTGGTGCCAAGCCCCGATCTATGGGGCTGGGGTCACACAGAACTCCTATGGGGCAGGAGTGTGACTCTGACCCCCATCTATGGGGCTGAGAACCCATCTGTGGGGCTGGGGTCACACAGAACCCCCATCTATGGGGCAGAAGCATGACTGTGACCCCCATCTATGGGGCTGGGAGTCCATCTATGGGGCTGGAGTCACCCAGAACCCCCATCTATGGGGCAGGAGCGTGACCACGGCCCCATCCCAGCCCCCCAGCCCCCTCCCCACCCCCTGCTCCCACCACTCCCCAATTACCACACCAACCCCGCACCCCACAGCCCCACCGCGCTATGGGGCCGGCCAAAACGGACTGGTTGGGGGCTAAAAGGGCTCGGGGTGGGGGCACACAACCCCCCCCTCACCCCAAAAAAAACCCCGGTGAGGGCGCAGCGAGAGCAGGGCCGGGATGGAAACGCTTTTATTGGCAGCCGGACGCCGGCGGCCGCGCTCCGCCGGGGTTTGGGGGGGGGGAAAATCCCCGGGTTTTAGGGTGGGGGGGGGGGCACAGAGGGCTCCGAGCCCCCCCCCAAACACAGAAGGAGTTTCCTCCAGGCCTCAGGGGTTGGGGATATATCAAAAAGTGTTATTTTTGGGGGGGGGGGGTTACATGAGAGAGCAGACGAGGAGTACACAACGCGCAGCCCCCCCCCCCCCGGGGCTGAGCCGCCGCAAGGAGGAGGAAACCGACCCCAAACCTTTACGGGGTGGGGGCTCCACGCTGCGCCCCCCCAAGCCCACGGCCCCGCTGAAGGCACTTGGAGCGGCGCTGGGCGTGCAGAGGAGGCAGGGGGGAGGCCTCTTTTCCCTTCCCCCCCCCCCCAACACCAAGCCCGGAGCAGCGCCCGGATCGCTTGCCTTACTAGGAGCGGCGGCGGCGGGCTCTGAAGGGCTGCCAGGAGGGCGGGCGAGGAGCCACGGCCACGGGCACGGCGATTTTGGGGTCCCAACGGAGCCCAACGGGGCGAGGAAGAGGACGGGGGTGGCCCCGGAGGCGTGGGGAGCAGTCACGAGTCCGGGGAGCCCGGTGTTGCCTCTCCTCGCGGCGTCCCGGAGCTCGGCGTTGGGGTTTTGGTGTTCCTCCTTTCCTTTCCTTTCCTTCCTTCCTTCCCCCGTTGTTGCAGCTAAAGGGTGTAAAAAAATGAGAAAAGGGGGGAGAAAAAAAATAAAAAAATAAAGGGGGAGGGAGGGCGGAGGGGAAGCCCTCGGCGCCGCGAGCTCCGGGGCCGCGCGTTCTTGGCGTGCCGCGGGAGCGATAGGAAAATCAAAAAGGGAGCTCGTTAGGGTCGTCAAATCAACATGAAATCTTAAAAAAAAAAAACAAAAAACACGGTGGGTGGGGACGGGGAGGCAGCCGAGTCCTCCCCACGCTCCTCTGGGGGAAAAAAAAGGAGAAAAAAACAAAAAAAAAAACAAAAAAGGACGGGTGAGAGATTCCGTTTTCACCTCCTAGCCTGAAATCACAGTCTCAGTAGCGAAAAAAAAAAACAAAAAACAACAAAAAAAAAAAAGACATGTTTCTCGTGATAATCCAGAAAGTGTAAAAAATAAATTATGTTCAGAAACGGCTCTGCTCTGTCCAGCCCTCAAAACTCGTCGTGCCGCACCAAGGCCTCCCCGAAGTCCGTGGCCTGGCTCCCCACGAACAGGTCGTATTTCTCCACGATCTCCTCCTTGGTGAGCTTCCCGTCCTGCGGAGAGGGGAGCAGAGGTCACCGAGGGGGGGAAAAAAAACCAAAATAACCCCAAAATGTGATGCTCTGGGGGTCCGGGCACCCCAAAAAGCCCCCCCCCCCACAAAAAAAAAAAAAGGAGGTGCTGTCCCCACCTTGTTCTGGTCGGACTCGTAGACGAGGTGCCGCGCCTCCGCCTCGGCGTGGTCGTAGTCCGAGGGCAGGATCCAGTCCTTGGTCTCCTCTTTGTCCATTTTGCCGTCGCGGTTTTTGTCCCGGAACTCCACAAACTGCTCCCTCTCCGTCTTCACCCACTCGGGCTCGTCGGTGTCGCCGTCGTGGCTGTACATGTCACCTGCGGGGCAAGGGGGTGACCCTCAGCTCCTAAATTCATCGCATCCCACCCCAAAAAACGTCCTGGGGGCGGGTGGCTCCCCCTGAGGTGATTTTTGAGTTAATTTTTGCGTTGATTTTTGAGTTGAGTTGTTTTTTGAGTTGATTTTTGAGTGATTTTTGCATTGATTTTTGAGTTGAGTTGATTTTTTGAGTTGATTTTTGAATTGATTTTTGAGATGATTTTTTATAGTTGGTTTTTGAATTGATTTTTGAGTTGAGTTGATTTTTGAGTGATTTTTGAATTGAGTTGATTTTTGCTTTGATTTTTGAGTGATCTTTGAATTGAGTTGATTTTTGAGATGATTTTTGCGTTGATTTTTGCGTTGAGTTGTTTTTTGAGTTGACTTGAGTGATTTTTGAATTGATTTGTTTTTTTGAGTTGATTTTTGAGTTGATTTTTGAATGGAGTTGATTTTTGAGTTGATTTTTGAATTGATTTTTGAGATGAGCTGTTTTTTGAGTTGATTTTTAAGTGATTTTTGAATAGATTTGAGTTGTTTTTGAGTTGATTTTTGAGCGATTTTTAAGTTGACTTTTGTGTTTATTTTTGAATTGAGTTGTTTTTTTGAGTTGATTTTTGAATTGATTTCTGAATTGATTTGATTTTTGAATTGATTTTTGAGTTGAGTTGATTTTTGCGTTGATTTTTGCGTTGATTTTGGAGCCGTGTGCTCCTCGCCCCCCCCCCAGTTTGGGTATGGGTGCTGGAGCAGCTGTCGGGCTGGGAGGCCGGGCAGTTGGCGGGCGCAGCGAGCAGGAGCAGATGTTCCCTTCTGTCTGGGGCCCGGCCTCACAGAATCGCACAATTTCGAGGTTGGAAGAGCCCTTCAAATCATCAAGTCCAACCCAAGTCCTCCACTAACCCAATAACTCTAAAAACTCGCAATCTTACACATTTTATAAACACCCCAGGGTTGGGGTGACTCCACCACCCCCTTGGGCAGCCTCCCAACCCTTTTGGTGAAGAATTTCATCCCAAAACCCACCCTAAACCCCCCCCCGTGGTGCAACATCACCCCGTTCTGCCTCACCGATGTACTCCTCCAGGTCGATGAAGCCGTCCCCGTTCTTATCGATGTCCTCCATGGTCTCCTGCAAGAGCGAGCGGGTTTATGGCCAACGGGGTGGGGCGGGTGGGTATAGGGGAAGCCCCCCCAGGTCCCGATGGGGTGCACCCACCTGCACCACGATGTCCTTCATGTAGTCGTACTCCTCGGGGTGCAGGAAGGCGGTGAACTCCTCCTTGGTGGCCGTCAGGTCGCCGTCCCTGTCGGCCTTCTTGAAGCGCCGCTCGTCCCTCACCATCATCTGCTTGTAGTTGAAGCCGTCGTCGGGGTCGGGGTCATCTGGGGGGGGGAAAGGAGAGCTTCAGCCCGGCTCGTTAACCACGCTAATTAACCGCCAGGCTCGTTAAGCACCACACCAATTAACCGTGACGCCCTAAGCTGCGAGGAGGAGGAGGAGCTGCAAGCGGCCCGACGAGGGTGCTGCGCGCCACGGAGCGTGGGGGTTTTTTTTTGTTGGTTTTTTTTTTTGGGGTGTTTTTGGAGGAAAACGGGCAAAGGGAGGAGCTGTGCTGGGAGCAGGCGGGGCGCTGGCTTTGTCTGTTTGTCTGTCTGTCTGTCTGCACCCCCTTCCAGCAGCGGGTACGGGTAGAGGACAACACCAAAGGGGGGAGGCTGAGAGGAGGTGAGAGCCAGGCTAAAAAAAGGCCGGCGGGCGACCGGGCTCCGTTTACAGCCCCGGACAAAAGGCTGGGGATTAGGAAGCTGGGGGGGGCCAGGGGGGTGTTAAATATAGCCGGGGGGAGGGTTTATTTCCAGGCACCCCCAAGGCACAACTAATCCTCAGCTCCTCCTGCTCGGAGCTGGCCTCACGGAGTGGCCCCGAGGCGGGTCGGGCTCCTTGGGCCACCAGCGGGCCCCCCCTGGGGGGCTGTGAGACACTGAGGGGGGGGAAAAATAGCAGAAAAGGGGAAAAAAGGAGTAGAACGAGGCGGCTGTGGCACAAGGGGAGCGTTGTATGGGGCAGGAAGGGCCCCAAAAGGAGAAGGGGAAGCTTGGAGCTGGCCCCGATGGCCGAGTGGAAGGGCAGCGAGAGCGCTTCGGGCTCCCGGATCCGAAGTTTGTGGTGCTGAGCAGCGACCTAAATGCGTTATTTTTTTGCTTAAAGGGGTTTTTAAGAGGTCGCCGCCCTGAAATGAAGCTCGTGGGGATCCGTCCCGCTCTCCTGGAGGACGGCAGGGATGTGAGACGGGCTCCCGAGGCGATTCCGGGCTCGGCCGTGCCTTGGCCCCGCGTCAAGCCCTGCGCGGGCGTTCCCAGGGCTGCTGCTGCCAGGGGAGAGGAGGAGGAGGAGGAGGAGGAGGAGGAGGAGAAGAAGAAAAAGCAGGAGGAGGAGAAGCAGCAGCAGCAGGAGGAGGAGGAGGATGGTTTCTGGTAGATGGGGGACGAGGGCAGAAGCCGTCCTTGCGGCGGGAGCGAGCAGCACCCGCGCTCCTTTTTTTAATTTTTTAATTTCTTTTTCTTTCTCTTTTTGGGATCGTTTTTAGGATTCCCACACCCGCAGCCCTTCAACCCCTTTTTTTGTTGAGTTTTGCTGAGTTTTTGGGAGCTCGGAAAGCGGCCGTGCCAGCCCCCCACAGCTCTCCCTCCCCGCACGAGGTCTCTTATTTTGACGGGGGTCTCCAAAACCAGAGGGGGTTTTGTGGGGTGGGCTTTGGGGGGGGGCACCTGGGTTTTTAGGGCAGAGCAGAGCGAGCTCGGGGCTCAAAATCCCTGAGCTGAAGCAGCTCGGGGGAAGATGGATGAGCTGGGGGGGGGGCAGCGTGCTGCATTTGACTATCTTTGGCAATATTTAGCCAATTGAGCTTTGATTTCGTGCCGCCGAGCCGGGCCATATATGTCCGCGCAGCGAGGTGGGGGGGGGGGGGGACAGCTCCCCAGCACAGCTCCTCCCTGCGCCCCCCCATAAATAAAAATAAATAAAAATAAATAAAAATCCCCCAGCTCCGTGGGCAGGACCCCGAGAAGAACCCAAAAGCTGGGCAGAACCCGGAGCCAGGGGGGGCAGCGGGGATCCCGACCCCTTTTTTTTTTTTGTTTTTTGTTTTTTTGTAGGGCTGAGGAAGGGATCGGGGTCCCCGCAGGTTGGGGGGGGGGGGCAGCTTTACCCAACCAAGCGCATCGATAAAGCAGAGGGCTCCCCCGCCCCAAAATCTGGGAGACTTTGGGGTTTTTCCCAAAAAAAAAACGAGGCTGAGGGAAGGAGCCGGGCTCACCCCACACACCCTGGCGGTGGTGGTGGTGGTGGAGGGGGGGGAGGCGGGTTTTTGGGGGTTTTTTTTTGGGGTCGGGGGGGCTCTCTGCTTTATGGAGCGGGGCCCAGCAGCGGGGTCAGCCCCCCCCCGGGGGCCCCTTACCGAGGTAGGTGCCATAAGTCACGTTTCTGTACTCATCCCAGGAGATAAATCCATCTTGGTTCAGGTCGAACTCCTGCCACTGGCGTTCGACACTCTCATACACGTATTTCTTCTGGGCTTTCTTAATCCAGGCTCGCAGCTCCCCCTCCGTCACCAACCCATCCTTATCCGTGTCTATCTTATCTACAATCACTCTATAAAAAACAAAAAAGGCAAAAAAAAAAAAAAAAAAGACATTTCAAGCCCCGGCTCGGCACCGCGGCGCTCCCCGGGGCGCCCACCTACCTAGGATGTAGCCGTAGGTGGCATTTTTATATTCCTCCCAGGAAACGAGGCCGTCCTCATTGAGGTCGTGCCCCTTCCACTGCCGCTCTACATCCTCGTAAATCCAGCGTTTTTGGGCAAATTTAATCCAGGCTTTGAGCTCTTCCACCGTTACCAACCCGTCTTTGTCTTCGTCTATCTTACTTACAATCTTTCTGTGGGGAACGCAGAGAAAAAGCCGGCGCAGGTTAAGGGGAAAGGGGGAGGAGGGGTGGGTCCCACCGTCGGGGTCTCATTGAGAGGTGGGGGGAGTGAGGATCTCACCTCCTGTGCTGCCAGACCCCAAAATGGGGCTGGGGCCCTCGGGATCCATGGGGGATAAAACCCCGAGGGATAAAACCCCAGGAAATAAACCCACAAGGAATAAGACCCCTGGGGGATAAAACCCCAAGGAATAAAATCCCTGGGGGATAAAACCCCAAGGAATAAGACCTCTGGGGGATAAAACCCCGGGGGGATAAACCCCCAAGGAATAAAATCCCTGAGGAATAAACCCACGAGGAATAAACCCCAGAGGAATAAGACCCCTGGGGGATAAAACCCCAAGGAATAAAACCCCGAGGGGATAAGACCCCAAGGAATAAAATCCCTGAGGAATAAATCCCCAGGGAATAAACCCACAAGGAATAAGACCCCTGGGGAATAAAACCCACAAGGAATAAAACCCCAGGGAATAAACCCACGAGGAATAAAACCCCGAGGGGATAAGACCCCAAGGAATAAACCCATGAGGAATAAAAACCCCAGGGGATAAACCCCCGAGGAATAAAATCAACAAGGAATAAACCCTGGAGGAATAAGACCCCTGGGGGCAAAACCCCGGGGGATAAACCCCCAAGGAATAAACCCCCGAGGAATAAAATCCCTGGGGAATAAAACCCACAAGGAATAAACCCAGGAGGAATAAAAATCCCAGGGGATAAAACCCCAAGGAATAAAACCCCAGGGAATAAAACCCATGAGGAATAAAAATCCCAGGGGATAAACCCCCGAGGAATAAAACCCACAAGGAATAAACCCTGGAAGAATAAGACCCCTGGGGGCAAAACCCCGAGAAATAAAGCCTTGGGGGGATAAAACCCCAAGGAATAAAAACCCTGGAGGAATAAAACCCCTGGGTGCAAAACCCCAAGGAATAAAACCCCGGGGGGATAAGACCCCCGAGGGGATAAAAGCACTTTCCAGCCCTTTTTTCCCCATTTTTGGGGTAGCTCCGTGAGCTCGCAGCCCCCAAGGACCCCACGGGGGGGGGATTTTCTGCCCCACAGGGCAGCCCCCACCCCAAATCAGCCCCCGGGGAGGGAGCAGAGCTGCGGCAGCCCCGCGAGGAATGCGGCAGGTGGGAGCGGGGCCGGGCGCTGTCACGGCCCCACATTTATCTCCCCCCACCCCGGGGGGCTTCGATTTAAAGCCAGCCCCGTGCCCCCACCCGCTCCAAACACCCCAAAGCCAGCAAAGGGATGGGGCGAGAGGGTTTTGAGCGCTCCCAGCTCCTCCTGGAGGGATCCAGGGCACGGCTGGACGCAGAAACACGATGCCAAGCGAATTTTGGGGCTCCCTGGGGGGCCGCCAAGCAGCCCACGCCCACCCCCCCGTGCACCCCGGGGTGAAATCGGGGCCCGGGGCACCCAGCACCGCGGTGCTTCCGTGCAGAGCCACCTCCAGCCCCTCTTGGGGGGGCTTCAAGGAGCACAGCCCCGGACCCTCGTGGCTCCTGGGGGGCAAAGTGTGGAAATGGGGAGGGTTTTTGTGAAAATGGGGAGGTTTTTTGCGAAAAGGGGGAGGTTTTTGTGAAAAGGGGGAGTGTTTTTGTGAAAAGGGGGACGTTTTTTGTGAAAATGGGGAGCTTTTTTGTGGAAATGGGGACGTTTCTCGTGGAAATGGGGACGTTTCTCGTGGAAATGGGGAGCTTTTTTGCGAAAATGGGGAGCTTTTTGTGAAAATGGGGAGCTTTTTCGTGAAAAGGGGGAGTGTTTTTGTGAAAAGGGGGACGTTTTTTGTGAAAATGGGGAGCTTTTTGCGAAAATGGGGAGCTTTTTGTGAAAAGGGGGAGCTTTTTGTGAAAAGGGGGAGCTTTTTTGCGAAAAGGGGGACGCTTTTTGGCGAAAATGGGGAGCTTTTTGGCGAAAATGGGGACGTTTTTCGTGAAAACGGGGCTTGGGAACCACGCAGGGGGTGCCCACAGCCGGTGCTGGGGGGCTTAGGGGCAAGGAGCAGGGGGCAGAGCACCCATTTGGGGTCCCGGGGGGGGGTTTTGGGGAGCGCCACGGCGAGCAGGGCAGGGCTCCTGATTAGCAAAACAAACTCATTTTGGTTAATTAGCTCGGAGCAGCCCCGTTACGAGGTCCCCGTGCCCCGGGCCGGGCCCCGCTGGCAACGTTTCCAGCAGAGAAACTCAGCCAGGGAGGCACCGCGGGGTTAGCAAAACAACAGCCAGGGGGGAGGGCAGCCAGCACGGCCCTGCCCCTCCCCCTGGGACCATTCCCCGCTCCCAAACTTCCCAAACTCCCCCCCAAAAAACAAAAAAAAACAAAAAAAAACGGAGTAGAACGGGGCGGAGGGAGCCCAAGGGGGTTGGCTCCGTGCTTCCCCACGTGGGAACGGCCTCATTTTTTTTGGGGGGGGGCTGCCAGGGAGGTCGGGGCCCCTTTCCCGAGCCAAAAGGGGAACAACTGCGGCGGCAGCTGCCCGGGGAGAGGCAGGTGGCAGCGGGAGGAGAGGCACCGAGGTTAATTTTAGAGTTAATTGGGAAAGAAACGCTGGGTTTTTGGGAGCTGGGGGGGGGGTTGGGCACGTGCGTCGCGCAGCGCCGGCTATGGACGGGGGATTTGGGGGTCCTGGGGGGGCTTCCTCTGACTTTGGGGGGTGAATTTGGGGGTCCTGGAGGGTGTTTTTGGGGCAGGGAGCAGCAGGAAGAGCTCAGCACCCCCACGAGCGCTCCAAACACTGTGCTATTTGGGGGCCGGCCCCCCCTCCAGCACCACATCCCCCTTTTTCGGGGGCGTTTTTTGATTTTTTTTTTTTTTTTTCCCTTACCCCAGCCTCTCCTTGCTCTCCTCCGGCGTCAGCTGGTCGAAAGTTTTGGCCTCGTCGGCCCCCAGGAAGGCGTCGTGGTCGTAGTCGAAGCTCTGGGCGTCGTCGTGCACCTTGTCGCTCAGCTGGGCCTCGTGGTGCACCCGCTCCTTTTTCTCCGTGGGTTTGGCCCCCACGCAGGCAGCCCAGAGGGACAGGCACAGGAGGAGCTGCTGGGTGCTCATGGTGACCTGTGGGGCACGAAGGGGGGGGTTAATGGGTCGTGGGGGGGGGTTGAGCACGGCCCCGGGGCCACCTTGGGGTGCTGGGAGTCATCCCCCGGCTCGTTTGGGTGGTAATTAGTGGTAAAAGCGGTGCTGGGTCGTAATTAGTGGTAAAAGCGGTGCCCAAATGCTTCTGTTCGTGGTTAGTGGTAAAAGGGGGGGGCTGTCCTCGAAGACACAGAGCCCCCAGGCCTCCCCCTGCCTCGTTAGCTAATTAGTGGTGCTTGATGAGCCCCTAGGCGAGACAGCCACGGAGCCCCAGAACCATCAGGGGTGGAAGAGCCCCCCCAAAATCTGCTCCGACACCCCCCCACCACCGATGTCACCACCAAGCCTTGTCCCCAAGCACACAACGAGGACCCCCCCCCACCCCCAGCCCGCGTCGCTGCACGGGGCCGGGGCGGCCAAAGCGCAGGACCCGGTGCTGAGGCGGGGAAGAGCCCTCAGAGAGAGCACCCAAGGGTGCACGCCACGGGCAGGGATGGCACCCACCACATCAGGGTGCCCAAAAACCCCGTCCAGCCTGGTCCCGAGCACCCCCAGCTCCTCCGGGCAGCCCGTCCCAGGGTCCCAGCACCCTCAAAATGCAGAATTTCCTCAAAACTCTGATCCAAATCTCCCCTTTTTCAGCTTAAGACCACCCCCCCCTCGTCCTACAGCTCCCTACCCGAGCAATGAGCCCTTCTCCATCCTTCATCAGCCCCCTTTAGGTACAGGAGGGCTCCCCAGAGCCCTCCCCCCAGCCTGCCCCTATAGCAGAGGCTCTCCAGCCCCTTCATCATCCTCATGGACCCCCCCCCGGACCCCCTCCCCCAGCCCCACATCCCCCTGCTGGGCCCCAGGGCTCCTGAGGAGGGCAGAGCAGGGGATCACCACGTCCTGCTCCTGCCTCTGCCCTCTTGGGACCCCAAAAAACCACCCCAAAACCCTTCCTCACCTCCACCACCGCCATAACCACATCCCTGGGGGGGACTCTCCCAACCCCAGACCCCCCCCAGGTGCAGAACCTGCCCCAAGACCCCCTCTGGTGCCCCCCCCATCCACGGTTCCCTTCCAAGGCCCCGACCTTTGCCAGTGACCGAGGCGGGCATGAGGGCAGCCAAGACAAACAGAGGGGGCAGAGGACGGACGGACAGACGGACACACGGACCGAGGGGGGGGGGCAGAGGCTCAGGGCCCACTCAGGGCAGCCCAAGGGGGCCCCGGGGCGGGCCCGGTGACCCTCACAACCCCCTAAAGTCTTTAATTTCACCACAAACTCTCTCATCTCACCTCAAAACCCTCTCATTTCACCCCAAAACCCCCTCATTTCACCCCAAACTCCTCTCGTTTCACCCCAAAACCTTCTCATTTCACCCCAAATCCTCTCATTTCACCCCAAAATCCTTTCATTTCACCCCAAGACCCTCTCATTTCACCCCAAGACCCCCTCATCTTACTCCAAATCCTCTCATTTGACCCCAAACCCTCTCATTTCACCCCAAACTCCTCTCATCTCACCCCAAACCCCCTCATCTCACCCCAAGACCCCCTCATCTCACCCCAAACCCTCTCATTCCACCCCAAACCCCTCTCATTTCACCCCAAAATCCCCTCATCTCACCCCAAAGCCCTCTCATCTCACCCCAAACCCTCTCATCTCACCCCAAACCCTCTCATCTCACCCCAAACCCTCTCATTTCACCCCAAACCCTCTCATTTCACCCCAAACCCTCTCATTTCACCCCAAACCCTCTCATTTCACCCCAAAACCCCCTCATTTCACCCCAAGACCCCCTCATTTCACCCCAAGACCCCCTCATTTCACCCCAAGACCCCCTCATCTCACCCCAAACCCCTCTCATCTCACCCCAAGACTCCCTCATCTCACCCCAAACCCCTCTCATCTCACCCCAAATCCTCTCATCTCACCCCAAACTCCTCTCATCTCACCCCAAGACCCCCTCATCTTACTCCAAACCCTTTCATTTCACCCCAAACCCCTCTCATCTCACCCCAAACCCCCCTCATCTCACCCCAAGACCCCCTCATCTCACCCCAAACCCCTCTCATTTCACCCCAAATCCTCTCATCTCACCCCAAACTCCTCTCATCTCACCCCAAAACCCCCTCATCTCACCCCAAATCCCCTCATTTCACCCCAAAACCAGCACCGGGAGCCCCCCCCCAGCCCCGTTACTGAGCGCCCCCCCCCCCCCGTTGCCATGGCAACGCCAGGCCCCAGACCCAGGACCAGGCCCCGGGGCCGTGACCAGGCCCCCGCCGCCACGTGACCGCTCCCCCCCCGCCACGTGACCGCCCCCCGACCCCCTCAGCCCCCCCCCCATCTCCCCCCGTTCCCCCCCCGCCCCCCTCCGTTACCCGCCGGTGCCGCCGCCGCCCGCTCTCCCCTCCCGCTCCTCCGACCGGAAGTGGGCGCCGCGCCACGCCGCTCGGCCTTCCCCCCCCGCCCCTGGCCAATCAGAGCGCCGCTCCTTCCCCGCCGCCGCCACGCGCGGCGCGGCTATTGGTCCACCTCGCCGTCCGTCACGCTTGGCCCCGCCCTTCTCTCCGCCTTCTCTTCCCGGCCACGCCCCCTCCCTCCGAGGCCCCGCCCCACCCGCGCGGGATGCGGGCGCTGATTGGCTGCAAAGCGCCACGTCCTCAAGCGCGCGCCGGCCGCCGGCCACGCCCCCCCAGCCGCGCTCCGCCACCGCGCATGCGCGGCGAGGGAAAGGGGGGAGAGAGAGAGAGGGGCTGAGGGTGGGGGGTGGTGGTCACGTGGTGCTGGAAAGGGCGGGAAGAGGCAGGCGGCGGCCGCCAGGGCGGCGCCATTTTGAGGGGGGCGGTGGCGCCATTTTGAGGGGCGCTGAGGGGGTTTTGGGGGCGCCGCCGCCGCCTTTTTTCAGCCTTCCTCGCCCCGCTGAGGTGCTTATGGCTGCCGGTGCTCTGGCAGTGGGGTGGCGGAGGCATTCTGAGGGCGTTTCGTCCCCTCACAGCCCGGGCAGTGCCTGTGGGGTGAGGGGAGGCGATGGCCAAGATGGCGCCCGCCCGCCTCACGGGGCGAAGTCTGTCACCAATATGTGGCTTCTCCAAAGTTTATAACCCTAAATCCCCTAAAACCCCAAAATTACACAGTGATGGAACTGCTGGGGTTGGGTCAGACCTCGTAGATCACCCGGGTCCAGCTAAGAGTGAGGAGAATCTCAACAGATGGAGCTGAGGAGGATGCTCCCTGTCCCACAATAAAGGGGATTTTACACAGCCTGAAACATAGAGGATGCTCCCCGCCCCACAAAGCAGGAGGTGTCATCCATCCCAAAACGTGGGGGATGCTCCTCATCCTACAAACTGGGACGTTCCCCACCCCAAAGTGTCAGGCGTCCCCAAAGTGTCCCCACCCCATTCCACAAAGCAGCAGATGCTCCCTGTCTTGGCTAAACAATTGTGTAAATTAATTAAAGTAAGAAGTTTTGGGACTCTTACCAAGGTCAGTCCCTTGGTAAGAGCATGACGGAGTCAAGAGGTCAACGGGTGGCAATGAGGAAGAGTCCCCAGCCTTCATCACCCCCCGCCAGGAGCCACTACACAAGGCAGGCTGATGGAAATGACTCCTGGAACTAATTTTAATACAAATCGGGGACAGGTCATGCATATGTATAGCCGTATTGTGAAACCTCACGCGGACGTGACTCCTTTCTGCACATAACCATGGCAAGTTGCCGCGTCGGGCAGGCACGACGTCGGCGGGGCTACCCCCGTGCTGAATAAACACACCAACTTTACAATCTTATTGATGGTGGAGTCTATTTTCTGCAAGTCACCAGCCCGTGCCGTGGCAGAGCGATGACACCGAGACAATTTTACACGTTTGGGACTAAAACCGCTGCGTGATGTTAGCGCGGCGTGGCACGGGGTGATGCCACCGGCAGGGAATGCTGCGCGTTACCCGAGCCCCACGCCGCTCATCCATTTTACTCGGCCGCCCCGGAGCAGCATCATGTTGCTATTTAATTCCTCGCTGCCTCAGCGTATCATGACACATCAGCTCGCCACCGAGCCCCGGCCAAATAGCGCTATCGCTGAGGTCAGGTCGCAATCCCGTCGGATGAGGTGCACGCGTCCACATCTGCGCTGGCCGTCTAGACTCCCGCTGTAGTCACTGGAAAGAAATAGGCACTTCCAGGGCGTGATTCATCCCCTCCTGGAGTAAATGCCTAAATTAGGTCAGAGGAATCGTCCCCTCCGGGAGCCTTTCTCGCTGGGCTCCGTGGCAGATGCTCGCGCTGGATGCTTGCAGTAAGACGAGACCATTCCCCCCTCTTTGTGTCACGGGGAGCAATTCCGCAGCCTGCCCCGGCCAGCTGACATTTCGCAGCTCGCCCCAACTGTTCGCTCACGAGCTGGGAAAAAAAAAAAATAAAAAATAAATAAATAAAAACGTATGTGAAAGTCGCTTGAAAAAAAAATAGCGCTTTGTCTTCTCGTGGTTTTTTTTTTTTTTTAATCTCTGTAGGGCTGATACCAGGAGATAATAAAGGAACCGCGGTTAAAACAACGTCGCTCTTTCCAGTCATGGGTGGTGTGAGATGTTGTGCGTGTGGTGCAGCGGGTGCCTTATCAGAGGGCTGTGGGCAGAGTTTAAAAATCAGGAAAAAAACTGATTTATTTAAAAAAAAAATGATCTTTTAAACAAAAGATTTATTTTATTTTTGAATGAAAGGGGGGGCTGTCTGCGCAGTTTAAAAACTTTATAACGTTTGTGCTTTCAAACTTTCCTTTACACACAGGGAGACTGGAAAGTTGTTTTTTTTTTGCTTTTTTTGTTGTTTTTTTCCCCTTCCTTTCTGGTCCGGAGACGCTGGCATTGTTATAAAACCAGATTTAAAGGCTGGAAGGGGAAGCTGCTGATACCGCCCGGCTGCTGATAAGCCCCCCCCGAGTGCCGGGAACACGCCGCAAGATCCTGCCCCGAAGAACGGGGACGGAGGAGCGAGGAGCCCCAGCACCTGCAGCACATCCCAGCGGGGTCCCGCATGGAGCAGCAACCCCGGCACGGCCCCAAAATCAACGAGAGGCCTCGGGGTGCCAGCAGCGAGGTTTTACCCGTGACTCAGCCCCGGCTCCGTGCTGGAATCCTGCCTGCGTCCAGCAGAGACCCACAGCGGGGAGAAGGGAGCGGCAATTCGAGGCTCCTCCTGTAGGTTTTTTTTGGCAGGAAGGGCTCGTTCTCCACACTGACCCCTCCGAGGAGGGCAGGGTGCCCTCTGCTTTCCACCCTGATACCAATCTCCACCCGGATCCATCCAGGCACGAGCTCAGATACGAGTGTCCAGGGACTCTGAGCTTGCTCCGACCGTCCCCACAAAGCCACTGACGGCCACAATCTCAGCTTTTTTCTCTGTCCCCATCACTCCTCGCTGTTACGACGTCCCCCCCTGCTTGCAGGACCCTCCCGTTTCCCCCCTGCAGAGGTGCAGGATCCAAGTCACGTCTCCTCCGCGATGAGCTAACGAAGTGCTGGCTCCAAGCACCTCATAAAAGCCATTTTCTCCACGGCTCGGACCATTTTCATCCATTCTTTTTATTTTTTTTTAATTCTCCCAGCCTCTCAGAGCCCCATAAAAACGTTGACACGCTGCAGCTGGGTACCCTGCCCGCCATGTGCATGAGGTGCAACCCCCCGCCCTGCCTCCGATTTCCCCGTTTCAGGGTTTCTGATCCGAAACGCATTCCTAATCCGTTCGGCGGCGCTGCCTGGGGACGTTTCCTCCCCCCTCAGCTCTCGTCTCGCTCCTGACGTTATCTGGAAGGGGCGCGGGGACGAGCCCCCTTTGGGCCCACAGCTTCCCACAGCTCCCATTTCCCTACGGAGGTGAACGCCACCCCGATTTTTGGAGGCTGAAATCGGGCGAAAGGAAATCTCGCCTCCACCAGCAGATTTTTAGCCAAAATTGGAGAATTTTGCTGGGCGGCTCGCTGCCGCTCGGGCACTAATGAGGACGGGGATGGCTGTGGGGTGGGGGCACCCTCCCCAGCCCACCCCGTGCCTCCGTCCCTCCAAGCAGGAACCTCGAGCTCTATCAGCGAGCAAGGGGGGGGGGTCTGAGATTAATCCCAGTTCGGCGGCGCTCCAACTCCGCTCCGTTTTCACCGTTTTTGTGCAAAATCGCTCATTTCTGCTGCTGCTGCTCCTGGTGGGGCCCGGCAGGGTCCCTGGGGTCAGCAACGCGCCGGGTGCCGCGGATGATGTTAGAGGCCAGGAAGCTGCAAACAGCCGCGTTCTGCCCATAAAAAGCCACGGCCGCTCGGCGCGGGGGCGGCGCGGGCCAGCAGTGCTTTGGGGGGGGGAGAACGCCCGGCATGTGCCCCCCCAAATCCCCCCCAGTGTCCCATTGGGGTGAGGGGAGAGCCCCCGAAATGTGGCTGTACCCAACCCCGAGCCACCCCGTGTGGGTTGTGGGGTGCCCCCCAGGCCACCCGCACACGGGGATGGGGGCACCCGGGGGGGCTGCACCGCGGGACCCCCCTTTGGGGCGAGTCCTGGGTGGGCTGTGGGGGATGGCAGGAGCCACGGTGTGGCACCGAGTGACACGTTTTGTGGCACCGAGCACCCCATGGGGACACGGCTGTGGGACCCCAAACTGGGAGAAGGGGACGCGGGGAGGGGGATGGAGGGGGGCACGGTAATGGTGGGGGTGGGCAGGGGGAGGTGGGGGTGGTGATATAATGATAATGGAAATGATAATAGGAGGGGGGGAGGGTGGTATATAACGGTATAATAATGTAATATAATAATAATAATATAATAATAATATAATAATAATATATATAATAATATAATAATATAACAGTAATAATAATATAACGGTAATAATGAGGATGAGGATGATGTATTGATCGTGAGAAATGAGGATAATGAGGGTGAGGATGGCAACACCGTGACGTTAATAATGATATCATGAATATAATAAAATTAACGACGGTGGGGATGGGGAGGGTGATGAAGAAGATGGGGATTTAGTGATAATGGTGGGAAGGAGAAGGGTGAGGATGGGAATGGAATGGCAACGGTACTGGTGAGGAGGAGGAGGAGGATGGGATAACGATAATGAGAGTGATAAGGATGGTGATGGTGGTAATCATCAATAAAAAATAACGGTATCAGTAATGAGAGTGGGGATGAGGAGGAGGATGGTGATAACGATAATGAGAGTGATAACGAGGGTGAGGAAGATGATGGCAAGATCATGATAAAAATAATAATGAGAACGGTGAGGAGGAGGATGATATAACAATATTAACGAGGAGGAGGATGGTAATATGATGGTAATAACAGGAATGCTGAGGATGATGAGGGTAATTATAATGATAACAGTATCAGTTATTCTTATAACGATATCAGTTATATACTGGAAATGGCGAGGACGAGGGCAATAATGCAGCGATAACGGTACTAATGAGGATAATTATGAGGCTGGTAATAATGTAATGGTAATGACACTGATGAGGATGATGAGGATGATGAGGGCAATATGATGATAACGAGACTAATGAGGAAGATGATGGTAATATAATGGTAATAATGTCAAATAATAATGTCATATATAATATAAATAATATTTATTATAAATAAAATATAATATTAATAACAATAATACAAGCTAACGGTGCTGGCGAGACAAAACACGGCAAAATAAGCGTTAAAAGGCCAGCGATAACAAATCAATCGGGGCCTAGGCCTAGGCCTCAGGCCTGTGCGGCCGCGTTGCTAGGCAACGCCCGCTTCCCCAACAGGAAAAGGCGGGAACAGCGCGCGCTGCCTGACAGCCGCGCCAGCCAATAGCGTGAGGGAAGGCGGCAAAGCCAGCCAATCCCCGCTCCGAGGGGGCGGGAGGATCGCCTCTTAAAGCGGCCACTTCGGTGGGCCCCACCTTCGGCGATTAGCCAGCTTAAGCCCCGCCCACACCCTCCCCCAACCAATCACAGCCGGGCCTGAGGACGCGCCGGGCCACGCCCACCCCGGGGCTTCCCCGAAGGGGGCGGGGGGGGGGGGGGGAGGGCGCGGCGCATGCAAATGAGATGCAAACGAGATGCAAATGAGGCGCGCCGTGCGGAAGCGCTGCGAGGAGGCGGCGGCGGCGGCGGCCGGACCTGGGGGGCGCGGGTGAGAGCTGGGGGGGGGTCCTAAAAAGGGGAGGGGGATTTTGGGGGTGAAAGGGGGATTTTTTGGGGTGAAAAGGGGATTTTTGGGGGGGAGGGGGGTGTGGGGGAGGGGCGAGGACCCCTGGGGGGGGGCAGCGGTGCGGGGGGGCCCCACGCGTGTGCGTACGCACACGCGTGGGGCCCCCCCGCACCGCTGCCCCCCCCCCCAAAATCTGTGCCCCCCCCCCAAAAATCCTCTCACCCCACCCCCACCCCCCAAATTCCCCTCCCCCACACCTGGGACCCCCCCCCCAAGGCACCCCAAGGTGGGGGGAGGGGTAAAAAGCCCCCCCCCACCCATGACACCACCCTAGGGTGGGGGTGGGGAGGTGCAGGGGTATCCTCGTGCCCCCCCCCACAACCCCCCCCCCAACTCCATGGGGTCACGTTGTGCCCCTCCCCCACCCTTGATGTCACCCCCCCCCCTCCCCCAGTGTCACTTCTCCTTTTGGGGGGATTTGTTCCGCTTTTGGGTCCCCCCCTCCCCGGGTTCCGCCTCGGTTGGGGTGGGGGAGGGGTGGGAGTTTGGGGGGGGTGGGCCCATGGGTGGGGGGTCAGCGGGTGGGGTGGGGGACCATAAGTGAGCGTGGGGGGTGGGGGGCACCCAGAGGTGGCTGTGGGTGGCCATGGGTGGCCATGGGTGTGATGGGTCACCTCGGTTGACCATGGGTGCCCATGGGTGGCCATGGGTGATGGGTGGCCATGGGTGCCCATGGGTGACAAGGTGTGATGGGTCACCTCGGTTGACCATGGGTGGCCATGGGTGATGGGTGGCCATGGGTGGTGGGTGCCCATGGGTGGTCGGGTGTGATGGGTCACCTCAACTGACCGTAGGTGTTGGGTGACCATGGGTGTTGGGTGCCCATGGGTGCCCATGGGTGATGGGTGACCATGGGTGCCCATGGGTGACAAGGTGTGATGGGTCACCAGAGGTGACCATAGGTTTTGGGTGACCACGGGTGATGGGTGGCCATGAGCATGGGTGCCCATGGGTGCCCAGAGGTGGCCGGGTGTGATGGGTCACCTCAGTTGACCGTAGGTGTTGGGTGACCATGGGTGATGGGTGGCCATGGGTGATAGGCGACCATGCCGGAGTGTGATGGGTCACCATGGGTGGCCATAGCTGATGGGTCACCCTAAGGGACCACGGGTGGTGGGCGACTGGGTGCGATGGGTGCCCGGAGGTGGCTGGGTATGACGGGTCACCACAGTTGACCATGGATGATGGGTAACCATGGGCGATGGGTGACCATGGGTGATAGATGACCATGGGCGATGATGGGTGACCGTGGGTGATAGGTGACCATGAGCGATGGGTGACCATAGGTGTTGAGTGACCATGGGCGATGGGTGACCATGGCTGATGGGTGACCATGGGTGATAGATGACCACGGGTGCTGGGTGACCATGGGTGATGGATGACCATAGACAATGGGTAACCATGGGCGATGGGTGACCATGGGTTATGGGTGACCATGGGTGATAGGTGACCATGGGTTATGGGTGACCATGGGTTATGGGTGACCACGGGCGTTGGGTGACCATGGATGATGGGTGACCATGAGCAATAGATGACCATGGGTGATAGATGACCATGGGCGATGATGGGTGACCACAGGCGATGGGTGACCATGAGCGATGGGTGACCATGGGTGTTGGGTGACCATGGGCGATGATGGGTGACCATGGGCGATGAGTGACCACGTCTGGGCGTGACATCTCACCACATCTGACCCCAGGTGACCCCAAGTGACCAGAGGTGACCGGAGGTGCCCGCAGGTGCCCGCAGGTGACCGTCGACCGGCCATGACGGCGCCGCCGCGCCGCGTGCGCCTGAAGCCGTGGCTGCTGGCGCAGGTGGAGAGCCAGCGCTACCCGGGGCTGCAGTGGGTGGACCGGCGGCAGCGCCTCTTCTGCATCCCCTGGCACCACGCCACGCGGCACCTCGCCCCGCAGGAGGACGACGGCACCATCTTCAAGGTGGGACCGCACCGCGCGGCACGGCCGGCAGAGACCCTGACCCTAATGAGATCATCAGTGACCCTAACCCTACCAAGACCATACATGGTCCTAACCCTAATGAGACCGTCCATGATCCTGACCCTAATAAGACCATCCATGACCCTAACCCTAGTGTAGACCATCCATGACCCTAAACCTAATGACACTATCCATGACCCTAACCCCAATGAGACCATCAGTGACCCTAACCCTAATGAGACCGTCCGTGATCCTGACCCTAATGAGACCATCCATGGTGACCCTAACCCTAGTGAGATCATCGGTGACCCCAACCCTAATGAGCTCATCCGTGATCTTAACCCTAATGAGACCGTCCGTGACCCTAAACCTAGTGAGATCATCCGTGATCCTAATCCTATTGAGACCATCCATGACCCTAAACCTAATGACACTGTCCGTGACCCTAACCCTAATGAGACCATCAGTGACCCAACCCTAATGAGACCATCAGTGACCTTAACCCTAATGAGACCGTCCATGGTCCTAACCCTAACGAGGCCATCTGTGACCCTAACCCTAATGAGACCATCCATTGTCCTAACCCTAATGAGACCATCCATGGTGACCTTAACCCTAATGAGATCATCTGTGACCCTAACCCTAATGAGATCATCAGTGATCCTAACCCTAACGAGGCCATCCGTGACCCTAACCCTAATGAGACCATCAGTGGTCCTAAACCTAGTGAGACCATCCATGACCCTAACCTTAATAAGACCATTCGTGACCCTAATCCTAATGAGTCCATCCGTGACCCTATCCTAGTGACCACAAACCTAATGACCCCAACCCTGTCTCTAATGTCCCCATCCATGATCCTAACCCTAATGGCCGTAACCCTAATGAGTCTAACCCTATCACTAATGACCTTAATCCTAAAGACCCTAACCCTATCCCAAGTGACCCTAAGGACCCTTTCCATAGTGACCCTGACCCTAATGACTCTACCCCTAGTGACCCTGACCCTAATGACTATTTCCCCAGTGACCCTAATGACTGTATACCAACTGACCCCAACTCAGGTGACCCTAACCCTAATGACCCTTTCCGTGGTGACCCTGATCCTAGTGATCCTATCCATAGTGACCCTAATGACCCTATCCCAACTGACCCCAAATCCAGTGACTCTAACCCTAATGACCCTGACCCTAGTGACCCTATCCATAGTGACCCTAATGACCCTTTCCCCAGATGACCCTAATGACCCTATCCCAACTGACCCCAACTCAAATGACCCTGACCCTAATGACCCTTTCCATAGTGACCCTGAACCTAATGACCCTATCCCCAGTGACCCTAATGACCCTATCCCAACTGACCCCAACTCTAGTGACCCTGACCTTAATGACCCTATCTCAACTGACCCTAACTCTAGTGATTCTAACCCTAATGACCCTTTCCATAGTGGCCATGACCCCAGTGACCCTAATGACCCTATCCCAACTGACCCCAACTCAAGTGACCCTAACCCTGATGACCCTTTCCGTGGTGAACCTGACCCTAGTGACCCTATCCATAGTGACCCTAATGACCCTATCCCAACTGACCCCAACTCAAGTGACCCTAACCCTAATGACCCTTTCCATAGTGACCATGACCCCAGTGACCCTAATGACCCTACCCTAACTGACCCCAACCGTAGTGACCCTAACCCTAATGACCCTTTCCATAGTGACCCTGACCCTAATGACCCTTTCCCCAGCGACCCTAATGACCCTATCCCAACTGACCCCAATTCATATGACCCTGACCCTAATGACCCTTTCCATAGTGACCATGACCCCAGCGACCCTAATGACCCTACCCCAACTGACCCCAACTCCAGTGACCCTAACCCTAATGACCCTTACCCTAATGACCCTATCCCAACTGACCCCAACTCCAGTGACCCCAACCCTAATGACCCTTTCGATAGTGACCATGACCCCAGCGACCCTAATGACCCTACCCCAACTGACCCCAACCCTAGTGACCCTAACTCCCCTTTCCACGGCTCCCCGACCCTAGTTACCCTTTCCCTAGCGACCCCAACCCTAGCGACCCCTTTCCCCGACCCCAAACCCGTGACCCTTTCCCTCGCCGCGACCCCAGGCATGGGCCACGGAGACGGGGAAGTTCACGGAGGGGGTGGACGAGCCCGACCCCGCTAAGTGGAAGGCCAACCTGCGCTGCGCCCTCAACAAGAGCCGCGAGTTCCGCCTGCGCTACGACGGCACCAAGGACGCCCCCCCAAAACCCTACAAGGTCTACGAGGTCTGCGAGGCCGACGGCGCAGGTAGGGGGGCTGTGGGGTGGACACGGCAGATGGGGGCAACCCGCGCCCCGCAAGTCCTGAGCACCCCATAGGGCTCTAGGGTCTTACGGGGCCGCAGGGTCACACAAGGATTCAGAACCCCAAATGGATCTGGTGCCCCGTGGGACCCCCAGCACCCTACAAGTCCCCAACACCCCAAAAGGATCTGGCACCCCATGGGACCCCCAGCACCCTACAAGTTCCTAGAGGTCCCATAGGGCCCCAGCACCCTGCAATGCCCCAGCACCCCAAAAGGATCTGGCACCCCACAAGTCTCCAGCACCCCACAAGTCTCCAGCACCCCATGGGTCCCCCAACGCCCCACAAGTCCCGAGTGCCCCACAAAGACCTGGTACCCCATGGGACCCCCAGCACCCCACAAGTCCCTGGCACCCCACAAGTCCCCAGCACCCCACAAGCCCTCAGCACCCCACAAATCTCTGTCCCCCCATGGGACCCCCAGCACCCCACAAGTCCATGGCATCCCATGGGTCCCCCAGCACCCCACAAGTCCCCAGTGCCCCACAGGTCCTCAGCACCCCACAGGACCCCTATAACCCCACAAATCCCCAGCACCCCACAAGCCCTCCATGCCCCACAAGTCTCTGGCCCCCCACGGGACCCCCAGCACCCCACAAGTCCATGGCATCCCATGGGGTCCCCAGCACCCTACAAGCCCTCAGCACCCCACAAATCCCCAGCACCCCACAAATCCCCAGCACCCCATAAGTCCCCAGTGCCCCACAGGTCCTCAGCACCCCACAGGACCCCCATAACCCCACAAGCCCCAGCACCCCACAAGTCTCTGGCACCCCATGGGACCCCCAGCACCCCATGGGACCCCAAGCACCCTACAAGCCCCCAGCACCCCACAAATCCCCAGCACCCCACAAGTCCCTGGCACCCCACGGGACCCCCAACACCCCACGGGACCCCCCATCACCCCACAAGCCCTCAGCACCCCGTTCCCCTCTCCCCCTCGCAGACGGGGTGACCGGGGACGACTTCAGCCACGGCGGGGAGGAGGACGTGAGCCAGGTACCTAGGGGACAACGGGGTGTGGGGGGGTGGGACACAGCCCCCTACCCCACACTTTTTGGGGTCCCTCACCCCATAACCGCCCCCGCTCTGCCTCGCAGCTGCAGAAGCTGATGTCCCTCAGCATCAACACTGAGCCGGCCCCGGGGGGCGCCCCGTGGGGGGGCAGCGGCGAGGTGGGGGCGTCCCCGGCCGCCCCCCAACCCCGTTGCCCCCCAGACGCCCCCGTCCACGCCGGGGACCTGCTGCCCCCCTACCCCTGGCCCAAAGAGGAGCCCCCCTTCGGCGGCGGCTGCCCCGTGGGGCCCTTCCTGCCCGGGGGGGCGGTGGCGGCCCCCGAATTGCCCCCCGGGGCCGCCGGCACCGTTCCCCCCGCCCCGGCCACCCTGGCGCCCATGGAGCACGGGGTCCCCAACCTGCTCATCAGCCCCCACCTGCTGCCACGTGAGCACCCGTGGGTGGGGGTGGGCGTGGGGGGGGTGGTGATGGGCATGGGGTGGCCGTGGGGTGGTTGGACGTGGCTGTAGGGTGGCCATGGGGTGGTTGGTGGTGGCCATGGGGTCACCATGGGGCGGTTGGACGTGATTTTGGGGTTGACAGTGATGGAAGAGTGGGGGAACATGGATGTGGGGGGCCATGGGGTGGCTGGACGTGGCTATAGGGTGGTTGGACATGGCTATGGGGTGGTTGTCAACAGCCATGGGGTGGTTGGTGGTGGCCATGGGGTCACCATGGGGTGGTTGGACGTGGTTTTGGGGTTGACGGTGATGGAAGAGTGGGGGAACACGGATGTGGGGGTTCATGGGGTGGTTGGACATGGCCATGGGGTGGTTGGTGATGGCCATGGGGTCACCATGGGGTGGTTGGATGTGGTTTTGGGGTTGACAGTGATGAAGGAGTGAGGGAACATGGATGTGGGGGGCCATGGGGTGGCTGGACATGGCTGTAGGGTGGCCATGGGGTGGTTGGTGATGGCTATGGGGTCACCATGGGGTGGTTGGACGTGGTTTTGGGGTTGACAGTGATGAAGGAGTGAGGGAACATGGATGTGGTGGGGCCATGGCGTGGTTGGCGATGGTTGGTCATGGCTTTGGGGTGGCTGAACATGGCTGTGGGGTTGGCAGATGACAACAGGGTGACACAGATGAGGCCATGGGGTGGCTCAACATGGCCATGGGGTGGTTGGACATGGATGGGCACGGGGCTGACATTGGGGTGTCATCGGGCGCACGGCCGTGGGGCGACCACGGGCTGGTTGATCATGGCCGTGGGGTGTCCGAGCGTGGCTACGGGGTGCGTAGACAAAGATTTGGGGCGTTTGCGGGCTGAGCAGCCACGGGATTAGGGTTAACCCCATCTCAACCCCCCCACCCTTCCCCATCCTTCCAGCAGTGACCGACCTGGAGCTGAAATTCCAATACCGCGGCCGCCAGGTCTGCGTCCTCACCATCAGCAACCCCCACGGCTGCCGCCTCTTCCACAGCAGCCTGGAGCCCACGCAGGAGCAGGTGGAGCTTTTCGGGCCGCTCAGCCTGGAGCAGGTCCGCTTCCCCGCCGCCGACGGCATCCCCAACGAGAAGCAGCGCTTCTACACCCACCAGCTGCTGGACGTGCTCGACCGCGGGCTCATCCTGGAGCTGCAGGGCCAGGACCTCTACGCCATCCGCCTCTGCCAGTGCAAGGTCTTCTGGAGCGGGCCCTGCGCCGCCCGCTGCGCCGGCCCCAACCCCATCGAGAGGGAGAAGAAGACCAAGCTCTTCAGCCTCGAGGGGTTTCTCAACGGTGAGGGGGGGAGGGGAAGGGTTGGGGGTGTCGCCCGTGGGTGGGGGACATTGAGTTGGGGTGGGGGACATTGTGTTGCGGTGAGGGACATCACATTGATGTAGGGGACATCGTATTGGGGTGGGGGACATCTTGTTGGGGTAAGGGATGATGTGTTGGGGTGGGGGGCTCCAAATGGGACATGGGGACCTGGTGGGGTGGAAGGACACCGCGATGACATAGAGACATTGTGTTGGGGTGGGGGACATCATGTTGGGGTAGGGGATGATGTGTTGGGGTAGGGGACATCGTATTGGGGTGGGGGACATCACGTTGGGGTGGGGGACATCAACCAGCACATGGGGACCTGGTGGGGTGGAAGGACACCACGATGACATGGGGACACCATGATGACGTAGAGACACTGATTTGGGGTGGGGGACAATGTATTGGGGTAGGGGATGATGTATTGGGGTGGGGGATGATGTGATGGGGTAGGGGACACCAAATGGTACATGGGGACATGGTGGGGTGGAAGGACACCGTGATGGCATGGGGACACCGTGATGACATAGAGACACTGTGTTGGGGTAGGGGACGTTGTATTGGGGTGGGGACATCACATTGGGGTGGGGGACATTGTATTGGGGTGGGGGACATCGTGTTAGGGTGGGGGACGCCAAATGGGACATGGGGACCCGGTGGGGTAGAAGGACACCGCGATGACATGGGGACATTGTGTTGGGGTGGGAGACATCACGTTGGGGTGGGGGACATTGTGTTGGGGTAGGGGACATCGTATTGGGGTGGGGGACATCGAATTGGGGTGGGGGACATCGTGTTAGGGTGGGGGACACCAAATGGGACATGGGGACCCGGTGGGGTAGAAGGACACCGTGATGACATGGGGACATTGTGTTGGGGTGGGGGACATTGTGTTGGGGTAGGGGATGATGTATTGGGGTAGGGGATGATGTATTGGGGTGGGGGACAATGTGATGGGGTGGGGGACATCATATTGGGGTAGGGGACAATGTATTGGGGTAGGGGATTATGTGTTGGGGTAGGGGACACCAACCAGCACGTGGGGACCTGTTGGGGTGGAAGGACACTGCAATGACATGGGGACACCGTGATGACATAGAGATACTGTGTTGGGGTAGGGGATATCGTTTTGGGGTGGGGGACGATGTGTTGGGGTAGGGGACATTGTATTGGGGTGGGGGACAATGTGTTGGGGTAGGGGACAATGTGTTGGGGTGAGGGATATCGTGTTGGGGTGGGGGACGCCAAATGGGACATGGGGACCTGGTGGGGTGGAAGGACACCATGATGACATGGGGACATCGTGTCAGGGTAGGGGATGATGTGTTGGGGTAGGGGACATCGTGTTGGGGTGGGGGACAATGTATTGGGGTGGGGGACAATGTATTGGGGTGGGGGACACCAACCAGCACATGAGGACCTGTTGGGGTGGAAGGACACTGCAATGACATGGGGACACCATGATGACATAGAGACATCGTGTTGGGGTGCGGGACATCACGTTGATATAGGGGACATCATATTGGGGTGGGGGACATCGTGTTGGGGTATGGGGCATTGTATTGGGGTGAGGGACAATGTGTTGGGGTAGGGGACAATGTGTTGGGGTGAGGGATATCGTGTTTGGGTGGGGGACGCCAAATGGGACATGGGGACCCGGTGGGGTAGAAGGACACCGCGATGACATGGGGACATTGTGTTGGGGTGGGGGACATCGCATTGATGTAGGGGGCGTCATATTGGGGTGGGGGACATCTTGCTGGGGTAAGGGATGATGTATTGGGGTGGGGGGCTCCAAATGGGACATGGGGACCTGGTGGGGTGGAAGGACACCGTGATGACATAGAGACACTGTGTTGGGGTGGGGGACATCACATTGATGTAGGGGACATTGTATTGGGGTAGGGGACATCGTGTTGGGGTGGGGGACATCATGTTGGGGTAGGGGACAATGTATTGGGGTAGGGGATTATGTGTTGGGGTGGGGGACAATGTTTTGGGGTGGGGGACATTGTGTTGGGGTAGGGGACACCAACCAGCACATGGGGACCTGGTGGGGTGGAAGGACACCGCGATGACATGGGGACACCGCGATGACACAGGGGAGACACCACATTGGCACTGGGGACACCACGTTGGTGTGGGGGCCACCAGCTGGTGGATGGGGTCTGGATGTCCTCGGGGGACCCAGGCCAGCGTGGGGGACGCGGGGACCGGGTGGCACGGGGACAAGGCCAGCAGGGGCACTGCCACCCAGAAGCAGCAGCAGCAGCAGCAGGGGGGGGGCCGGCGCTGCCCCCTCACCGCGGCGCCTGCCCCCCCCCAGGCCTGATCCTGTTCCAGAAGGGGCAGACCACCACGCCGCCCCCCTTCGAGATCTTCTTCTGCTTCGGCGAGGAGTGGCCGGACCAGAAGCCCAAGGAGAAGAAGCTGATCACGGTGCAGGTGAGGGGACGAGCGGCGCGGGGTGGTGACAGCGGTGACGGTGACAGCGGTGGCAGCACCGAGGGTGACACACCGGGGGGGGGGGTTCTCTTGCAGGTGGTGCCGGTGGCGGCGCGGCTGCTGCTGGAGATGTTCTCGGGGGAGCTGTCGTGGTCGGCCGACAGCATCCCGCTGCAGATCTCGCACCCCGACCTGAAGGACAGGATGGTGGAGCAGTTCAAGGAGCTCTACCAGCTCTGGCAGAGCCAGCAGCGCCTGCCACAGCCCCCGGCGAGCACCGAGGAGCCCGGTCCCTGGGCGCTGCCACCAGGGTCCCTGCCCCAGTGAGGGGACCTGGGGACGGCCCCGCGCTGCCACCACCACCAGGACACCCGGCACCACAATGGGGCAGGGACGGGGCTGTGCGCGCCCACCAGGCTGCAGCAGAGACACGGGACCAAGAGCGTGGCAGTTTTGGGGAGAAACGGTGAGAAAATGGGGCCAGGATGGGGACACCCAGCACCAGCAGGGCGAATGGCTCCAGGGACACCAGCACTGCAAGGACACCGCGGCTCAAAAGCCACCGCCGCCCCTCCAGCCACGACGCCTTCCCCACCCCACGTGCACCCAAGAACCAGGCAGAGCCGCGGGTTTTTAATTTATTTTTCAATTTTTTTATTTTTATTTTTTTCTTTCGGAATTTTGTGTTTAATTGTTCTCGAGATGGCTACAACACCAGACGGAACAGCATGCGCGCCCGCGGGGCCCCGCGCGCCCGGGGCCGTCTCCCAGCCCTGTCCCTGCACTCGCTCGAGCCGTCTCCGCCGCGCTCGCTCAAACCCCAAAGAAACCAAATAATAATAAAAACCAAAAAAAAAAAAAATAATAAACCAAACCAAAAAGAAAAAAAAAAAAAAGAAAAAAAAATATATAATATATATTTAAACAGTCTGTCCCGCCTGCGTCTGTTCCACGAGGCCGCTGCCGCTGCGCATCCCCGGGCCGAGCCCCGGCCTCCCCCTGCTGCCCGCGAGGGGCCGGGGGGGGCGCCCAGCAGCCACCCCCTCGCTGCTGGGTACGGTGGAAACCCCACGGTTCCTGAAGGAATCGGTGTTTCTTTCTTTCTTTTTCATTTCACAGAAAGTTTTCTACTTTGCGCTCTTGTTTTGCTGCCAGGCAAATTCATTTTCTGCCGGTGGTTCTGTTTTTTTTTTTGTTGTTGCTTTTTTGTTTGTTTTTTATTTGTTTGTTTGTGTGTTTTTTTTTTTTCCCCCGTTGATTTCTTTTCTTGTTTCGGGGCCGTGGCGCAGGCACGGGACGCGCCGAGCCCTCCTCCGGCACGCGGCGGCCGCGGCTGGCGGGACGCGCTGGAGCGAGTGAAAGCCCTCGGCCGCGACGAAGGTTGCTGATTGTGGGACACGTTCTCGTTTTTCTTCGTTTCCTGTCTTCTTCTAATTAAAAGACATTCCTGGGAGGGGAGGGGAGGGGAGGGGAGGGGAAGGGAGAGGGTCAGGGCAACGCCGCAGCCCTCAAGCCCCGTGGCGTGGCCGAGCCCTACCTGGGAGACAGGCGCCGTGCCGGTGCCGGAGCTATCGGAAGAGGCGGGTGAAGTCCCTCAGAGCCCAGCAGACCTGCTTACATTCCTCGGCGCTGCAGGACAAGAGGAAGGACGGCTGCGTTAGGGGAAGGACAGCCAGACCGGACGGGGACGTTGAGTCACAATTTTGGCTTCCCCAAAAGCTTGGGCGATGCCCTCCTGGAGTGGGGGGGGAGCGCAGACACACCCAGGACATGAAGGCAGCGCGGCGAGCCCCCAGCGCTGTCCTTGGGGTGCCACCCCGCAGCCCCCAGGGCTCAGAGCGGGGCTCAGCGATCCCACAGCGACTGGGAGGAGCGGGCAGGGCGTGTGCAAGGCGCCAGCACCCTGATGCAGCGTTTGCAGGAGAGGAAAAACCTGTCGGGGCTGGGAACTCCCCACGGCGCCGCGCTGGGAACGGCCGGGGCAGTGCCAGGGGTAAAATCCCTGCAGGACCCGGTGCCAGGGGACAAACCGTGCCCATGCGGGGTCTGAAACCCTCCGGGGGGGCTGCAAGGAACTGGAGGAGCAGCCCCGTAGGGATGGGCCCCGCTCAGCACCAGCGGCGTGGTTGGGGTTGGAATGGTCTGGGCAGGATGCGGGCGCTGGGGGTGGGTGAGGACGGCGAGTGAGGCGTTGAGGCTCCCCTCAGAAGTTGGGGGGAACCCCCTGAGAGGGTTTTTTTTCCCCCCCCCTCAGCCTCACCTCGTGACCTGCTTGTGGAAGTCTGTCAGCTGCTTGTGTGTGACCTGGATGGCTCCTCCCGTCGTCTCCTTTGGTAAGCCCTTCAGGGAATTCTCCAGCCAGCGGCAAAACGTCTGCAGGAGGAGGAAGAAGAGGAGGAGGATGAGGAGGAGGAGGAGAGGCAGCAGCTCAGCACCACGGGACACCCCAGGAGAAAGCCACGCTCGATCCGAGCAGCTTTTGCCCCCAATCCAAGCATCATTTGCCCCCCAACCCATCACGAGCAGGACCCCCGGGGCCGCGCCGCGCGCCCCTCTCACCGGCCGGTCGATCTGCATGATCTCCCAGAGCACCTCGGCGACGTCGGGCAGGGTGTAGGGGGGCAGGCAGAAGCAGCAGGTGTGCAGCAGCTGGTTGACGAGCTGCTGGCCCAGCTGGTTCATCACCTGCCCGATCAGCTCCTTGCGCACCTCGAAGTCCTCCTCGTGCTGCAAGAGGGGGTGAAAAGAGGGTGAGGGGGTGCCGAGAAGCGGGCAGCACCCCGGGCATCTCACGGAGAATCACAAAGGGATTGGGTCAGAAGGGAACTTAAAACCCATCTAATCCCAATCCTTTCCATCGTAGGGACCCCTCCCACCAGCCCCAGCTGCTCCCAGCCCCATCCAGCCCAGCCTTGGGCACCCCCAGCTCCTTGGGGCAGCCTGCACCAGGGCCTCACCACCCTCATAATAAAGAATTTCTTCCTAATCTTTAATCTAAACCTACCCACCACCCTCGTAATAAACAATTTCTTCCTAATCTCTAATCTAAACCTACCTTCCTCCAGATTAAAGCCATTCCCCGTGCCCCCCCCCGACACAAAGTCCCTCCCCAGCCCTCCTGCAGCCCCCCCCAGGACGGCATCCCACGGGAACAGACCCCATCCTTGTCCCCCTCCTCCCCGGTGGGGGGGACACACTCACGTCGTTGGCCACCCCGGTGTGGATGAGGTCTCGCAGGAACTTCATGACGCTGCAGTTGGCGTCCCGGTGGTCCAGGGTGGTGGCGGCGATGGCCCACTGCAGGATGGGGATCATCACCTGGCTGCGCAGCAGGGTGACGGGGCTGCGCTGGATGAACCTGCGAGGACACAGAGAGGGTGGGGGACACCAGGGGGTCACCAACACAGGATGGACACGCTGCCCTGGTGGCACCGAGAAGGCTCCGGGAAGGAGAAGGGGGTGAAAAAGGGGAGCAAAGAACCTGGCTGCCAGGCGGAAGAGGTCGTCCACGGTGTCCGGGTGGTTCTGGAGGCCGTTGGGCTGCTCGAGGAGTTGGAAGGTGGGGATGCAGAGCGCCTAGGAGGAGGAGGAGGAGGAGGAGGGGAGAGGGGGTTTATCAGCAATTAGAGGTCGTTACGGCGATTTTGGTTGATGAGACCCCGAGCCAGCCCCGTCGGCAGGAGGGAGGACAGGCAGAGAGACCCCACGGAGGGGGATGTTGGAGTCCAGCTCGGCCCTCCCCCTGTCCGAGCCCTCCTCTCCACGTGCAAATCCCCAGCACGGACCACGGGGAGCAGGTCAGAGCCTCATTCTCCCCACAGCCACTGCTGCCACCACCCTGGGGACCTGCAGGGGGGGTTCCTGGCTCTCCCTGCCCTAACAGGACTCATCCCAAAGGCTCCGAGGACCCCCGCTGGCCCCCCGGTGGGCGATTACCTGCAGCATGTCGAGCAGCCCCTGCCGGCAGCCCTCCTCCATGCCGTACTCGTCCACCAGGATGCTGCCCAGGTAGAGGAAGCAGGAGTGCTGGTGTGCCCGGTAGACGTTCACCATCTGCGGGGAGAGGCACGACGTGATGCCAGCCCCCTGCAAACACCGCCCCCAGCCCCCCACTCAGAGCCCCCAGCCCTATTGGGGGCACATCCCAAGAGCACAGGAGCTGCCTGGGGGCTCTGCTGGCTCTCCGGAGCATCCTTGCACTGCGTGGACCCCAAACGAGCGCAGGTTCCTCTCCTTTAGAGCTCAGCCCAGCCTAAAGCTGGGGGGCGTGGGGGCCACCGAGCTGAGCTCTGCCTCCCTGCGGGGGCCACACATGGCCACATCTCTTTGTATCCCTTTCAAAAATCACATCCACGACCCCTGGTGGGGCTCACGGGCGGTTCAAAGCTCCCTGATGCCCACACGGGTTTGTGCAGGAGCTCGCGGCGCTTTCAGCCACGTCCCTGTCCCCGTCCCTGTCCCCACGGCGGGGGCTGCTGCAGGGGGAGGTGACCCCCACCCGGGCAGACCCCACGTACCTGCGTGACCAGCGGCTGCAGCAGCGCAGCCGAGCCCTTGCCCACGCAGCGGACGGCGAAGCGCAGGCAGCGGCAGCAGCGCTCCACGATGCGGTTATCGGCACTGTGTTTGTTCAGGGTCTCCGACAGCACGGGCCAGATCTGTGCAGGGAGGGGAAATGTGAGAAAAGGAAACAGCATGTGAGATACTGCCACGGCTCGGAGCGAAAAAAGGCCCAAACTGACCCAAAAAACGGCAGGGAGATGCCCCTCGGGTGCTGGTTTTGGGGTGTGCGAATTGGCTCCGACTCGGAGACGGGACCGGCGTGGTACCTCCAGCAGCACCGTTCCCCCCAACCCGACGTCTTCTCCCCCCACCCCAAAATTCCCCAAACTCACCTCCTGAATGACTTTTTGGCACGGGTGGATCTGCCCGTTTTCGACAATGGGGTTGGTATGCCTGCGAAAGGCAGAGAAAGGTCAACCCCCCCTTCCTCTACTCCATCATTTTTGGGGGTAGAAAGGTAAGAAAAGGGGCTGGGAGGCCCAGCACCCACAGGAGCTGTGGGGAAGGGGCTCAGAGGGGCCAGGACCCCGCGCTCAGCCCCTGCTGTGGGGGCTGGAGGCTGTTAGCCCCGCTCAGGCTGCATCCCCTGTACCTAAAGATGACGGCGAGCCGGTCCAGGGGCACTGTGGGGTCTGAGGAGAGGCCGTTGCTCGGCTCCTGAGAGAGCAGCTGGAAGAAAAACGAAAGGTGGGGACATCAGGAATGTCATCCCTCCAGCCCAGGGACATTTCTTTGCTCTGGCAGGAGCAGCACCACGGATCCCGGCACGGAAAACCTTTACCCAGGACCTGAGTGGCTCCTGGCCTCGGACACGTGCACGAGGGTTACCCCAAAAGCTCAGGGAGGCTTTTCCCTCTCCCTCTCCACACCCCGAGCCTCCTCTGGGCTCACCAAATCCGTCCTTGCTCTCCCTGACCCCAAAAAAGCCCCCAAATATAATGGGGGCGATAATCTTCCCCCAAAAAGCCCCCACGACCCCATTTTGGGGGCCTGGCCCAGGCTATAAGCCACCGTCTGCCTTCGAGGGCAGCTCCTGGCACACGCGGGGGTCTCTGGGGAGCAGATTTTTCTCTCCCACCCTCCAGGTTCAGCATGGGGAGCCCATTTAAGCCCCCGGGGGTGCAGCAGGAGCCACGGGGCCGTACCTTCTTCAGCGCCATCACCTGCACGGCGCAGAGCTCGCTGAGGCACTCGGCGATCTTCTCCAGGGGCAGCCTGGCCAGCACCAGCGCGGTGCCTGAAACAGGAAAAAAAGAAAAAAAAAGGGGTCAGGAATCAGCACCACAGCCCCCAAATCCCCTCCTCAACCCTTTAAGCACGAAGCCCTCAGCCCCACGGCCGCCCCGCTGTCAGAGGTGGGCACCCGAGCCCCTGGGGAGCCTCCGAGGCCCCGACGTGAGCGCATTCTGCTGCCCAAATTGTGTGGAAAACGATAAAAACCAGCAATTTTCTGCCTCCTGTGGCCAGCTGAGAGTTTTTAAAGGCCAGGAGCCCACCGGGGATGTGGTTGGGGCACCGAGGGGCATTGGGTGCCCTTGGTGGTGCTGAGGGATGGGGTTTGGTGGCGGGGCTCAGGAGGTCAGGCTGATGGCTGGGCTTAGTGATCTTGGAGACCTTTTCCCCTTTTCCTCTCTCCTTTTTTTTTTTTTTTTTTTTAATCCCTTTTTTTCTCTCCCTTTTTTTAATCCATTCCTTTTCCTCTCTTTTGAATCCTTTCCCTTTTCCTCTCTTGAATCCCCCTTTTCCTTTTTTGAATCCCTTCCTTTTGCTCTTTTTCTTTTTTTAAATCCCCTCCTTTTTCCTCTTTTTTTAAATCCCCTCCTTTTCCTCTTTATCTCTTCTTAAATCCCCTTTTTCCTTTTTTTACTCCCTTCCCTTTTCATTTTTTTAATCCCTTCCTTCTCCCTCCCTTTTTTTAAATCCCCTACTTTTTCCTCTTTTTCTTTTCTTAAATCCCTTTTCCCTCCTTTTTTTAATCCCTTCCTTTTCCCTCCCTTTAATCCCTTCCTTTTTCTTTCTTAAATCCCCTTTTTCCTCCTTTTTTAATCTCTTCCTTTTCCATCCTTTTTTAAAATCCCTTCCTTTTTACTCTCACTTTTTTTTTTTCAACTATTCCAAACCTCCCAGCATCTCAAGTTCCGAGCATCTGCACGGCACGCAGACAACCCAGAGAGCCCTCTTTTTTTTTAATCCCCTCCTTTTCCTTTTTTTTTTTTTTTTTTTTTAAATCCCCTCCTTTTCCCTCCCTTTTTTTAATCCCTTCCTTCTTTTTTTTAATCCCCTCCTTTTCTCTCCTTTTTAATCCCTTCCTTTTCCTCTTTATCTTTTCTTAAATCCCCTCCTTTTTCCTCTTTTAATAATCCCTTCCCTTTTCATTTTTTTAATCCCTTCATTTTCCCTCCCCTTTTTTTAATCCCCTACTTTTTCCTCTTTTTCTTTTCTTAAATCCTTTTTTCCTATTTTGTAATCCCTTCCTTTTCCCGTTTTTAATCCCTTCCATTTCCCTTTTTTTAATCCCTTACTTTTCCTTTTTTTATAAATCCCTTCCTTTCCCTCCTTTTTATCTCTTCCTTTTCCCTCCCTTTTTTTAACCCCTTCCTTTTCCCTCCCTTCTTTTCTTAAATCCCCTTTTTCCTCTTTTTTAATCCCTTCTTTTTCCCTTTTCTTAATCCCTTCCTTTTCCCTCCTCTTTTTTTACCCCTTCCTTTTCCCTCCTCCTCACTTTCTCCTCTTTCTCCAACTCCAAACCTCCCCTCATCTCACCCTCCCACCACCTCCACGCCACGCAGACCCGGGGTGGAGATTTTGGGCAAGCTCCGAGCCCGAAAACCACGCATCCCTGCATCTCCTGCCCACACTCACCCTTGAGGAGCCCCACGGCAGCCTCCGGAGACAGCGTGAAGGAGTCGAGGGAGCGGGCGATCTCCAGCAGCCCGGTGAAGTGCTGCGCCATGTGGTCCCGGCACACGGAGCAGATGTTGTGGATGGCTTTGGCGGCGGCCGAGGCCAAGCGCCGGTCGCACAGCCCCTTCATCAGGTAGCCCAGAACGGGATCTGCAGAGCAAGGACAGCTCCGTGAGAAATTGGGGGGGTTAGCAGGGAGCTGGGGGGGTTTTACCCCGGGAGGAAACTCACCCAGGAACTGCGGGTTCCTGTCCACCACCTCGCTCATCTCGCCCACCAGCTCGATGCTGGTGTAGCGCACGGCGGTGTGCACGCTCTCGGGGAGCCGCACCACTCCCTCCAGCACCTCCACCAGCGTGGGGTTGTTCTCCCTGTGGAGGAAGGAAGAGGGATGGGATGAGGCCGTGGGAAGGGGCTCGATGTGCTCGCCCCATCCCCATAAAGGTTGTCCCGAAAGGAGCTGGCTCGGTCGTAGGGGTGTGGGGTAACCACGGCTGGAGCAGGAGCCACTGGGCAGAGCCAGCTGCAAAGGGAAGCAGAGAGTGACCCCGGGTGGAAAGAAATGAGAGAAGAACCCAGGGTGGAAAGGGAATCACAGGAAAACCCCAGGTGGAAAGAAATCACAGGAAAACCCCAGGTGGAAATGAAATCACAGAATAAACCCCGGTGGAAATGAAATCACAGAAGATCCCTGGGTGGAAATGGGATCACAAAATATCTCCAGGTGGAAAAGGAATCACAGAATGACCCCAGATGGAAATGGAATCACAGAAGATCCCTGGATGAAAATAAATCACAGAGTAATTCCGGGTGGAAAGGGAATCAGAGAACAGCCCTGGGTGGAAATAAATCACAGAATATCTCCAGGTGGAAATGAAATCAACAGAAGATCCTCCAGTGGAAAGGGAATCACAGAAGATCCTGGGTTGGAAACACAGCCACAGAATAACCCCCAGTGAAAGTGGAATCAGAGAATAACCCCGGGTGGAAAGGGAATCACAGGAAAACCCCAGGTGGAAATAAATCACAGAATAAACCCCGGTGGAAAGGGAATCACAGAAGATCCCTGGGTGGAAAGGGAATCAGAGAATAACCCTGGATGGAAATAAATCACAGAATATCTCCAGGTGGAAATGGAATCACAGAATAACCCTGGGTGGAAAGGGAATCTCAGAGTAACCTTGGATGGAAATAAACCACAGAGTAATCCTGGGTGGAAAGGGAATCAGAGAATAACCCCAGGTGGAAATAAATCAGAGAATAACACGGGGTGGAAATGAAATCAGAGCAACCCCAGGTGGAAAGGGAATCAGAGAATAACCCCCACTGGAAATGGAATCACAGAAGATCCCTGGGTAGAAATAAATCACGCAGTAATTCCGGGTGGAAAGGAAATCAGAGATTATCTCCAGGTGGAAAGGGAATCAGAGAATAACCCTGGGTGGAAATAAATCACAAAACATCTCCAGGTGGAAACGAAATCAACAGAATATCCCCCAGTGGAAAGGGAATCACAGAAGATCCTGGGTTGGAAACGCAGCCACAGAATAACCCCGGGTGGAAAGGGAATCACAGAATAACCCCGGGTGGAAAGGGAATCTCAGAGTAACCCTGGGTGGAAATAAATCAGAGAATAAACCCTGGTGGAAATGAAATCAACAGAAGATCCCTGGGTGGAAAGGGAATCACGGAATAACTCCGGGTGGAAATAAATCAGAGAATAACACGGGGTGGAAATGAAATCAGAATAACCCCAGGTGGAAAGGGAATCAGAGAACAACCCCCACTGGAAATAAATCACAGAGCAACCTCAGATGGAAAGGGAACCCCAGAAGGGGCTGGGCTGGGAAGGGAGTCCCAGAACCACCCCTGCTGGAAACACAGCCCCTGCACACCCCGGGCTGGGAGGGACCCCCAGGGATCACCGAGATGCCCATGGCATGAAAATGAAGCCTCCCTGGGCTCTCCCCAGGCCACCAGGAGGCTGCTGCCGATCCCCAGGTGGCCACCACGATCCCCAGGTGGCCACCACGGCACCAGCACTGCCTGCCCTCTCTGGGAGAGCAAGGCCCAGCTCCTGCTTTATCCCCAGCCCCGGAGGCACAAGGTCAGGGGGAGGCCGGCGCTCTCGGAGGCGAAGCAGAAATAGAACTGGAGATAACGCCGGGCAGAGCGGCCTTGGCACAGAAAAAAGTGTCCAAAAACACAACGAGAACAGAAAAAAAAAGGGGTCTGGATGCTTCCCGTGGTCCCAGCTCCATCCTGGGTCCCGTTCCCAGCTGGGAATTGAGACCCCAACCCGAACACGGGCAGGGGGTGCTGTGCTGGTGCGCTGCTCGACGTCCTGCTTGAGCTGAAGCAGGTTTTAAACGTGTGAATCCTGCTTTCTGCCTGGGAAAACCCAACCCCACGAGTGTCCTTGGGATATTGAGCAAACCCCAGGGCTGTGGGGCCACCAGCAGGGCCAGCAGCACTCACTGGTCGACGCTCTTGGCGATGGAGGCCATGATGAAGAGGACAGCTTCCGTCACCTCCCAGGGCGGGTTCCCATCCTTCAGGGTGGCGTAGAGCTGGGGGAGGAGAGCTGGTCACAAAAAGAGCCACCACTGCAGCCCCCAGACCCTCCCCGAGACCTCCACCTCTTCCTCCCATCACGCCAACCCCCCTCCCTGCACGAAGCCTCGCTGGTCACAAAGCACCCGGCTGCTTCGGGACCCCCAAAACGCCAGAGCTGCTCCCCCCTAAACATCCCCAGCGCCTCTCTCGGCCTCTTCCTCGTGCTCGAGGAGGGGATTTGTGTGTGGGGGGGGCTTCCTCCTTGCTCTGAAGGCTCCCAGGGGGTGTTTTGAGGCCTGGATGGAGCCAGGAGGTGTAGGGCATGACAGGAGGAGTCCCACGAGGCTGGCAGCACGGGGCAGAACCCACCTGAGCAAAGCACTCCACCGAGCCCACCAGGAAGATGAGATCCTTCACCAGGTCCGAGACCCGCATCCGGAACTCCCCAAAATCGTCCGTCTCCTCGGGGACACCCTCCTAGAGGAGAGCACGGAGAGCAGAGGTGTTAAAACAGCTCCTGGAGGCCCCTCGGCCACGCCAGCACACGAGTAGAAATCACATTTCAAGACAGAAACCCATCCCTGCTCCCCTCTCCCCAGGCAGAGGGGCTGGGAGGGGATTTTGGGGGGCAAAAGGAGGTGCCAGGCAGGAGTTTTAATTACTCCCAGCCCTCTCCCTGCAATTTTAAGTGTGGCAGCACCACCTGGAGTGCCCCGAAGCCCCCGGGGGAGCTGTTCCACCCTTACGTGGTCCGAGTCGAGCTGGCAGTGCCTGGCCAGAGCGTGGAGCAGGCGCTGGATGTAGGCTTTGAAGATGCTGTGGATCACCGCGTCGTCCGTCTTGTACAGGTGCTCCCCCAGCCGGTACCAGAAGTTGAAGGAGATTTCCACAACCTGGGCAGGAAGATTTAAAAAAAAAAAAAAAAAGAATAAAATTATATATATATAAAAAAAAAAAAAAAGGCAGTGGCAGGAAGATTTAAAAAAAAAAAGAATAAAATTATAAAAAAAAAAAGGCAGTGGCTCGTCACCACTGGGGTGTTGGCACCACGTCCCGAGCTCCAGGGGGGACCTGGGGGGTCACACAGATTTTCCACGGGCAGAAATGCTTCTTCAGGCCACAAAAAAATGTGGCACCACTGCTGGTCACGTAACAGGGGATTTTAAATCCACAGTTAGCCTGAAAACCTGCCGCCAGCCCTCTGAAGAGAGCAAAAATTATCCCTGGAAAAGTAAAACCAAAGAAGATATGCTGGCTGTCGCTCCTTCCAATGATAAATTTGTGTCCCCACTGGCCATTTATTTTTTGGGGGAGCTCTGGGTCCTCCTGAGCACAAGGTTATGGCCGAGGGAGACCTCAAAGGGGGCTGCTGGCACCCACAAAGCGCCCACCCCGCTTTTATCTGACAAAGACAAAGCCAGCAGGAGCTGAGTTACAGCCCCGTGAGGTTTAAACCAAGAGGACGAAGCCCCCAGCACGCCTCCCAGGATGATTTCCCACTGCCTCGGCCTCGGGTGAGCCAATTTGGGTGCCGGGAGGAGCAGCACCCACCTCGTACTGCGGGTGGCCCGCGCAGATCAGCAGCAGCTCCAGCGTGCGCAGGTCGCCCAGCCCTTGGCCCGGCGTGCAGACAATTTTGTCCAGGAAGGTCTCACAGAGCTCAGTGAACACACGGCAGTAATTGAGCACCCTGGAGAGGGGAAAAACGGGGTGAGAAATGTTCCAGGAGGGTCTGTAAGGGTGTTGTGCCGGGGATGGGGGCTCTCGGGTGCTGCAGGAGTCCCCAAGTGGTTGTGGGGAGCTGGGGGGTGGACTCTGCTCGAAGGGAACCAGGGAGAGGAGCAGAGGGAACGGCCTCGAGTTGTGCCAGGGGAGGTTGAGGTTGGAAATGAGGAGAGATTTCTGCTCAGAAAGAGGAGCCAGGCGTTGGGACGGGTTGCCCAGGGAGGTGGGGGAGTCCCCGTCCCTGGGGGTGTTCAGGGAGAGGTTGGACGTGGTGCTTGGGTACAGGGTTTGGTGGTGACAGTGGTGGTAGGGGGGTGTTGGACCAGATCTTTTAGGGCTTTTCCAGCCCTAACGATTCTAGGATTCTATATCAGAAGCTCTGAACTCCTTCGGGTCAAAGGTACACATTATTGGGACCTCATCCACCCACGGAGTGAGCAGGGGCCAGGTGAGAAATGGGGCACGAGGAGCTCAAAATCCTGCTGGTGGAAGCAGCAGGACAGCAGCCTCCACCCCCAAAACCTTCCCAAACCTCTCAGGTTTGAAATGGAAGCTGGAAGGAAAGGGGCTGGCCACGGGGTGGGCTCACCCCAAAGAGGCTGTGCCCACCCACAACACTTTAAATGGTGAGGAATTGAGCAAATTCTCCTGGTGTTTGTGATAAAGGACTAGTGGAGGTGGAGAACTGAGGGGTCTCCGGTTGGGGGGCAGCCAACACAGCTTTCAGCGTGGTTTTTGGGGGCTTCAGAGGTTTTTGGGGCAGGAAGGCTGCGGGATTTTAGGGTTCACCTCTTCTGGGCACGATGCAGAGCGCCACCCCGGGGCACGCAGCGCTGCAGCGGGGCGGGGAATCCCCCAGCTCGCTTCGTTTGCAGCCTCTGCTTTGCACCAGAGGTTTTGGAGCGCCTCAACGAGCAGCACGGGCTCCAAAAAATAACCCCGGGCACTTCGTTACCGCCGGGAGTTGACTCACTTGTCCAAGTCCTCCCTGGCCACGGCCATGTGGTAGGCGCTCTCCAGGGTGAGGACGCCCTGGAAAAGCTGCAGGGCCAGGGGCAGGTTGGTCTCCACGTTCTCGATGGCGTAGAGGGCCGAGCAGACGCAGTCCGAGGCGGCTTCGTGGAGGTTCGAGGAGGTTTTGTCCTGTTGCTGCCAAAAAAAAAAAAAAAGAAGAAGCAGAAGTGAGCCCCGGGGCGGCGCTGCCAAGCCCTCGTGTCGGCGCCGTGGCTTTTGGAGGGTTTCCTCCAGCCCCTGCACAACCCTCAGGGAGGGGAGAGGTGGAATATCGACCGCCGTGGTGGGCTGGGGAGGGGGAATTTGGGTCCCATTTGGCAGGAAATGGTGCAAAGCTGCTGGAGCAAGCGCCCCGAGCAGTCGAGGAGGGAGACGAGGGCGCGGCTCCGCGGGTGCCTCTCGCCTGGGGTCTCAAAGCATCCAAACCGCAGCCCACCCAGCCTCACAGCCCCCTCCCGGGACAAACATCAGGCTTAAAAACGACACCAGCAGGAGGGGAAGGTCCCCTGGGGCACGGGTTCCTGCCCTGATATCGTCTGCCCTTTCCCCCCGCTGACCGAGGGCCCTCGTTTGCATGTGCCGTTGGTTTCCTTGCACGGATGCAAATGAAGGTGCCCTCGTTTGCAGCCCTCGTTTGCAGCCCGAGCTTCCTCCCTCCTGCAGGAATCGCTGCTCCTCGGGTGCTCTTTCACCGCCCCACCGGGCTCTCCAAACCCTCCCCTGGTCCACGGGGCTCGGGGGCTCTCCCACGTGCCCAAAAAAAACCCCTTGGGGAGCTGACGTTCTGAGGCAAAACTTCAAAAAGGGAATTTATGAAGCGTTTTGGTGAAAATCCGGAGAAAAAACAGCAGTGAATTTAGTGCTAAGCAGATGAAATCAACACCTGGTGCTTTCTCCAAGCCTTTGAATCCCAAAACACCCCCCTTAAAGCAGGAAGGGGGCTGAGGAGGTGAAAGCGCTGCTCGGACGTCTCTGCTCGCTCCCAAAAGCTCTGCCAATGCTGCACCTCCCCCAGGTGATGGGCTCTGGTAGAGCTGTGCCTTTCCCAAAATGTTTCACCCCAAATTAGGGAAGCTTTTCTGCCTTTTATCGAGCTCTGCTGCTCAGTTCTGTGCTGCTACGGAGGAGCCCCACGAGGTTTTAGAGACCCAGGCCCCCTCCCGGACCACGACGGAGGCACCTCGGGTCCCTCTGGTCCCAGAACTGATTCCAGGAATTGCTCCAGGTCCGAGTTTGCTCCGGAAAAACAACCCCAGGCCTGAAAAACTCACCAGCACCTCGAAGAGCAGCGACAGCAGCTTGCTGTTGGCCATGAAGGTGCTGTCCAGGACGCCCAGGTTGAACCAGCTCCCCAGGCACCGGAAGATTTTGATGAGCATCTTCTCGTCGTTGCCCGCTTTCTCCACGCACGTCATCTGCAGGGGGAGGGAAAGGAAGGAGTGCTCAGGACCCCAGCACGTAATTTCAGACAAAAAATGACTTTTGGGAGGCTGTCCTGGGGCTTTTACACCAAGAACCAGCCCTGGTGCTCATCCTCCCAAGGGTGCACAGAACCCTCGGCGGTGCTGGAGCCACACGGAGGGGTGCAGATCCTGCAGGTGGGTGTTGTACGCCAGCCTAGTCGCCACCAAAAATATTTAAAAGCCCATTTTCCGACTCAAAAAAGTGATTTTCGCACCCAAATCCTACACGGGAAACTGAGGTTTGCTCCTCAGGCAGCTGGTTAAAGTCCCCGGGCGGGGGTTTTCTGGGAAACGAGGGGAAACGACCGCTCCTCTCCCCAAAAAGGAGAGGGTGAGAGGGGCACGGTTCCTTTCCCTCTTTAAACCCAGACATGAAATGGTGAAAACTGAACGGGAAGCTCGAGAAATTAAGGCCTGGGCTTTGTTTTAGCCAGAGGATCAGGCTGGCTGCTCATCTGCGGGACTCAAATAACGCCAAAGGGCACGAGAAGGCTCTCTTGGGAAGGGAGGAAGCCAGGATGGCACGGGGAGGATTCACTCATCCCAGAGCTCACCCTCTGCTGCCCTGACTTTTTGAGGTTCCCAGCACCCAGATCCCGGAAAATGTGAAAGGGGAAGCCCCTGGGGACAAGCCAGGAGGTTTGCCACGAGGACAGTTGGAACACGGTCACAGCAAAGCCCGGTTTTGGCAGCAGCAAACACGTTGTGGAGATAAATCTGTAGCCTTGGGTGGTTGCAGCAGGGTGAGGATCAGGAGTGTACCAGGCTGGAAGGGGTGTGAGAAAAGGAAGCCGAGTCTCTAAGGATCTCTCTGAGGGGTTGGTGACAATACCTGTGTGTGCACACCCCGAAACAGGCCGGGGTTCTCTCATTTCACCCCAAAAAATAACCCCAAACTGCCGCAGGCTGCGCAGGAGCCGGGTCCCAGCCACCCACTAGAGCCCAGCTGTGAGATCGAAGACATTTTCCTGAACTTACGAATCCTGGGGTGGTTTGGGTTGGCAGGGACCTCAAAAATGAGCAGCCTCCAGCCCCCTACCACGGCAGGGACACCCCCCACCAGCCCTGGCTGCCCCCAGCCCCATCCAGCCTGGCCTGGAGTGGAGAGCGGGCAGCAGAGACCCCAAAAAAAGAGGACAAAACCACCAGAACTCCCTCAATTCTCAGCCCAGCACTAACAGGAACCTGAGCGTGACGGGTTAGGACTTCATTCTGCTCAGCGCCAGCCCTATAGAAGCAGTTTGGATGCATTTTTTTCCCTCCTCCAGCTTTGACCACAGCCCGGAGCGACCCAAATCGGTGACGTGGAGGGAGAAGCAGCTCCTCCAGCTCCCCGAGCAGCCGGGCAGGACTCTTACCAGCAGCGAGACGACCGTGCTGGAGTAATAAGCCAGGTCCTCGATGATCTCGGTGCGCCGGTTGGCCCCGATGCGCAGGGAGCGGCTGTGGACCTCCTCGGGCAGCACCGTGAGGATCTCCAGCAGGAAGGGCAGCGAGGTGACATCGTTGCTGTACCTGGCAGGAAGGAGAGGTGCGAGGGGTGAAGGCAGAGAAAATGAAGGGAAACGGGTGAAAATTAAGGAAAACGGGGCGGGGGAAGGGAGCCGGAGGGCCCAGGGTGGTGGCAACCGAACCCGACCTCGATGTTTGGTGGGATAATGCTGAGAGGGGCCCAAAAGGAACAAAGCCAGGGGTGAGGGAAGCCCCTGAGGGTCAGAGAGCTGCGTGTTTTGTCACAAAGAGCCAGGAGCAGCCTCTCCTCCAGCCCCCCGAGGTGCTTTTATTGATCGGGAAACAGAAACTCCCCTTGCGGTGGGAACACGGGGGCCCGACGCGGCTCCTCCCCAAAAATATCCCCAAAAATATCACTTACTTCTCAACCAGTGTCTGCACGCAGCCCTTCCAAGAAGCCATCTGCAGGGCGAGGTCTGCGATCGCTAAAGCAAGCTGGAAAAGGAGAGAGAACACGGCTCAGGGGGGGGCAAATCCCAAACCCACCCAAAGGTGGGCATCGGGGCCCCAAACCACGCTCAGCCCCTTCAAAAAAGGGGTTTCCCGAGCGGTATCGGCACCTTACGCCTTGCTGCTGCCCGATTTAGCCACAGGGAATCCCCAAATTTCCCAAATTCTACTCGCTGGGTGCTTCTGGAGCAGCCGTGCTGGCTCCTTGGCTCCTCTGGAGGAGCCACACGGGGTCGTGCGGGGCAGGGAACAAAACCCGACCCCCTCGTGCTGTCACACACCTCTGTCCCCTGATTCCCCAGCTAGAGAAAATTATTTCGGGCTTTTTATTATTTCAGGAGCACTGCAGGCTCCTTTCCTTTATTGTTTTGTCAACGCCACCAGCTTAACCAAGGTCTTTGGGGGAAAAAGTGGATTGGGGACGATCGTCCCCATCGTCCTGCACCTCCCCGCGGGAGCCTCTGATCCTCTGTGATCCTCCCCGCTGGGTTAATTCAAGATTTTGCTGGGTTATTTCAAGATTTAAAGCCTCACCCCGGGCTGTGGTGATGAAAAAGGGATTTCCCAGAGAGAAGAACCCCGTGGGGTGTCCCCGACACCGCGCCCTGGGAGCGGCCGGGCCCTGCTCCCTTCCCTCTCCCAGCAGGGCCATAAAAATGGGTGGTGAAAAAAGGAAATCGGGAACGAGCACGGGTGGAGGATTTTGTGCTGGGTGAGGCGGTTGAATGCCTGCAGCAGTGCCTGGGGGGGAAAAAAAGTGGCAGGGGGATGCCTGAAGGCTTTGGCTCGGGGAAAAATCAGCGGTGGCAGAGGTGGAGGCGGCCACGGGGAGCACGGCGCGTGGCGTTGGGGTGATCCTACACCAAAAAAGGACGGAGCCTGGCCACCAGTTGCCCCCAAACTGGGCTGGAACCGGGCGCGTCGAACCCCCGGGGGGAATTTTCCTTACCTGGGTGACGATGACGGGCGAGAGATCTTTCAAATTCTGGATGTGGGAGAGCAGCGAGTCGCGCAGGGAGGCGTGCGAGTCGGTGGGCAGCTCGTAGAAGGAGGTCTGGATCTTCATCTTCATCGTCTGCGCCGCGAAGTAGCACGACTCCACATCCTGACGGATCTGCAGCAGCTGGTCCGAGATCTCCCAGGCGTGAACCTGCGGGGAGAAGGAGCCCCACAATAAACCCTCTCCCCTTGATTTTCGCCCAAAAACGTCCCCTGGTTTTGTTTTTTTTCACCCTAAAACGCCCGCTGGTTTTGTTATTTTTTTGCCCTAAAACACCAGCTGGTTTTGTTTTTTTTTTCGCCCTAAAACGCCTGCTGGTTTTGTTTATTTTCGCCCTAAAACGCCCGCTGGTTTTGGTTTTTTTTCGCCCTAAAACACCCGCTGGTTTGGGATTTTTTCGCCCTAAAATGCCCGCTGGTTTTGTTATTTTTTCGCCCTAAAACGCCCGCCGGTCTTGTTATTTTTTCACCCTAAAACGCCCACTGGTTTTGGGTTTTTTTCACCCTAAAACACCCGCTGGTTTTGTTTTTTTTTCACCCTAAACGCCCGCTGGTCTTGTTATTTTTTCGCCCTAAAACGCCCGCTGGTTTTGGGTTTTGGAATAAACGGGGATTTAGTAGGGGAATCAAAAACGGCAGTTTTTGGGGCGCTGAGCCACGGCCCTGGTGGTGCAGGAGGAAAATGCCGCGGGAGGAGGACGGAGCTCACCAAAAAGGGGTGAAAGCGCTCAGAAAATGGTTGAATTTTGGAGATTTGGGGATTTTTTTGGGGGGCGCAGGGTTCCTGAGCATCCCTGGGGTGTTAGGGGAGGATCCAGCCCCGCTTTGCGGTCAAACAGCATCCAGGGAGTCCTGGAGGCAGCGAGGGTTTAAAATAATGTTAAAATAGGGAATTTTGGTCCAATTGAGGAGGAAAAAAGGTTTGGGGAGATGCCCCGGGTGTCAACGGCACGCGGAGAGCTCGTTTTGGGGTCGGCCGAGCCCCCAAAAGTGGCCGTGCCCTGCCCCGAGGAGCAGGACCTGGACACGAGGCTGGAAACCGCGCCAGGAACCTGTGGGAGGAGATGGGAAAATCCCAAAAATCAGGAAAAGGCGAAAATTTGGGGAGTTTCTGGTGTCTGAGGGGGCACGGCACGCTGATCCCAATGTGGGACGCTCCCCTCCTGACCCAAAAAACCCCAAATTTGGGTCCAGGACCCTGCAGGTACAGTCCTGGGGTGGCCCCGAGCCCCCCTTCGCCGTCCCGGGGCCAAAGAAGGGGGAGGTGCAGCCACCCCAAAAGGGGCACCACGGGACCCCAAAATGCCTTGGGGTGTCCCAAAAAGGGTTTTGGGGTGTCCTGGGGGGGCAGAGAGAGGCAGGGACAGCGTCCCCACAGCAGGGCACGAGGGATGGGTGAAAATTTGGGGGATTCCCACTTACAGGGTTCCACTGGGGGCCCAAAGCAGGGATTTAGGGTCAGGGAGGGACCCAGCTGAATGGGATGTAGGTTCAGGGTGTTGGGGTGCCCCAAAAGCCCCCAAAGACCCCAAAAGGGGGGGTATGGGGGGCTGGGATGGGCCCCCCAGGGACTGGGCACGACTCCAAAGCAGGCGGCGGTGCCGGAGCCCCCCCAGGAATAATCCCAAAACCCCCCCAAACCCAATATGATGAAGGCCCCTCCCAACCCCAAAAAATAGCCCCCCCCCGGACCAATCCCAAGCTTGCCCTGTTCCTGGAGCCCCCCCAAATCCCATATCTTGGACATCGCCCCCAAATCCCATATCCTGGACCCCCACCCAGCTCAACCTGGGGTCCCCCCACACCCCATATCCTGGACACCCCCCCCCAAACACGACCCCAAACCCCATACCCTGCCCCTTCCAACCCTGATCCTGCCCCCCCCCAGCCCAATATCCTGGGGGGTCCCCAACCCCATTATCTCAGGGCCCTCCCCCTAAACCTGATCCTGGGACCCCCCCGGCCCCATATCCCAGAGCCCCCCCCTAATATTAATCCTTCCCCCTCCCCCAAACCCCATATCTGGGAGCCCCCCCAGGCATATTCCTGACCCCCCCCACCCAAGACCCCAAATCCCAGAGTCCCCCCCCTCCCCGGCCATAACCAGGGCCCCCCCAGGCCCCTTCCTGACCCCCCCCAACCCTATACCTGGTCCCCAACCCCCAGGCCTCTTCCTAAGCCCCCCCCCCAAACCCCATATCCCAGAGGCCCCCCCCAAACCCTATACCCGGGACCCCCTCAGCCCCTTCCCAAACCCCCCAGGCCTGAACCGAGGCCCCCCCAGTCCCTAACCAGGACCCCCCCGGACCCCTTCCTGCCCCCCCCCCCAACCCCATACCCGGTCCCCACCCCCCCAGGCCTCTTCCCAACCCCCCCCTCCAAACCCCATATCCCAGAGCCCCCCCCAAACCCTATACCCAGGACCCCCTCAGCCCCTTCCCAAGCCCCCCCAGTCCCTAACCGAGGCCCCTCCAGCCCCCTTCCTGACCCCCCCCCAAACCCTATACCCGGTCCCCACCCCCCCAGGCCTCTTCCTAACCCCCCCCCAAACCCCATATCCCAGAGGCCCCCCCAATACTCAGGACCCCCCCAGTCCCTAACCAGGGCCTCCTAGTCCCTAAACGGGACCCCCCCAGGCCTGAACCGGGACCCCTCCAGCCCCCTTCCTGACCCCCCCAAACCCCATACCCGGTCCCCACTCCCCCCAGGCCTCTTCCTAACCCCCCAAACCCCATATCCCAGAGACCCCCCCCCCAACCCCATACCCGGTCCCCACCCCCCCCAGGCCTCTTCCTAAACCCCCCCAAACCCCAAATCCCACAGCCCCCCCCAAACCCTATACCCGGCCCCCCTAGCCCTTACCTGGACGCCCCCCATTCCCCTTCCTGACCCCCCCCCCAACCCCATACCCCGCTCCCCCACCCCCCAGGCCTCTTCCTAACCCACCCCTAAACCCCATATCCCAGAGCCCC
>NC_139042.1:206230721-206393358 GCF_965140915.1 Aythya marila | reverse complement strand
CCCCCAAAACCCCCCTCACCACCCCGCCGCTTGCTCCAACCCCCCCCCCCTCCCCCCCAAAGCCTTCCGACCGCTCTGCCGCCGCCCCCAGGTTTTCCCCGGTGCTCCCGGTTCCTTCTCAACGTCGCCGTTTTCCCCGCTCCCGGTTGCCGGTGAGGCCGCCAAACGTTGGGGGGGGGGGGGGGGCGGAACGTTGGAGGCCGGAACGGTGTTGGCGAGGGGTTGGGGGTGCGGCGGGCAAAAGGGGCCGGGTGCGCCCCACGCGGAAGGGAGGCGGCGGGAAGCGGAGGGGGGGGCGGGGCTTAAAGGGGGGAGGAGGGGGGGGGGCGGGGAGGGGGTGGCCGCTGGGGGGCGGCCCAGTTCGCCCAGTTCGCCCAGTATGGGCGGTGAGCGGGCGGCGCGGGGCGCTGGTGGGCCGGTTAGCTGGTTGGACGGCCGGCACAGTTAGCCCGGTGGCCGGCCGGCCCAGTTTGCCCAGTTAACAGCCTTCCCAGTTATCCCAGTTACCCAGTTACCCAGTTACCCAGTTATCCCAATTCCAGTTATCCCAATTTTCCCAGTTATCCCAGTTATCCCAGTTACCGAGTTATCCCAATTATCCCAGTTATCCCAGTTACCCAGTTATCCCAATTCCAGTTATCCCAATTATCTCAGTTATCCCAGTTATCCCAGTTACCCCGTTGTTCCAGTTATCCCAATTATCCCAGTTGTCCCAGTTATCCCAATTCCAGTTATCCTAATTTTCCCAGTAATCCCAGTTATCCAGTTATCCCAATTCCAGTTATCCTAATTTTCCCAGTTATCCCAGTTATCCGATTGTCCAGTTATCCTAATTATCTCAGTTATCTCAGTTATCCCAGTTACCCCGTTGTTCCAGTTATCCCAATTATCCCAGTTATCCAGTTATCCCAATTCCAGTTATCCTAATTTTCCCAGTTATCCCAGTTATCCGGTTGTCCAGTTATCCTAATTATCTCAGTTATCCCAGTTATCCCAGTTACCCCGTTGTTCCAGTTATCCCAATTATCCCAGTTGTCCCAGTTATCCCAATTCCAGTTATCCTAATTTTCCCAGTTATCCGGTTGTCCAGTTATCCCAATTATCCCAGTTATCCCAGCTGTCCCAGTTATCCCAGTTACCCCATTGTTCCAGTTATCCCAATTTTCCCAGTTGTCCCAGTTATCCCAATATACCACTTAGCCCAGTTACCCAGCTGTCCCAGTTACTTGGTTATCCCAGTTTTCTCAGTTCCCAGTTATCTGGTTGTCCAGTTATCCCAATTATCCCAGTTACCCAGTTATCCCAGTTACCCAGTTGTCCCAGTTATCCCAATTATCCCAGTTATCCCATGTTATCCAGCTATCCCAATTATCCCAGTTATCCCATTTTTTCCAGTTATCCCAAACTTCCCAGTTATCCTGGTTATCCCAGTTTTCCCAGTTATCCCAGTTCCTGGCCATCCCAGTTATCTGGTTATCCCAGTTACCTGCTTGTCCAGTTGTTCCAGTTATCCCAGTTATCCCAATTACCCCAGTTATCCAGTTGTCCCAGTTACCCAGTTATCCCAGTTATCCAGTTGTCCTAGTTACCCAGTTTTCCCCATTGTCCTGCTGCCCCAGTTACCCAGTTGTCCCAGTTACCCAGTTGTCCAGTTGTCCAGTTGCCCCAGTTGCTCCAGCCCCATTAGCCTGGCCCAGTGGGATCCCATTAAACCCAGTGGGATCCCATTAAGCCCAGTGGGATCCCATTGTCCCAAATGGCGCTCCACTGTTCTCAGTTGATCCCATTAACACAGTGGGATCCCGTTATCCACAGGAGGTTCCCGCATTCCCAGTGGGCTCCCATTATTCCCAGTGGATCTCTTTATCCTTGATGGGAGCCCATTATCCCCAGCAAGATCCCATTATTCCCAGTGGGATCCCATTTTACCCAGTGGGATCTCATTAACTCCAGTGGGTTCCCTCATTCCCAATGGGATCCCATTAACCCCAGTGGATCCCATCACTCCAGGGGATCCCATTAACCCCAGGGTGATCCCATCACCCCAGGAGGATCCCATTAACCCCAGGGGGATCCCATTAACCCCAGGAGGGTCCCATCACCCCAGGGAATCCCATTAACCCCAGGGGTTAATTGCCAAAAGTGAGGAAAACCCACACTAATCCCCCCAAAATGACTGCGGGGAGCGGGTCCTCCCGGTCCTGGGGGCCATGAGGAGGAATTTTGGGGTCACAGCCAGCACGGGGACCACCTCCGGCACGTTTTGGGGCTGCTGCAGACAAAGAAGCTGAAAAAACTCAAATTTCTTTCCCAATTTTAGGTTTTGCCCGTCAGAAGGAACCCCACGTCTGGGCTGGGGTTGGCGGTGTTTGGGGTCGGGAAGGTGACACAGTGGGACCCCAGCAGGACCCCAAAGCCTGCGGGGGGTCCCAAAGACCCCCAGAGATATGCCAAGGCCCCAAGGAGGCCCCGAAATCCCACAGGGACACCCCTGAACCCTGTAGGGACAACCCGAAGTCCTACAGAGAGACCTCAGGCCCCACAGATATGCCAGGATCCCATTGGGAGACCCCCAAACCCCACAGAGACGTGCCAATGCCCCATAGCAAGCCCCAATGCCCCATAGAAAGCCCCCCAAACCCCATAGAAGGCCCCAAAGCTCCATAGAAGGCCCCAAAGTGTCATAGAAGGCCCCATAGAAGGTCCCAACAGCCCATAGAAGGCCTCCAAATACCCCATAGAAGGCCCCAAAACTCCATAGAAAGCCCCATAGAAGGCCCTAACAGCCCATAGAAGGCCCCCAAAACCCCACAGAAGGCCACAATGCCCCATGGAAACCCCCCCCCCCAAAACATAGAAGGCCCCAACATTCCATAGAAGGCCCCGATGCCCCATAGAAGGCCTCAAAAACCCCATAGAAGGCCCCAAAGCTCCACAGAAGGCCCCAAAGTCCCACAGCAGACCCCCAAATCCTCCAGAGATCCCACAGGGAGATGCCAAAACCCCATGGGAGACCACAGAACCCCATACGGACACCCCTAAACCCCACAGAGAGACCCCAGAGCCCCATAGAGGCATGCCAGAGCCCCAAGGAAACCTCAGAACCCCCCCCCAGAAGACCCCAAATCCTCCTAGGAGCCCAAAGATCCCCACAGCGACACCCCAGGCCCCACACAGAGGCCTCAAAGCTCCACTGGAGACCCCCTAAAGCTCACTGAGGCCCCAAAGCCCTGCAGGGAGATGCCAAAGCCCCCCAGCAGACCCCAAAACCCTCCCCAGGGCTCCCCTAAACCCCCCAGGGACCCTATATTCCTTGTTCTCCTCCTGTCCTCATCACCACTACCATCACCGTCTTTCTCCTTCCCCTTCTCCTCCCCATTGCCACCATCACCACCATCATCCTCCTCCTCCTTTTCTTCCTCCTCCTTCCTCCTCCTCCTCCTCCTCCTCCTCCTCTTCCTCCATTTCTTCCTCCTCCTTCCTCCTCCTCCTCCTCCTTTTCTTCCTCTTCCTCCTCCTTTTCTTCCTCCTCCTTCCTCCTCCTTCCTCCTCCTCCTCCTCCTCCTCCTCCTCCTGTCCCCATCCCTGGACATCACTGGGGCCCCACGCTTGTGCTAAAGAACTCCGAGGCATTTTATTTTATTTTATTTTATTTTATTTTATTTTATTTTATTTTATTTTATTTTATTTTATTTTATTTTATTTTATTTTATTTTATTTTATTTTATTTTATTTTATTTTTATTTTCACCCTTCCCTCCCCTCCCCTCCTGTCCCTTCCCCTCCCTTTCTTATTTTTTTCCATTTTCCTTTTCTCTCTCCTTTTTTTCTTTCTTTTTTTTTTCCCTTTCTAGGCCCACATCTTTGGGCCTCTCGGGGTCTGCCTGCTCCCCCCACTGTGGCTGCCCCCCAAGCCAGAATCCCCCAAGCCACCACCATGAGCCCATCCGTGTGCCAATACCGGGGGCTACCATGAATTTAGTGCCAAAAAGCAGCAAAAACCAGCAAAATGAGGCTGGCCGGTTGCTTCCACGCGTGTGTACACAAAAACCACCACCCCACGGCCACAGTAAATCGGGAGGGAATCCCAGAGGGAAAAGGAAATCCATGAGATTAAAAGCTCCATTTTGGGCAGAAAAACCTCATTTTTCCCTTATGGCAAAACCTTGAGCCTTCACTATCAGCCGGCTCTCCCGCGCTCCTCATCCTCCAGGGCTTCATCCATGCCCACCGTGGCCACCAGTTGCCTCCTCCTGGTGGCCCTACACGTTCCAGTGTCCCGTCCCCTATATAACTCAGGATGGGGATCCCATTGAACATTTACGTCTTCCTCCTGTTGCCAGAAGTCTCCAGCCTTCATCCTCCTCCTCCTCCTCCGGAGGCTGCTGTCACCCCAACACGAGGGGTGGGCACCGCCTGCACCTCTATTGGGGCTGGGGAGGGGCAGGAGCTCCCTGGTGGTCCCAAACCTCGTCCCCAGGGGGTTCCAGAAGCTCCCAAAGTGTTGGGACATGGGGTGCCACCACCCCATAGCATCTTGGGGGCTGTTGTGGGGGGCACCCAGCAGGAGGACGCAGCGATGGGACCCCCCCACTGCTCACAGCTCTTCCTCTTGGCCTGGTGGATGTCCCCCAAAAATGGGGCTGGGAACTGGGTGTCCCCAAAAATGGGGCAGGGAGCTGTGGGGTCCCCAAGGGAAAGGCCAGGAATTTGTGGGGTGCTCTCGGCCTTCCCGTTCCAGTGGCAGTGGGGTGGGCACCATGAGGACAAGGGAGGGGGGCACAGCTGGATGGGGAAACACCTGGATGGGTGCAGGGATGGAGCCGAAAGTGCACAGCTGGGGATGGGGGCATATTTGGGGGGGTGGTGCACAGTTGGGGGGGGCAGATATGGGCAAGGAGGATCGGGGCAGGGCACGTCTGGGGCACAGCCGGATGGGCAGAGAGGGCAGGGCACATCTGGATGGGGTGGGGGCACATCTGGATGGGGTGGGATCACATCTGGATGGGGTGGGGGCACATCTGGATGGGCTGTGAGCACATTTGGGGTGGGCACATCTGGATGGGGTGGGGGCACATCTGGATGGGCACATCTGGATAGGGTGGGATCACATCTGGATGTGGTGATGCACATCTGGATGAGGCACATCTGGAGGGTTTGGGGGACATCTGGACTGGATGGATGCACATCTGGACGGGATGGATGTCCATTTGGATGGGGTGGGGGCACATCTGGACAGTTTGGGGGTCACAGACACCCAGATGGGGCGTGGGCACATCTGGACGGGTGGGTGCACATCTGAATGGGTGGGTGCACATCTGGATTGGGGCACATCTGGATGACCTGGGGCACATCTGGATTGGGATGCGGGTGCATCTGGGTGGGACGAATGTCCATTTGGATGGGGGTGGGGGCACATCTGGACAGTTTGGGGGTCACGGACACCCAGATGGGGCGTGGGCACATCTGGACGGGTGGGTGCACATCTGGATGGGGCACATCTGGATGACCTGGGGCACATCTGGGGGGGCAGCATCTCCTCCTACCCCCCCGGTGCGACCGCTCCGGGCCGTTCCGTGCCGCGTCTCCACCCGGTTCAGCACCACCAGCAGCACCAGTAGCACCAGTAAGAGCAGCAGCAGCATCACCAGCAGCAGCAGCAGCAACGCCTCGGGGCCGGGGCTGGGTCCAGGAGCGGGGCCGGGGCCAAACGGGCGGAGCCGGGGCCGGGGCGGGTCCCGCTGCCTCCGAGCGGCGCCGGGCGGGCGGCAGCCGGGACGCCGCGGTGAGGGGCGAGGGGCTCGGACCCCCCCTGCCCGGGGAATGGGGGAAACGGGGGAACCGGGGGGGAAAGGGGGAAAAAGGGGAAAAAGGGAGAAAGGGGAAAAAAGGGGAAAAAATAGGGGAAAAAGGGAATAAAGGGAATAAAGGGAATAAAGGGGGGCGGGGACCCCCGTGCTTCCCAGGGAGCGGGGAGGGGCTAAGGGGGGGCTGCAGCTGTAGGGCCTGCCCTAGAGCTGCCCCAAGGCCTGCCCCATAAACAGCCCGGGCCCCTGTTCTAGACCTGCCCTATAGGGCACCGGGGTCCTGTGCTATTATTGCCCCACACCCGGCCCTATAGCTGCCCTGAAACCCTGCCCTATAGCTGCCCCACACCCGGCCCTATAGCTGCCCTGAAACCCTGCCCTGTAGCTGCCCCACACCCGGCCCTATAATTGCCCCACACCCGGCCCTATAGCTACCCTGGATCCCTTCCCTATAGCTGCCCCACACCCGGCCCTACAGCTGCCCTACACCTGACCCTATAGCTCCCCTGGACCCCAGCTCTATAGCTGCCCCACAGCCCGCCCCAGCCCCATAACCACCCTGGACCCCTACCCGATAGCTGCCTCACACCCTGCCCTAAAGCCGCCCCAGTCCCATGCCCTATAGCCACCCCACAGCCTGCCCCATAACCACCCAACCCCCTGCCCTGCCCAGCTCCCATATCCAGCCCCAATTCCCCTTCCCAGTCCCCCCCAGCCCCTCCCAGGATCCCACCCGGGGTCACCGACGGGGTGGCCGCCCCCAATGTCCCCACCCCTCGCTGCGGCTGGTTTTGGGGGGCTCGGGGACGGGGTTGGGGACGAGGACGTCACCGTCTCCTCCTGGCCGCGGCCAGGCAGGGGAGCAGGATGGCGCCGATCCCTGGCACCGTGCTCTGGGCGCTGGCCCCGCTCCTGGCCCTGGCTGGCGCTGACCCCGATCGGGGTTGGGGCACCCACGAGGTCCCCACTGGCTCTGCGGTGACGGTGGCCACGGCTTCAGCCACACCACGTGAGTGTCCCCCCCCAAAAAAAAAAAAACCATGCCCCCAAAAACCCCTTAATTATCCCTTGGGGGTCTAACGGGGTCTCCATCCTGCCCGCTGCTGTCCCCATCCCCAAAACCAAGCCTCGGGGGGGGGTCCCCGTCACCCTAAAGCTCTTTGTCACCGCGGTGCCTTGCAGAGGTCCCCAAAAATGAGGCGCCGGACACGATGGTGCTGGTCTGCGTCCTCACCGCCGCCTTCGTGGCTGTGGCCATCCTGGTGGTGGTCTGCTTCCACTGCGGGAGGCGCTGCTGGGGGACAGCAGGTGGGGACGGGGGGGGCTGGGGGGTGGGGTGGGGTGGGGATGGGGTTGGGTTGGGGAGAGGGAAGGGATGGGATTGGGGAGAGGGAGGGGATGGGGTGGGGATGGGGTGGGGATGGGGTGGGGATGGGAGTGGGATGGGATTGAGATGGGGATGGGATTGGGGATGGGGTTGGGGATGGGGTTGGGGATGGGGATGGGATGGGATGGGATGGGGATGGGATTGGGGATGGGATTGGGATGGGATTGGGATGGGGGTGGGATGGGATGGGGATGGGGATGGGGTTGGGGAAAGGGAGGGGATGGGGTGGGGATGGGGATGGGGTGGGGATGGGAAGAGGGAGGAAATGGGATTGGGATGGGATGGGATGTGGGTGGGATGGGGATGGGATGGGGATGGGATTGGGATGAGGATGAGATGGAATGGGGTTTGGGATTGGGATGGGGATGGGATGGGGAGAGGGAGGAAATGGGATTGGGATGGGGATGGGGATGGGATGGGGATGGGATGGGGATGGGGATGGGATGGGGATGGGGATGGGGATGGGATTGGGATTGGGATGGGATCTGACGGGATTGGGATGGGAAGCAAATGGGGATGGGGTTGGGATGGGGATGGAATTGGGGAGAGGATGGGGATGGGATTGGGATGGGATTGGGGAGAGGGATGGGATTGGGATGGGATGGGATTGGGGATGGGATGGGGATGGGGATGGGATGGGATTGGGATGGGGATGGGATTACGCACAGGAACAGAGACAGGGACCTCCACGGGCGTGACAAAGGGAAGAAGCCAGGGCCGAGCACAAGCCTGGGGCAGGGAATTCCACCAGGCTCAGCTCCCTGCGGGGACACCGTGCCCCGCTCCCTGCCCCGCTCCCTGCCCCGCTCCGTGCCCCATGGGGCTCAACCGAGCCTTGGGGACGGGACCGGGGGTCTTGGGGGGGGGGTCTCAGCACCCTGCTAACCACGGGGCTGCAGACAGAGGAGCAGCAGCAGCAGGAGGAGGAGGAGGAGGAGGAGCAGAAGCAGCAGCGCTGTCCCCGGGGGACCCGAAGCCCCCCAGCTCCTGAGGATGCCCCCGGGTTGCGCCCCCCCCCCCCCTCCAGCACCGTCCGGGAATAAAAGCGCCCGCCCGCGCCGCCCGCGTCTGTCTGCGCCCGCCCGCACCGCCCGCCGAAGCCCCGCCCACGGACACGCCCCCCTCCCCGTGAGGCCACGCCCACGGACACGCCCCCCCCTCCCCGCCGCGCAGCGCGCACCCCGCCCATGGGTCACGTGTGGGGGGGCCTGCTTTGCTGTTTGGCCACGCCCCCTCCGGCGCTCGGGCACGCCCCCTGGGGCCAGGCCACGCCCATGGGGATTGGAGGCACGTGGAGAGACAGGTGGGGGGAGTGGGGGAGGAGAACGTGTGCCAATCCATCCTAATCCTAATCCTAATCCCAATCCCAGTCCCAATCCCCATCCCATCCCATCCCCATTCCCATCCAAATCCTAATCCCAATCCCAAACCCAATCCTAATCCCAATCTCATCCCATCCCAATCCCAATCCCAATTCCATCTCCATCCCAATCCCAGTCCCAGTCCCAATCCCAATCCCAATCCCAATCCCAATCCCATCCCATCCCCATCTCCAATCCCAATATCAATCCCAATCCCAATATCAATCCCAATCCCATCCCATCCCATCCCCATCCCATCCCCATCCCAATCCCAATCCCCATCCCCATCCCCATCCCAATCCCATCCCATCCCATCCCCATCCCCATCCCATTCCATCCCCATCCCAATCCCAATCCCATCCCCAATCCAATCCCATCCCCATCCCATCCCATCCCCATCCCACTCCAATCCCAATCCAATCCCCATCCCCATCCCAATCCCATCCCATCCCATCCCCATCCCAATCCCATCCCATCCCCTCTATGGTCACCCTCCATCCACGCCCCCACCCCAGAGCCCCCCACCGCCGTCCCAGTGAGGAGGAGGCTGTGGGATGCAGGAGGGGTCCCGGCCGTCACCAGGGGCTGGGGGCACCCCCCTGGGCCCACATGGGGCCGTGTTTTGGGGTGGGCAAGGGGGGAATGAAGGGAGGTGGCCCCAGGAGCTTCCTGGAGGGTGCTGGGCTGGGTGGTGGCAACCAGCCCGGGGGGATGGGCCACCAGCCTGGAGAGATGGGCTACCAGGTTGGAGACATTGGCCACCAGCCCATAGGGATGGGCCACCTGCCTGGAGATGTGGGCCACCAGCCTGGAGGGGTGGGCCACCAGGTTGGAGAGATGGGCTACCAGCCTGGAGATACGAGCCACTGGCCTAGAGATGTGGGCCACCTGATGGAGAGCTGGACCACCAACCTGGAGAGATGGGCCACCAGGTTGGAGATATTGGCCACCAGCCTGGAGATGTGGGCCACCAGCCTGGAGGGGTGGGCCACCAGATTGGAGAGATGGATCACCAGTTTGGAGACATTGGCCACCAGCCCATAGGAATGGGCCACCAGCTTGGAGAGCTGGGCCACCAGCCTGGAGGGGTGGGCCACCAGCTTGGAGACATTGGCCACCAGCCTGGAGGTGTGGGCCACCAGCTTGGAGACATTGGCCACCAGCCCATAGGGATGGGCCACCAACCTATAGGGTTGGACCACCAGCTTGGAGAGATGGGCCACCAGATTGGAGATGCGGGCCACCAGCCCATCGAGATGGGCCCCCAGCCTCGTGGCCTTCAGTTCCCTGCCCCCTGGGGGTGGGGCAGGGCCGGTGATGGGTGGGGGGAGAGGCAGGAGCTGGGAGGGGTCGCACCAATGTTGGTTATGGGTGCGCACCTTGACCCTATGGGTGCACACCTTGACCCAATGGGTGCACACCTTGACCCAATGGGTGCACACCTTGACCCTATGGGTGCGCACCTTGACCCGATGGGTGCACGCATTGACCCAATGGGTGCACGTGTTGGTCATGGGTGCACGCCTTGACCCTATGGGTGCGCACCTTGACCCGATGGGTGTGCACCTTGACCCAATGGGTGCACACCTTGAGCCAACGGGTGCACGCGTTGACCTGATGGGTGCACACCTTGAGCCAATGGGGGCACGTGTTGGTCATGGGTGCACGCCTTGACCCTATGGGTGCACACCTTGACCCAATGGGTGGGTGCGGTGGTCTATGGGCGCGCGCCTTGACCCTATGGGTGCACGTGTTGACCTGATGGGCGCACACCTTGACCCCGATGGGTGCACACATTGACCCAACGGGTGCACGCGTTGACCTGATGGGCGCATACCTTGACCCCAATGGGCACACGCATCGACCCAATGGGTGCACGTGTTGGTCATGGGTGCACGCCTTGACCCGATGGGTGCACGCGTTGACCTGATGGGTGCGTGCATTGGTCTATGGGTGCACGCCTTGACCTGATGGGTGCACACGTTGACCTTATGGGTGTACAAATTGGTCTGGGGGTGCACACGTAGGTCTGTGGGTGCACGCATTGACCCAATGGGTGCGTGCATTGGTCTATGGGTGCACGCCTTGACCTGATGGGTGCACACGTTGACCTTATGGGTGTACAAATTGGTCTGGGGGTGCACACGTAGGTCTGTGGGTGCACGCATTGACCCAATGGGTGGGTGCGTTGGTCTATGGGTGCACGCGTTGACCTGATGGGTGCACATGTAGACCTGATGGGTGCATAAGTAGGTCTGATGGGTGCACGCGTTGACCTGAGGGGTGCACCCATAGGTCTACGGGTGCACATGTGGGTCTATGGGTGCACATGCAGATCTGATGGGTGCATGTGTTGACCTGGTGGGTGCATATGTTGGTCTGTGGGTGCACCCATAGGTCTACGGGTGCACATGTAGGTCTATGGGTGCATGCATTGACCCAATGGGTGGGTGCGTTGGTCTATGGGTGCACGCGTTGACCCGATGGGTGCAAGTGTAGACCTGATGGGTGCACATGTAGACTTGATGGGTGCACGCGTTGACCTGATGGGTGCATTCATGGATATGGGTGCACGTGTTGACTTGATGGGTGCACACGTAGATCTGTGGGTGCACACCTTGACCCGATGGGTGCACGCGTTGACCTTATGGGTGCGTGTGTTGGTTATGGGTGCACGCGTTGACCCGATGGGTGCACACATTGACCCGATGGGTGGATCCGATGGGTGGAGGCACGGACCTGATGGGTGGGCGCAGGTCCACGAGCAGACGCGTGGGGCAGCTGGGTGGGCGCAGAGGGTCCCCCACAGGGGCGCGTTAGCGGTGGGTGCCGGCACGGCCCTGCTGGGTGCGTGGGGCTGGCGGGTGGGTGTCAGATCTGGTGGGTGGGCACATAGTGAGCGGTGGGCAGGCTTCTGGGGGCGGGGCTTCTGGGGGTGGGGCTTCTGGGGGTGGGGCTCCTGGGGGCGGGGCTTATGGGGGTGGGGCTCCTGGGGGTGGGGTTCCTGGGCGTGGGGCTCCAGCACCGGCACCGGGAGCGGCACCGGGACCCGCACCCGAACGCGCACCCGGACCCGGACCAGGACCCGGACCCGGACCCGTTCAGCCCAGCCCGGCTCCCCCCGGTGCCCCCGGTGCCCCCGGTACCCCCCGGTGTCCCCCGGTGCCCCGGAGCCCCTCCATGGCCGGCTGAGCCCCCCCCTGCCGTGAGCCCGGCGCTGCGCTCCGCGCTCTTCGTGCTCAACCTCCTCGGATGGGTGAGCACCGATCCGACCCCCCCTTTTCCCTTTATCCTCCCCCCACACCCCTTTTTGGGGTCCCCGTAGGTTTTTTGGGGTCCCCCCTCCCCACCCCGTACCGAGCACCAGGACCGAGCGGGGAGGGGGTGGTGGCCGTGTCCCCAGGCGGTGCCGCCTCCCCGGAGCATTTTTGGGGTGGTTTAAGGGATTTTGGAGATTTTTGGGGGATTTTTTTCAGCGGGGATTTCGGTGGGGATTTTCGGGCTTGAAACTGCGTTTTGGGGAAGTTTTTGTTCAAACGGGCATCCCCGCAGCATCCCACGGGTGACATCCTCGCGGCGTCCCATGGGTGACATCTCCGCGGTGTCCCACGGTGTCACCCCACGGGTGTCGTCCCCACGGTGCGCCCCCCAAGGTGCACCTTCTGCGGCTGCGTCGGGGCCCTAAGGGAGAACATCTGCCTGCTGCAGGCCGTGCGTGTCCCCACAAGGGGGTCCCCAGAAGGGGGTCCCCATCCCGGGGGTCCCTGGGGTGGGAGGACGCTTCGGGGTGCGTCCGGTCCCCATGGGGAGGATGATGTCCCCGTGGGGAGGTGGCTGTCCCCAGCGTGATGTCCCACGCTGGGCTTCGTCTTCTCCGACGGGGTACGGCCTCGGGGGATTGGGGGGGGGGACACACAAGGGGACGGGGACCCCCTCCCCGTGATGTCCCCTCGGGTGGCAGCCTCGCCACGTGTCCCCTCGCAGGCGCGCGGGAGGGTGAGCGAGGTGATCAATGCGGCCATCGTGCACTACCGGGACGACCCCGACCTGCAGAACCTCATCGATTTTGGGCAGAAGGAGGTGTGGGGACACCGGGGGGGGCTCGGCTGTCACCCGAAATCCACGGGGACCCCCCCCCTCTGGGGTTTTCCTAAAGGGGTTTTGGGGTGGTGGCGAAGCGCAGCGTGGGGCAGGGAGAGGTTTGGGGAGGGGGTGGTGCGAGGGGAGCCCACCTGGGCAGCGTTTCCTAAAGGTTGTGTTTGTGTAGGACCTACTAAAAGTGCAGGAGAAGGGTTGGGAGGGGACATGGGGACATGGGGACATGGGGACAGCAGCAATGGGGCGAGCGGGACGTGGCTGGGATCGGGGCCGCTCGCACTCCATCCCCGAGCAGCCACACCAAAGGGGACGGGGACGTGTCCCCAAGCTGCCACAGCAGGGGATGGGGACAGGGTGGCAGCGACGTCCCCGTGACGTCCCCACGATGTCCCCACGATGTCCCCACGATGTCCCCGCAGTTCCTTTGCTGCGGTGGCACCTCCTATAGGGTCTGGTCCCGAAACATCTACTACAACTGCTCCGCCGCCAACCCCAGCCGCGAGTGCTGCTCCGTGCCCTTCTCCTGCTGCCTCCACGACCCCACCGAGGTGAGGACGTCCCCAAGGGGGTGACGACGTCCCCAAAGGGGTGAAGATGTCCCCAAGGGGGTGACGACGTCCCCAAGGGGGGTCCCCACCACCCCCAGGGCCATCTTTAGGACCAAACCCACCCAGGACGCGTGCGCACTGCTCAGCTCCCGGCGTCGGCGCAACCCTCGGTGCCGGGGACACCGTGCCCCGCCGCGTGCCCCAATGTCCCTAAACCCCCCCCCCCGGTGTCCCCAACATATCCGTTATTTTTTGGGGAGGTGCCACCTCGCTGGCAACCCCCCCCCCGAGGAGCTGGAGGTGGGATGGGGTCGGCTCCAGGGCGCCGGTGTCAGCCCCTGGGAGATGGGGTGGGTTTTTTGGGGGTGGTGGTGGCACCGTGGTGGCGCGGTGGTGGCACGGTGGTGACACCGGTGACACCCTCGCCCCGCAGCTGGTGGGCATCGTGCTGGCCCGGGTGCTCCTCAGGCAGGTGAAGGACCAGGTTTGGTGGCACCACGGCGCCGAATTTTGGCGCTGAGCCCCCACTGCGTCCCCTGGGATGGGGACAGGGACGGGGACGGGGGGGACGTTTGGTGGCTCCTCGGTCACCCGCGGGAAGAGGCGGCGGTGCTCGGAGGATGGAGCCACGTTGGGGGGGTGTTTGGGGACATCGGGGACATTGGGGGATGCTTGGGGACAGCGGGGGAAAATGGGGAACACCTGAGGACATTGGAGACATTTGGGGACACCAGGGGACATCAGGGATGTTTGGGGACATCGGGGGATGCTTGGGGACACCGGGGGAAAATGGGGAACACCTGAGGATACCGGAGACATTTGGGGACACCAGGGGACACCAGGGATGTTTGGGGACAGTGGGGGACACCTGGGGGACACTTGGGGGATGCTTGGGGACATCAGGGGATGCTTGGGGACACTTGGGGACATTGGGGGACACCTGGGGTCACCTGGGGACATCAGAGGATGTTTGGGGACACTGGGGGACACGTGGGGACATTTGGGGACACCTGGAGACACTTGGGGGATGCTTGGGGACATCAGGGGATGCTTGCGGACACCGGGGGACACTTGGGGACATTGGGGGACACCTGGGGACATCAGTGGATTTTTGGGGACACTAGGGGATGCCTGGGGACACTGGGGGCACCAGGGGAAACCTGGGGACATCGGGGATGTTTGGGGACATGGGGGGGATGGTTGGGGACATCAGGGGACACCTGGGGACATTGGGGGACACTTGAGGATGCTTGGGGACATCAGGAACATTTGGGGACATCAGGGGATATCTGGGGACACTGGGGGATGACTGGGGACATCAGGGTAGGCTTTGGGACATTGGGGGATGCTTAGGGACACTTGGGGACACTGGGGGACATCAGGGGATGTTTGTGTACACTGAAGGGACACCTGGGGACATGGGGGAACGCTTGGGGACATCAGGGGATGCTTGGGGACACAGGGGGCACCAGGGGAAGCTTGGGGACATTGGGGGATGCTTGGGGACACTGGGGGACACTTGGGGACATTGGGGGACACCTGGGGTCGCTTGGGGACATCAGGGATGTTTGGGGACACCTGGGGACATCAGGGATGTTTGGGGACATCTGAGGACATCGGGGGATACCTGGGGACATTGGGGGACACTTGAGGACATTGGGGATGTTTGGGGACACCAGAGGACACCTGGGGTCACTTGGGGACATCAGGGATGTTTGGGGACACTGGGGACATCGGGGATGCTTGGGGGCACATGGGGACACTGGGGGACACCAGGGGACATCGGGGATGTTTGGGGACACTTAGGGGTATTTGGGGACACTGGGGGATGTTTGGGGACATTTGGGGACATTGGGGGACATCAGGGATGTTTAGGGACACCGAGGGACACCTGGGGACATTGGGGGGACACTTGGGGACACCGGGGGACATTTGGGGACACCGTGCCACCCACTGTTTTGGGGCCGGACCCCTCCCCTGCTGTCCATCCGTGATGTCCCCAGGAACACCGGGGGGGGGCTTCGTGTCCCTCCCCCGACCCCCAAAAATGTGATTTTTCTCTCTCCCCCCCCCAAAAAAAAAAAGTCTCATTTTCCCTAAATCTCACTTTTTTTTTTTTGCACCAAGTGGCTTTTGTCCCAAACGGGACTCGTCTGCCCCCAAAATAACTTCCCCTCCCCCCCCCCAGTGACTTTTTCTCCCAAAAGATCCTCCTCTAAGACGTGACTCCCCCCCCCGCAAAAAAAAAGGGACTTTTGTCCCCCAGAAGTGTGGCTTTTCCCCAAAAAAAGCAATTTTCTCCCCAAAAATGACTTTTTTCCCCCAAAAAAGTAGTTTCTCCCCCCTCAACACCCCCATAAAACGACCTTTTTCTCCCCTTTTCCTCCCCAAAGTGACTTTGGATCCCCCCCCACGTAACTCTTTGCCCATAACCACCACTTTTCACCCCAAAAATGCTGCTCCCCCCCCCCCCAAACTCTTCTCCCCCACACAGCATCTTCCTGCCCCCAAAAATAACCTTTTTTGCCCCAAAGCAGCCCCCTTGGGCCCAGTGCCCCCCCCCCCAACTAACTCTTAGCCCCCCCAAAGTAACTTTTCCCCCCAAAAAACCAAAAAGCAACTTTTTCTCCCCAAATAACTTTAATAACTTTTGCCCCCCCCAAATTTGTCCTCCCCCAGAAAAGCAACTTCTGCCCCCCCAAAAGCAGCTTTTTTTCCCCCAAAACCAGCCTTTTTCTCCAAAGAAGGAACTGCCCCCCCAAAACAACTTTTCTTCCCCCAAAAAAAAACTTTTCTCCTCAAAAAGTAACTTCAGCCCCCCCAAAATAACTTTTCTCTCCAGAAAAGCAACTTTTCTCCTTGAAAAACGTAACTTCCCCCCCCAAAAAAAAGGAACTTCTGCCCCAAAATCCGACTTTTCTCCTCAAAAAGTAGCTTCAGCCCCCCAAAAACAACTTTTCTCTCCCAGAAAAACAACTTTTCTCCTCAAAAAAAGCAAATTCCTCCCCCCAAAACCCAGCTTTTCTCCTCAAAAACAAGTAATTTTGCCCCCCAAAACCAACATTTTCCCCCCAAAACAACAACTTTTCTCCTCAAAAAGTAACTTCAGCCCCCCCAAAATAACTTTTCTCTCCAGAAAAACAACTTTTCTCCTCAAAAAAGCAACTTCCCCCCCCAAAACAACAACTTTTCTCCTCAAAAAAAGTAACTTCCCACCCCAAAACCCAGCTTTTCTCCTCAAAAAAAGTAACTTTGCCCCCCCAACCAACTTTTTGTTCCAAAACAACAACTTTTCTCCTCAAAAAAAGTAACTTCACGCCCCCAAACCCAACTTTTCTCCTCAATAGAAGTTCCTTCACCCCCCAAGCCCCCTTTTCTCTCCCCAAAACCCCCATTTCTCACCCCAAAAGTACCCCCGCCCCTCCCCACCCCACCCCCCCCCCGCTCCCTCCAAAACAACTTTTCGGTCCCAAAACAGCGACTTCCCGTCTCCAAAACGCCGCCTTTTCGTCCCGAAAACAAACTTTCCCAACTTTTCGTCCCGAAAACAAACTTTCCGCACCAAATTTTTCCCTGAAAAAAAAAAAAAAAACAAAAACAAAACAAAAAAAAAGAACAAAAAACCAACAAAACCAAAACTTTTTCTTTCCACACCAACTCCCCTCCCCAAAGCAGTTTCACCCCAAAACCCCCTTTTTCCCCTCAAAACCCCTTTCCTCCCCAAACCCCCTTTTTCTCCAAACCCCCCCTTTTCCCCCCAAATCCCATTTCCTCCCCAAACTCCCCTTTTTCCCCCCAAACCCTCTTTCCTCCCCCAAACCCAACTTTTCCCCTAAACCCCACTTTTTCCCCCCAAACACCCTTTTCCCCCCCAAACCCAACTTTCCCCAAATGCCCCTTTCCTCCCCCAATCCCAACTTTCCCCCCCAAACCCAACTTTTTCCCCAAAACAGCACTTTTACCCCCAAACCCAACTTTTCCCCTAAACAGAACTTTTCCCCCCAAACCCCCCCTTCCTCCCCCAAACCCAACTTTCCCCCGAAACCCAACTTTCTCCCCCAAACCCAACTATTTCCCTGAAACAGCACTTTTTCCCCCAAACCCAACTTTCCCCCCCCAAACCCAACTTTTCCCCGAAACACCACTATTTCCCCCAAACCCACCTTTTCCCCCAAACAGAACTTCTCCAAAACCGACCTTTTTCTGCCGATCCCAACTTTTCTCCAAAACAGAGCTTTTTCCCCGAAACCCAACTTTTTCTCCCAAACCCCCTTTCCTCCCCCAAACCCCCTTTCCTCCCCGAAACCCAACTTTTTCCCCCAAACCCAACTTTCCCCCGAAACAGAACTTCTTCTCCCAAACGGAACTTTTTCCCCCAAACCCTTTTTCCTCCCCGAAACCCAACTTTTTCCCCCAAACCCAACTTTTCCCCAAAACAGCCCTTTTTTCCCCCAAACCCACTTTTCCTCCCCAAACCCCCTTTCCTCCCCAAATCCAACTTTTTCTCCCAAACCCAACTTTTTCTCCCAAACCCCCTTTCCTCCCCGAAACCCAACTTTTTCCCGAAATAGAACTTTTTCTTCCCAAACCCACTTTTCCTCCCCAAACCCCCCTTCCTCCCCCAACCCCCCTTTCCTCCCCGAAACCCAACTTTTTCCCCCAAACCCCCCTTTCCTCCCCGAAACCCAACTTTTTCCCCCAAACCCCCCTTTCCTCCCCGAAACCCAACTTTTCCCAAAACAGCCCTTTTTTCCCCCAAACCCCCTTTTCCCCCCCAACCCCCCCTTTTTCCCCCAACCCCCACCTCTTCCCCCAACCTCCCCCCCTTCCCCCTTCCCCTCCCCACCTCCCCCTTTCCCCTCCCCTTCCCCTTTCCCCTCCCCTCTCCCGGTGCCTCCCCCCCCGGGTCCCTCTCGGGCGGGGGCTCCTGGCGGGGCCGGGCCGGGCCGGGCCGTGCCGGGATGGCGGCGGCGGCGGCGGCGGGGCCGGGGAGGCCCGGGAGGGGCGGCGGGGCCGGGCCGGGGTCGCGTCGGTGGCGCTTGGGGGGCTTCCTGTGGGCTCTGGCGCTGGGTTCAGCGCTGGGAGCCCCCTCCCCACGCCGCCCACCCCCGTCGCCCCCTCCCGGGAACGCCTCGGCCCCCCCCGAGCGCTGCCGGCGCCCCGCGGCCTGCGAGCGGCTGCGGGTCGGGGCCTGCCTGGGCTCGGCGCTGCCCTACGCCGCCACCTCCACGCTGCTGGCCGCCGACTCCGCCTCGCAGGAGGAGGCACACGGCAAGCTGCTGCTCTGGTCCGGTACGGGGGGGGGGAAATTTGGGGGGGAAATCTTGGGGGAGTAACTCTTGGGGAGTAACTTTTGGGGGGTAACTTTTGGGGAGTAACTTTTGGGGAGTAACTTTTTGGGGGAGTAACTTTTGGGGAGTAACTTTTTTGGAGGGTAACTCTTGGGGGGTAACTTTTGAGGGGGTAACTCTTGGGGAGATAACTTTAGGGAGTAACTTTTTGGGAGGGTAACTTTTGGGGATAACTTTTTTGGGGGTAACTATCTGGGGGGGAACTTTTGGGGAGTAACTTTTGGGGAGTAACTTTTGGGGGTAACTTTTTGGGGAGTAACTTTTGGGAGGGTAACTTCTGAGGGAGTATCTCTTGGAGAGGTAACTCTTTGGGGGGGTAACTTATGAGGGGGTAACTCTTGGGGAGATAACTTTGGGGAGTAACTTTTTGGGAGGGGTAACTTTTGGGGAGTAACTTTTGGGGAGTAACTTTCTGAGGGGTAACTAACTGGGGGTAACTCTTGGGGGATAACTTTTTGGGGGGGTAACTTTGGGGGGTAACTTTTGAGGGGGTAACTCTTGGGGAGATAACTTTGGGGAGTAACTTTTTGGGAGGGGTAACTTTTGGGAGGGTAACTTTTGGGGATAACTTTTTTGGGGGTAACTAACTGAGGGGTAACTCTTGGGGGTAACTCTTTGGGGGGTAACTTTTTTGGGGAGGTAGCTCTTGGGGGGGTTACTTTTGGGGGATAACTTTTTGGGGGGTAACTTTTGGGGGTAACTAACTGGGGGTGTAACTCTTGGAGGATAACTTTTTTGGGGAGTAACTTTTGGGGATAACTTTTTGAGGGGTAACTTTTGGGGGGTAACTCTTTGGGGGGTAACTTATGAGGGAGTAACTTTTGGGGGGTAACTTTTTTGGGGGTAACTTTGGGGAGTAACTTTTTTGGAGGAGTAACTTTTGGGGATAACTTTTTTGGGGGTAACTTTTTGAGGGGTAACTAACTGGGGGGTTAACTTTTGGGGGGTAAGTGACTGGGGGGGTAACTTTTGAGGGAGTAATGTTTTTGGGGAGGTAACTCTTTGGGGGTTAACTTAGGGGGGTAACTAACTGGGGGTGTAACTCTTGGGGGGTGACTTTTTGGGGAGGTAACTTTGGGGGGATGACTTTGGAGGGGTAACTCTTTGGGGAGTAACTCTTGGGGGTAACTGAGGGGTAACTCTTGGGATAAGTTTTTGGGGTAACTTTTTGTGGGGTGACTAACTGGAGGGATAACTTTTTGAGGGAGTAACTTTTTTGGGGGGTAACTTTTTTGGGGAGGTAACTCTTGGGGGGGGTAACTTTTTGGGGGGTAACTGGGAGGGGTTGACTTTGGGGGCAACTTTTGGGGGTGTAACTCTGGGGGGCTAACTTTTTGGGGGCATAACTTTTTTGGGGGTAACTTCTGGGGGTGACTAACTGGGGGAGTAACGCTTTGGGGAGTAACTAACTGGGGGGTAACTTTTGAGGGTAACTTTTTTGGGGGAGTAACTCTTGGGGTAACTCTTTTGGGGGCAACTAACTGCAGAGTAACTTTTGGGGGTGTGACTCTTGGGGGGGTAACTTCTGAGGGAGTAACTTTTTGGGGGGGTGATCTTTGAGGGGGTGACTAACTGGGGGGGTAACTCTTTGGGGGGTAACTTTTTTGGGGGGTAACTTGGGGGTCGATATACTATAGGGGGTCACTATAGAGAGGAGTGTTATGGGGGGGCACTGTATGGAGGGGGACACTGTAGAGGGGGGAGCACGGTACTATGGGGGGGCACCATGGAGGGGGGTATGGGGAGGAGGCATCATGAGTGGGGGCATTATGGGGTGAGCACTATAGAGGTGGGCTTTGGGGGGGCCATCGTGGAGGGGGGAACACTACAGAGAGGAGTATTATGGGGGGAGCACTATGAGGGGCACTATAGAGTGGGGAGCACTGTACTATAGGGTGGCACTATAGAGAGGATCATTATTGGGGGGCACCATGGAGGGGAGCACTATAGAGGGGGGCCCTGTGGGGGGGGGTTACTATAGGTAGGGGCACTGTGTGTATGGGTTATTGGAGGGGGTGGTGCATGGGGGGACAAGGTGTAGGGGGTGGGTGCAGTATGGAGAGTGGTATAGCAGGGGACTGGGCTGGGTGTGGGTACAGGGGAGCTGTATAACGGGGCAGAACGGGCATGGTATATGGGGGCGGTATAAGGGGGGGGCAACACAAATGGGATCAATATTGGCAGGGGCACGGCACCCACGGGCGCTACAGGGGGGTGCCGAGCTGAGCACCGTCCCCATCCCCATCCCGTCCCCGTCCCCATCTTGTCCCCGTGCCACCCCCCAGGCCTGCGCAACGCCCCGCGCTGCTGGGACGTGATCCAGCCCCTGCTGTGCGCCGTCTACATGCCCAAGTGCGAGGACGGGCAGGTGGAGCTGCCCAGCCAGACCCTCTGCCAGGCCACCCGCGCCCCCTGCACCATCGTGGAGCGCGAGCGGGGCTGGCCCGACTTCCTCAAGTGCACGCCCGACCGCTTCCCCGAAGGCTGCCCGGTAAGTTGGGGACACGGGGGGCACCGCCGCGACGCCTCCGTGTCCCTCGGAACCCAAACTGAGGGTTGGGGTGGGGACGCCGTGCCCCTTCCTCCTCCTCCTCTTCTTCCTCACGGTGCCACCGCCTGCTCCAGAACGAGGTGCAGAACATCAAGTTCAACAGCTCGGGGCAGTGCGAGGCGCCGCTGGTGCGGACGGACAACCCCAAGAGCTGGTACGAGGACGTGGAGGGCTGCGGGATCCAGTGCCAGAACCCTCTTTTCACCGAGAAGGAGCACCGCGAGATGCACGTCTACATCGCCGCCTTCAGCTCCGTCACCATCTTCTGCACCTTCTTCACCCTGGTGAGCCGCGCCGCCGCCGCGGGGTTGCGTGAACACCACGGATGCGTCCCCAAAAAGTGGGCTGGCCACCCAGATGTCCTTTTTTTTTTTTTTTTTTTCCCCCTTCCAGGCCACGTTCGTTGCAGACTGGAGGAACTCCAACCGCTACCCCGCCGTCATCCTCTTCTACGTCAACGCCTGCTTCTTCGTGGGCAGCATCGGCTGGCTGGCGCAGTTCATGGACGGCGCCCGCGACGAGATCGTGTGCCGCGCCGACGGCACCATGCGCCTGGGCGAGCCCACGTAGGTTCCCCCTTCATCCCCATCCAAATTCGTGTCCCTGCCTCGTGTCCCCATCCCGTCTGACGCCCCCCGCCTCCCCCCCGTAGCTCCAACGAGACCCTGTCCTGCGTCATCATCTTCGTCATCGTCTACTACTCGCTGATGTCGGGCGTCATCTGGTTCGTCATGCTGACCTACGCCTGGCACACCTCCTTCAAGGCGCTGGGCACCACCTACCAGCCGCTGCTGGGCAAGACCTCCTACTTCCACCTCATCACCTGGTCCATCCCCTTCGTCCTCACCGTGGCCATCCTGGCCGTGGCGCAGGTAACGGGGCCGCCGGGCCGTGGAATGTTTTTTTTGGGGTGGTCGTGGTGGTGGTCGCGTCCTGCTCACCCCTCATCCGTGGTCCCAATTTTTACCAGGTGGACGGTGACTCCGTCAGTGGCATCTGCTTCGTGGGCTACAAGAACTATTGCTACCGTGCCGGCTTTGTCCTGGCGCCCATCGGGCTCGTCCTCATCGTGGGGGGCTATTTCCTCATCCAGGGTAGGTGCGGGATGGGGCTGGGGGCACCGTGGGTGTCCCCCCACCGCCACCTCACCGCCACGTCCCTTTGTCACAGGGGTCATGACGCTCTTCTCCATCAAGAGCAACCACCCCGGGCTGCTGAGCGAGAAGGCGGCCAGCAAGATCAACGAGACCATGCTGCGGCTGGGTGAGGGCGGCACCGTTTCTGGGGGAAATTCGTGTGGGAACGGGGACGTTGGGTTCCCCGAACCTAAACTGCCCGATCCTGCCCGCCCAGAGGTGGGACAAAGCTGCGTGGGTGGCGGCGCGGCGTTTTTGGTAGCCTCGAGGTCTGGCTGAGCTGGGGACTCCCAACTTCTCTTCCAGGCATCTTCGGCTTCTTGGCCTTCGGCTTCGTCTTCATCACCTTCGGCTGCCACTTCTACGACTTCTTCAACCAGGCCGAGTGGGAGCGCAGCTTTCGGGAATACGTCCTGTGCGTGGGACGGGGTTGGGGTGCTCGCAGCGCCCCTCCTCACCTCCTTTTTGGGGGTGCTGAGCGTCGTTGGGGCGGGGGGTCCCCGTCCTCACGGCCGCCGCTGTCCCCCACGTCTGCCCCTGCAGGTGCGAGGCCAACGTGACCATCGCCACGCAGACCAACAAACCCATCCCGGAGTGCGAGATCAAGAACCGGCCGAGCCTGCTGGTGGAGAAGATCAACCTCTTCGCCATGTTCGGCACCGGCATCTCCATGAGCACCTGGGTCTGGACCAAGGCCACCCTGCTCATCTGGAAGCGCACCTGGTGCAGGTGGGACCCCCGGGGACGTCACCCCGCGCCCCGTTTGGTGTCCTGAGATGTCAGAGGTTGTCCCCGGGCTCTTGTCCACCGGGTCGATGAGTTGTAGGGTCACAGCAGGTAGTGGGAGAGGAGCAGGGGGTGTAGGGCACGTCCATCCCGTTCCATCCCCAGCCCTTGGTGCGCCCCATCCATGTGGGGAGGGTCCCCGAGCCCCCAGATGCCACACCCGGGGTTCTGCGTGCCCCGTTCCACGTGGCCACGTCCCGATGGGGCCACCCCGTGTCCCCGCCGTGTCCCCAGGCTGACGGGGCAGAGCGACGACCAGCCCAAGAGGATCAAGAAGAGCAAGATGATCGCCAAAGCCTTCTCCAAGCGCAAGGAGCTGCTGCGCGACCCGGGCCAGGAGCTGTCCTTCAGCATGCACACCGTCTCCCACGACGGCCCCGTGGGTGCGTGCGGTGGCGGGGCGGGATGGGGCCACCTCCGGGGATGTCCCCGTTGTCCCCCCTCTTGACGTGACCCTCCGTTTTTCTTGTCCCCGCAGCCGGTTTAGCGTTTGACATCAACGAGCCGTCGGCCGACGTGTCCTCGGCGTGGGCCCAGCACGTCACCAAGATGGTGGCCAGGAGAGGAGCCATCCTGCCCCAGGACGTCTCCGTGACCCCCGTGGCGACCCCTGGCAAGTCCCTGGGGATTAGATTTGGGGATTTAAGGGGCTGGGGGGGGCAGGATGAGGCTGTTCTCACCCTCCCCGTGTCCATCCCGCAGTGCCACCAGAGGAGAGGGCCAACCTCTGGGTGGTGGAGGCCGACGTCTCCCCGGAGCTGCAGAAACGCAGCCGCAAGAAGAAACGGAGGAAGAAGAAGAAGGATGAAGTGTGCCCGGGCCCCGAGCACCACGCTGGGGGCTCCGTGGACCCCCCAGCCTCCAGCAGCGCCGTGCCTCGCCTGCCCCGCTTGCCCCTCCAGCCCTGCCTGGTGGCCGTGCCCCGCCGGGGGGGGGACACTTTTGTCCCCGCCATCCTCCCGGGGCTCGCGGCCGGCCGGCCCGAAGGCAGCGTGGCCGGGGGGCCGTGGGACGGGCGCAGCCGCAGAGCCATCGTCCCCCACCTCATCTCCAACCCTTTTTGCCCCGAAAGCGGGTCCCCGGAGGACGAGGAGAGCCCCGGCCCCAGCGGCGGGTGCTGGCAGCACCACAATGGGGGGCCCCGCTGGCCCCCCCAGCCCCTCCCCAACGGCGGGGGGACGAGGACTTGGGGTCGCCGCCCCGGCTTGGCCCCCATCCACTCTCGGACCAACCTGGTGGACGCCGAGCTGCTGGACGCCGACTCGGATTTCTGAGCCCGGCGAGCAGGGACGATGGTGTCCGCGTCAGGACAGCCTCCAGGGGACACGGCAGCTCGCCCCGCTGCACCGGGGGCCGGTCCCGAGCGTGGCCACGGGTGGCTCGTCCTCGGGGACGGTGATTTCTGTCCCCGTGGCACCCGGCCGGACTCGATGCACGGCCCACCCCAACGGGACGCCGGCAGAGCGGGGTCTGGCATCGCCGGGAGACGAGAAACGGGGTGCTGCTGGTGGAGCAACCCCCCTACAAGTCCCGTGGGGATTTGGGGACACAGCCTGCGCCCCCCGTGAGGGGCAGGAGCGGGCAGGACCCCCGGGACATCAGTCCTAGGTAGGTTAGGGTAGATTTTGGGGAGCTTCCTCCCGCGTCCCGGGGTGCCGGGACCCCGCTGACGCCCCCCGCTCGCCCTCTGCCCCCACCGCCCCACGGCTAGATGGTACGTAGAGCTTTTACACACTCGTGTGGTGCCAATAGGGATTATTTTTTTTTTTTTTTTACTACAACTATTTTTTTACTCTCTATAACACTCCAGGACGTGGCGGCCGCGTCCCCGCGGTGCTCACGGTTTTATTTTGGGGTACGCCCGTGGTCCCAAAGTGCCTTCCAGCTCCCGGGGTCGCCTCTCTCTGGGTGCAGCAACCCCCGAGCCAAGCTTTTTTTTTTATTTTTACTATTTTTTTAAAAAAAAAAAAGAACAAGACCTGGTTACAGCCATCCTGAGGTAGGAGGACGCCCCGTCCTCGCTGGTGCTTTGTATCCGCCCGTTAGCCCTGTAAATGTCTTGAGTGTTTATTAAATCCTGGTAGGCCCCTGGCTTTCTCGCTATCCTGGTGACCTCCACGGGTTAATTTTTTGCTGTGTAAAGCAAAACCCTCCTGTATCAGTATTAAATTTGCCAAGTTTCCATTCCCGGTGCCTGCCCTGGGCTTTTTTTTGGGGGGGTATTGAGTGCGGGGAAGCCTTGTGGGGTTTTTTCTTTCTCCTAAAAGCACTCCAGGACGGTGCCAGCTGCCCCATGAAGCTTCCCTGGGGATTGCCCCTGTGTAAATGGGGTGAAAATGGCAGAAATGGGGAAAGCTGTGAAACTAAGCAGGTTTTGTGGGCGCTCTTTAAGCGCAATGGGTCCTGCTCTGAAGCCCCCATCCTGGGCCTTTCGCCCCTTTCGCTCCAGGGGCTGTTTTGGGGGCACTGAGCAGGTTCCCCCGGCAGCAAAGTGGGGGATTTTGGGGGGCCCCTTGCCAGCAGATGGCACTATGGGCTAAAATATCCCCAAACCCGGGGGCTGGGTGGTCCCTTTGGGGTGCTGCTGGGTGCCCTGACCGCAGCGGGGTCCCACCGAGGGACACGTGTTTGGGGACAGATGCTGCTTTTGGGAACTGTCCTTTTTTTTTTATCTGGCTCAGGAGGGAGCCCACACTGTCACGTCCAGGGTTATGGGTTACCCAGCCCCCTGGTCCTGCTTTAAATTTGGGTGGAATTGCGTTTTCCTGATGGTTTTTGGTGCGTGGGACGGGCCGAGCTCGCTCCGCAGCCGTTGTGGGGCTGGGGCGTGCAATGGGAAGCCAGGGTAGGGCTGGTTTGTCTGGGGCTGAACGAAATGCTTCATTTTGAGGGATTTTTCTGTGGGTTTCATTTTTAAAAGAGAATAGCATCGAATCAAACGCTCCTAAGTGATAAGTGAAGCTAAACGTGTTGGGGCTGACCCCGATGCATCCCCCATGCAGCACACCAACCCCCTCCATTTGGCACATGGGCAGAAAAACTCATTCCTCAAGGAAAAACATCTCTTCTGGGACACATCGCATCTCCCTCACGTGGGGCTCCACAGCCCCAAAACGGGGGGATTTGCTCCAATTTCCTCCCCTCGCCTGGGCTTTCCCCGGGGGTCTCCGTGGCTGACCCGTTCCATCCACGTACCCAAAGCCTCCCTCGCGTCAGGGCTGGGACAGGGGTGCTGCAAGGGGAGAGGCAGAGGTTAGGAAAGGCTCCGAGGACAAATCCCCCTTTGGGGACATCCTCAGGGGGACGGGGAAGAGCTCAAGCACCCGCATTTCTTCATAATCCTTTCCCCTTCACTGACCAAAACGTTTCAGCCTCCTCTTTACCTTACGCAGGAGCAAAGAGCCCTTCCTCTCCCCCCACCTGCCCTCCCGTCGTGAAACAGCTTTAAAACCTTCCAGTTTTTGTTATTTCAAGCCCTTTCCTGTCCGGGTGGCTGTCGGGCATCCCTCCTGGCGGAGGCTGCGGGTAGCTGAGGCTGCGGAGACGTTGCCAGGAGGAATCGATAGCCGTGGTACAATCGGATGGCTCGCATCGAATATCCATGTGCCATCAGGCAGGAACAGGCTGAAATTCTGCCGTCAGGCACTTCTAGGCTGAATCATCTCCAGCCCGTCGAGCAGGAGCTGCAATTAGCAGAGCTAACGAAGGCTGCGGGCTCCTGTTGACGTCTGCTCTTAAATATACCCGGCAAGGCGGCCGCTGGCTGTCGGGTTTACAGCGAGAAGTCCCCCAGGGAGCTAAAAAGCGTCCACGTAAATGGATTTTTTTCCCCCTTTTTTCTCCTGGGGTGATGCTCGTGGCGTTGTGGTCGTGGAGGAGCCTTTGCCCTCTCTTAGCAGTGGCTGGGATCGGCTCCGTGCCAAGCAGCCCTGCCACTGCGCTCTGTCACGAGTGCCAGCACCCATGTGGCCGCTGCTTTTAGGACCAAACGCCATGGAAATGGGCAAATCCAGCCCGTGGAGGGCTGCAGATCCGTGCAGGATCAAAACTCGGGGTCTGCCTGGGCTTTCCTCTGCCTTTCCTTCTCTTACCACGCACTGAGGATGAGCCGTGCGAGGGAGCAGGACAAAACCACTGTGCCATTTCACCTGACGTTGTTTGTGCTCATCACTTGTAAGAGCAGCAGTTCCCAACCCTGGTTTTTTGGCTGTGCCGACCTACACGTGGCCCCAGGACGGGGAAAACCTTTTTGGGGCCGCGTTCCCCGGCACAGGGCCCAGCACCGCTGCCTGTCCCGTGTCCCCATCCCCAGCACCGCTCTGCCCCGTGCTCACAGAGCCCCGATTGTTCGAGTCTTGGAGCCCTCCCTACCCGCCGGCCTCTCCCTTCCTCCCCAATTTCCGCTCTTTTTCCAGATAAATCCTCCAGCACAGCCTGGTGCCGTGCGGCCGGAGCGCTGGCAACCCCGGGTACAACTCTCGTGCCCTGATATGATGGAGAAGCACCCAATTAGTGGCTACTAATTACCACTGGGGTGTTTGGCCGTGCTGAGATCACGCTGTGATTTTGCCAGCAGCTCAGCACCCCCAGGATGGGGCCGTGCTCCAAAAGGCAAGGGGGGCGAGCGACGCGTGGCTGGGTGCTGGTGGTGCTGAGCTGGGTGCCCCCATATCGGACATTTTCTCGTCTCGTCGTTCTCTCAGCAGCAGCACCGGGGGGATTTTGGCCCCCAGGATGGCACGAGACCCCCCCCTCAGGGCTGGGATGCTGCCGAAATCAGGGCTTCACATGGAGCCAGCTGACGGCTGTGCGGAACAGGCAGCACCGGGGAGGGATTTCCATCTGCTGCCACCCCAAATCCCTCCCCCAGCGGCTTGCAAAGAGTTTTGTTTTCAAAAGCCCCTTCTGAGAGCGAAAGCTGCCCGAGCCTGAGCTTTCTGCTCCGACGGAGAGGCAGGAGGGTGCCGTGAGCCCGATCCTGATTTCGCTCCGGCAAGAAAACGGGGTTATTTCAGCAAAGATAGGACTTTTCTGGGCGCTTTTCGTGCACAAAGCCCTGTGTTTCTTTAATTTCGCCCCCCTCACGCTCCTCCCGTCGTCCTCTCCGCGTTGCTTCCCAGCCCTCGCCTCTCCCCTGAGCATTTTCCAGTCCAGCTGCCACCCGGGCACGTAATGAAACCGTTTTTTCCTCCTCTCCCCGGTGGCTTTTTACCAACACAGCAGTGTGTTGTGCTCATGCTTCATCACCTGCTGACCGTGCTCTTCCTCTCAAAGCGTGAAATTCTTGGCATTGTCGAAATCCTGCAGGTTGCTTTGCCCTGCGCCAGCCTAACCTTGGCATTTCTGGTGGGTCCTGAAACTCCACGCGAGGTTGTGGGACTTGGTGGCTTTTTTCCAGGCTGCTCCGCACCTCTCCTGCCTGATCCCAGCCCCTTTGGTACCAAAAACCACGGGATCTTTTTATCTCCAGCCATCACAGCTCCTGTTCCTCCACTGAAAAGGCAACGTTGGGCTTTGCCCGGTGCTTGCACAGCCCCAAAATCCTTGATTAGAGGCTGAGCGATGAATAAGTTGACGTTGAAAAGCACAGACTGGAAATCGTATGGACTTCAGGGAAAAGAATAACTTAAAAATGAAGCTGTTGTGCTGCCGGGCTGTACCAGCCACCCCAACACGCAGCAGTGCCAAAACCTCCAGATTTGTGCCATTTTTTGGAGGAAAAAATAAATCAAAAAGCGGACTTTGAATGCAAAAGCAAGTTGGGGGTGGGTTGAAGAATGGGAAAAACAAGAAACCTCATAGAAAGGGCTGATTAAAGGGGATTTATCCAGCAGTAGATGAGCTACACCTCCGATTTGTGTGCCTCTGGAGCTCACGGTGTGTAAGGATGGGGTTGCAGGGCTGGGACTTTTAAATACCCAGCCATGCAGTCACCTGCAACACCGATATCAGCAGTGCTTGTGCCCGGAGATATCCCACATTAATCCTAAAAATGACACCAATAAAAAAAAATATTAAATAATAATAATAATAAAAAAGAATATTTTTGAGTTTCCCTTCCCTACGAGGAGCTTTCCCGAAGAACTGGATGCAGAAAACTGCAGATCGTCGCCAGCTTTTGTTACCAGGCTTTTGTTTGCTTGTGTGCACAAACGCTCCCCCACGAAGGGGGGATTTTTGGGCTCAGAACAGCAAATTTCCTGCCTCTCGGGTGCTGTCTGGGCTCCTGCTCCTTGGGGCTTTGTCGATGGCGGAGCTGCAGGCCCGGGAGCTTGGTGCTGGGTTTTTTGGCTGCTTGAGGTGGCCCAGGAGGGGAAGATGAGGGTAGCCCCCAGCCCCCCCCAGTCTGCCCAGGCCGTGTCCCAGTATGGACTGGGATGAACTGGGACCAGCCCAGGACAGGCCAAATCGTGGAGACCCAGCCTTGAGGGAGCACGGACAGCTTGGGGGGAGCCTCCCTGTGGTGAGGGGGTGCCACAGAGCGGGAGGCAGGGCTGCAGCGTGGGGAAAATCTTCAAAATTCCTCAAAACCACTAAAAATAACCGGGCAGAAATGGAATGATTCAAAACCGTGAAATATTCTAAACCGTGAAATATTCAAAACTGGGAAATATTCAAAACTGTGAATTAAAACGGACTTTTGGTGCATTTTTGGGAGGCTCAGCATGAGGGGGTGCCTGGCCTCGTCCCCCTCAGCGCCGCCATTCCTCTCCCCTTCCTCCTCCTCCTCCTCCTCCTCAGAACTACACCTCCCATGACTCCCCGCGCGGCCACCCTCCGAGGCTCGGCGCGCTGCCCGCCGGGACTCGTAGTCCCCGCGTAGCACCGGGCGGGGCGTGGCGACGGGCGGCGGGACTACAACTCCCAGCGTGCCCCGCGCGCGGGGGCGGAGCGGGCGGTCCCTGAGGAGAACCGGAGGCGGCGGCGGCGGCGGCGGCTGAGGCAGAAGCAGAAGCGGCGGCGGCGGCGGCGATGTCGGTGCAGGTGGCGGCCCCCGCCGTGGAGCTGAAGGAGCTGAGCATGGACAAAGCGGCTGTGGCGACCCCGTCGTGCCCCCCCGCGCCCCCTCCGTCGTGCTCGGTGCCCGTTACCGAGCGTGAGGCGGCCCCGGCGGCCGAGCGGCCTCCCCCCCCCCCCCCCCGCCGCCGCCTCATCCTCCGGTTGCCCTCCTCCCCCTCAGCCGCCCCTCTCGGCCGCCGCCAGGGCGCCTCAGGCCTCGGCCATGAAGCGCAGCGACCCGCTGCTGCCTCAGCACCGGCACCACCACGGCGGTGGCGGCGGTGACAATAACGGAGGAGGAGGAGGAGGGGGTGGCGGCTGTGGAGCGGCCGAGGCGCTCGTCAGCCCCGACGGCACCGTCACCGAGGCGCCGCGCACCGTTAAGAAGGTACCGGGGAGGAAGGGGTTAATGGGGGTACGGGGGGGGTGTGGGGGAGGGGTGAGCCCTCTGGTACAGCCCTAAATGGGGGCAATGTTAGGGTAGCCCCCCCCCCCCCCCCCCAGGCCCTAAATGGGGGTATAGGCACGGTGGGGGGCATGGGGGACACCCCCCCCAAATGGGGACCCTAGCATTGTGTGGGGATATGGGGTGATCCCCCCCATGTCCCTTCTAAATGGGGAACCTGTCACTGTGTGGGGATATGGGGTGACCCCCCCGGTCTGCCCCTAAATGGGGGCAACGTCAGGGTGTCCCCCCCCGGCCCTAAATGGGGGTATAGGCACGGTGGGGGGGGCATGGGGGACACCCCTCCCGGACCCCTAAATGAGGATGCTGTGACTGTGCGGGGATATGGGGTGAGCCCCCCGGTCTGCCCCTAAATGGGGGCGCCATCAGGGTCCCCCCCCGTCCCTAAATGGAGACGCTGGCATGGTGTGTGGGGACAACAGGTGACACCGCTCCCACCCCCTAAATGGGGACCCTGTCACTGTGTGGGGACATGGGGTGACCCCCCTGGTCTCCCCCTAAATGGGGAACCTGTCACTGTGTGGGGACATGGGGTGACCCCCCTGGTCTGCCCCTAAATGGGGGCACCGTCAGGGCCCCCCCCAAGTCCCTAAATGGGACGGGGGTACAGGCACGGTGTGTGGGGATAAAGGGTGGCACCCCCCCAGACCCTTAAATGGGGACCCTGTTACTGTGTGGGGATATGGGGTGAGCCCCCTGGTCTGCCCCTAAATGGGAGCACCGTCAGGGTCCCCCCCCAGTCCCTAAACGGGGACATTGTCACTGTCTGGGGACACAGGTGACACCCCCCCAAACGGGACTCATTATGGTGTGTGGGGACATGGGGTGGCCCCCCTGGTCTCCCCCTAAATGGGGACCCTGTCACTGTGTGGGGACATGGGGTGACCCCCCTGGTCTCCCCCTAAATGGGGAACCTGTCACTGTGTGGGGACATGGGGTGACCCCCCTGGTCTGCCCCTAAATGGGGGCACCGTCAGGGTCCCCCCCCCAGTCCCTAAATGGGACGGGGGTACAGGCATGGTGTGTGGGGATAAAGGGTGGCACCCCCCCAGACCCCTAAATGGGGACCCTGTCTCTGTGTGGGGATATGGGGTGACCCCCCTGGTCTGCCCCTAAATGGGAGCACCGTCAAGTTCCCCCCCAGTCCCTAAATGAGGACATTGTCACCGTCTGGGGACACAGGTGACATCCCCCCAAAGGGGACCCATCATGGTTTGTTGGGACACGGGGTGATCCCTGCATGTCCCCCCTAAATGGGGACCCTGCCCCTGTGTGGGGATATGGGGTGACCCCCCCAGTCTGCCCCTAAATGGGGGCAACGTCAGGGCCCCCCCCAAGTCCCTAAATGGGGGCACCGGCACGGTGTGGGGACACAGGTGACACCCCCCAAAAAGGGACTCATTATGGTGTGTGGAGACATGGGGTGGCCCCCCCATGTCCCCCCTAAATGGGGACCCTGTCTCTGTGTGGGGATATGGGGTGACCCCTCTGGTCTTCTCCTAAATGGGGGTACTGTCAGTGTCCCCCCCAGTCCCTAAATGGGGACACTGGCATGGTGTGGGGACACAGGTGACACACCCCAAATGGGACCTGTCATGGTGTGTGGGGACACCGGGACCCCCTCCCCAAATAGGAACTGTCAGGGTGCGTGGGGACCCTGTCACAGTGCCCTCCCCCCAAAATGGGGACACCATCACAGCGTATGGGGACACGGGGTGGCTCCTGTGTGGGTCCTGTGCCCCCCCCCCCCAAATTTTGGTAGCCAGAAAATGGCTCGCGGCCCCGTGGCTGCCGGGAGGAGGTTTGGGACAAAAATAAATGGAAAAGAAGTGGATGCAAACGGTGATGGGATCCAGGAGAACTTTGCTGTAGTGTGTCGTCAAGGTGTGTTCAAAAATATATCGGCAAGGCTGCACCAAAATCTGAGAGATTCGAGGTCAGCTGCAGTTCTTAGAGTTTGTCGGGATGAAAAAATGTGTTTTTTTATTTCTTTTTGACTGGTTTATGGATTGGAAGCATTGTGCTTGCTGCTTTTCCTGGGATTTTAACGCGTGTTCTTAACGTCTGAGCACACCTTCGTGTCACAGCTCCAACCTAGGTGCAGGTACACAGCCACGATAGCTCTTCCCTGTGACCCTGCTCTCGTTTTAAAACCCCTTTTTGGGTCAGTTTGGACTCATTTGGGTATTCCAGCTGGGTTTGTGTCTCTACCGAGGCATTTGGATGAGCGATGGCTCCCAGCCTTCTGGCTGGACGTGCTGCTTGTGTTTAATCTCTCAATGACACCCTGCTCCTTGCCGTGGTTATTCCTTCTTGGTGTGATTTCTCACCCCATCCCCACACCGAAACGCAGGAGGAACGGCTGAATTTGGGGGCACGTTGGTGCTGCCGTGCGTGGCACGGGGGCCGCAACGAGGCCACTTTGCTTCCTGCCCCCCCGTAGGGCTCATCGAGGGCGTGCAACCCTGGCTGGGGAGCTCTGATGGCAGCAGTTTCGTAGCCCTGAAGCTTTACGGTGAGCATTTACCTCTTGGCAAAGCAGGAGGTCACCCCAAAAGTCCCTAAAACTGGAGTTTTAGGCTGAGCTTTCTGCCTGGCCATATTACTCACCCTAATAATCCACGGGGATCGCTTAAGGGAGGCCATAAACGCTCCCCCCCTGGGGCCGAGCTCCCAAGCGCTGCTCTAATGAGCCCGTCCTGAACGCTGCTTAATGAAATCTCCTCCTCGGAGGCTCTTTTATTCCGTGTGATGCTCCGGGCTCCGTGCCCCCGTGAACTTGTGGAGTTTGATTTTTGGGAGGCTGCTCGGAAGGGTCGAGAGCTCAACCGTCGGCATGGAGGCGCCGCAGCAGGAAAAGAAGGGGTGGAAAATAACCACGGTGGACACGAGTGGGTGGCCAAGCGTGGAAAGGAGGAGCTCAGCGCTCGGGATGGAACAGCAAACCTGCGTTTTATGGGGTGCTGAGGGGGCTGGACCCCCCCCAGGAATAAAATCATCTAACAATCATCACGTCGGCGCCAATGCCATGGTTCAGCTCGAACAAGGCGGCGCGGCTAAAACCCAGCGTAAAGCAGCGAGCTGGGGAGCCCAGGCTTGGTTACGCCGAAGAACAACGAGGCTGGAGGAACAGAATTGCTCCAAATCGCCCCCAAATCACGGCGGCAGGGTGCAGAAAGCATCCGCCTCGCTCTTTTCTTTGTTATTTTTTGTTTCCTCTTCGGTTTTGCAGGTTGGTTTGAGCCGGGGGTCCAAGAGCAGAACCTCGGTCGCGTGGAAGAGGCAGCCAACGTCCTGCTAAGGCCCTGGTAGGGGGAAGAGCTGCAGAAAAGTGGCAGGATCTGCCTGGTGGATGGAGGGGGCAGGCTGAGAAACCAGCTCCAGCCCCTGGATGATGCCAGGCACCGCTTGCTCAGGGCTGGCAGGGAGGGAAAGGCTGCACGGAGGATAAAATAAACCTTAAGCCTCGCACCGAGCCAGCTCCACGCAGCTCATGCTGTGCATTTTTAGCCTCCCCCCCTCCCAAAAAAAAAAAAAGAAAAAAGGTCTGAATGGGGAGAAATCAGTGTGAGAAAGCACTCCTGAGGAACGTGAAATGGTGACTCTTCGGGGAGCTGTGAGGATTCGAGGTTAAGGATTTCTGTTTATTTTTTAACGTTATGAATGAGGAGAGCTCAGGTTGCCCGAAGTTGTTCCCTGCTCTGTGGATCTGATGTTCACACACCGATGCTCTGATTTTGCAGTGCTTCCCTGCAGCGTAAGCTCTCCTACAGTTTGCACCACGAGGAGAGAACCTTTGGACTGTTTTTAACTTATTACAACGTGGTTATCGGGGAAAAGTGCCCGTATAACTACATAAATATGGACGGAAGCGCTTATTTTAGCAGAAATGTGCACAAAAACCTCAAGTGGAGCAGTTCCTAAAGGGATCAGAGGCTTCTGAGCGAGCTTCCAGAGGACCTGGTGACCAGCAGAAGCGGGTGACATTTGCAGGGACTTCAGAGAATCGAATGGCAGGGTCGTGCTCGTCTCCTTTTTATGGAAGGAAGGAAGATAACCAACACTTTTCCCGTTCATAGCCAGGTACGAAAACCTCACAGAGGTCGTTTTGCCAGAGCAGGGCTTGTGCCATCCTATTCTTCGTGGCACGCAGCTCCTGTGCTGGTGTCTGCCCGGCTCCAGCCGTCCTCTGCCTGCACCCTCCTGCGTGGACTTGCCCGGAGGAGCCTCCTGGCAGAAAACCAGCCTAATTACAGCATTTAGCAGCCAAGCCCAAGCCCTGCTCCTGCAGCCTCTCGCCGCCTCCTCCCTGTGCTTTGTGGCTGCCCCGGGGGCAAAGCCTGAGTCCGGCCCCAAAGCCACGTCCTGTCCCCTGCCCGAGGCGGCTCCCCAGCCTCAGTGGTCCCCTAAAAGCTCTTTTAGCCTTTTGCTACGCGAAACATTCGAATTTTGGTGCTTTTTGGAGCCGGAAATAGGCAGAAACTGCATTTTTCACGAGCGTCAGAGGAGAGGAAAGCCAGTTGATAAACAAGCTGGCTGTCCAGAGCTGCTCTGCTTCGAATTTTCTTCCGAAGGCCAGGATTTAAAAACAGGAGGAGTGCGAACGTGCCTTCACCCGCCAGCCCGGAGGCTTCGCTTGGTATTTACTTAACGGGGCACGAGGTGATGGGCGTTTAATCCCAAAGTTATGTGAGAAAATCCCGGGAATGGCCCGTTCCCATCAAAGTGACTCAGGGACCAATTTAGCAGAGGGCTGGCGGCGGGTCGGGCTGCTCTGCTCGCTGTTCCCAGCTCGCCTTCCAGTTACCCCGGAGCTCTCTGACTCACTTTTGGTGTTCTCTCCGTGATTTTGGGGCTTATGGAGGCGGGGAAATCTGCTCGGGGCGGCTTCGGTGCTGGCCCAGATAATTGCTATTGTTCACAGAGCGCACGAAACGGCTCCATGTGGGATTAAAAAAAAAAAAAAAAAGAGAAACCCACCAAAAACCTGCTCCTTTCTGGGGTGGGGAGGTTGCTACCAAAAGTCCAGCATTTCACAGAGACCAGTTTGGCCTTAAACGAGTGGCTTTTGGTCGCGCTGAGCTGCTGCAATTAACTCTTGGCTGGTGCCAAATCCCGTCCCGGTTTTGCTGTGTGCGCGTTCAGGAGTCGGGAAGAAAATCCCTTTTTTGTTTCCAGGTAACTGCAGCCGATTCTCTCGAAGGGATTTGGCTGTGTGAGGGGTCAGCACTTCGGTGCGCCCCCAGCAGCTGGTATTTTGGGTTCCAGTGCAGAAATCCACGGGGTGAACGAGTGCGTGCCCGCTCCCTCCTCTTCCTCGCCTTCCCCTCGGCCTCTCCTGAGGCAGCAGCGGGTTGGGGAGGTGAGGATCAGAGAAAAGGCCACGAGGCGAGGGGTAAAGTGTCAGAGACACGGCGCGTGCATTTCTTTCTGTATAATTATGCTCCTGGGCTGCCACGAGCCACGTGGCGAGCTGGGGCAAACAGGCCGAGCGCAGAGCGGCGGCGGCGTGTCCCGCGGGTGGCTGCGTGCCTGGGCCGCGTGCTGGGAAGGTGAGAAGTTCACCGGGCTCGGTGACATTTGCTGTCACCCCTCGGAGGGTTTGAGTCCCGTGGGGCTGCTTTTTAAAGCCGTGCAGAGCCAGGACGGGAGCTCTGCCCTGCTGGGGACGGGGCTTTTGGGATAACACTGACCCCAAAGTGAATTAAATCTTAAATCCCAGGACGCTGCGGTGGTTGGCATCACGTCGTGGGTTTTGTTACTTCTCTGTGCATTAATGGGTGTTTAATCCTTTAAATCTGAAAGCGAAGGTGTCGAGCACTCACTGTGGGTTTCTTGTTTTTATTTTTTTTTTTCATGTGACACTATTCGTGTGTGTAATCCCAAGGTTTTATTTCTGTAGGGGGAATAAAAGCCCGGGCTGATTCTCAGAGCCTTAGCGTGAATTTAGCGAGCTGTTCAGCGCTGTGAAAAGAGGTAGGAGGGGAAGGAAGATCTGTCCTCCAGAACACAGCTGCTACTTTTCCTTGGCCCTGGGGGCTGAATGCAGACGGGTGCCTGACGGCTCCCTTGGGTGCTGCTGGGGGAAAATCGCCCCCTTTCAGCCTCCTGCTCTCCCCTTTGGAATTCGGTGCCCCCGGCCCACCCTCGATGCCAACAGACATTTGGGAGCTGCCCTGGATCCCTCCAAAACTTGTCTTTGTGGTGATGCCCGGGGCAGGCTGACCGTGTTGGGGTGTTGATGTGTGAAACCTTCACCCTCAGGTGAGCTGGGAGCTGTGATACCACAGCTCCTGAGGGTGGGGGGATCAATCACGGGCCTTTCCTCTTCCTCCATCAGCTTTTAGCCAGCAATTTTCCCTTCTTCTGTACCATACCGACTCCTGCGAAGGCCAAACAGCACGAAATGTGTTATTACTACAGGTGGTAACTTACTCAGCGCCCTACACCTTGCATCCTTCCAAACAGTTCCCTTTTTTCCACGCTTGGATCAAATACCCCGAGTCCTAACTCCTGACCCATCCGAGCTGCCCGGGAGCTTTTTTTTTGGGGCCAAAAAGGTGAGATTCCTCTCCGTCAGGAGCAAAACACCGATACCAAGCGCTGACACCGTGCCAGGGCTCTGCCAGAACGCTGCCTCCTCTGCTCCTGCTTCACGTGAGCGCCCGCGATCTGTTCCTCCTGCTCTGGTGGATGCTGTGAGCCAACCTGCTGGGAAAACCTCAGCTGGAGGAGTGGAGGGGGTGGTTTCCTTGCCACCTCGGCTCTCCTGCAATTATTTCCTAGCAGAAACCTGGATTTCAGCTGGAGGGAGGTAAAAACCCCGGAGAGGAGAATAACCAAGCAACCAAACAACCAGGGGGAGAGGCGCCGAATGCCGGCCCACCCCTGGTTTTTGTCGCCTGGCTTTGTAACGTGGTTAAATAACACCTAGGTGAGCACAATGCAAGCAGAACAAATTAGGCTTCGGCACGAGAATCGTGGGAGGAGGAAGGCTCTTACGCTGCTCTCGTGCCTCCTCGCCTGAGCAGCATCCTGCCGCGCTGCCTTCCCACCCCGTGCTGCTGGGGTGCACGGCCCCAGCCCATCCGGGGCTGCCTGCACGTCCTACAAAAGCCATTTAATTTCTTTTTAATTTTCTTTTTTAATTTCTTTTTGGGGTTTGCTAACGGGAGGCGGCGCGTTGCAGGTGGCAGACTCTGCCAGCTCTTACGGTTCTCCCTTCTGTGTATCCCTGTTTATCCAGTGACAGAGAAGGTCTTTTGCTCGGTTTTTGGCCCGTGTGGCTCATCTGAAGTTCATGGGCACTGTAGAAAATGGGATTTTGTAGGACGTTGAAGTGCCAAACCTTTTTTAAAGCCTCTGTTTTCTGCTCCTGGCGGGTTGGGGTCTGTGTGCGAGGGGCTGCGTCTGCTCCGGCCCTAGTGGGATTGGAAAAACTTCTCTTTCTGCCCCTAAGTCAATAGGGGATCACACGGGGCTGTCTGGAAACCAGTCCGCAGGGCAGATCACCAAAAGCTGGTCCCAAAACTTTGCTCTCCTGAGACTTGACGACTGGATGGGGGCCTTGCCTTGTGCCCTGCTGTCTCTGAGCTCCTGCAGAGGGGCCCCGCTGCCCTGTTCAGGTCCTAATTTTAAGGACCTGAAACCCAAAAGGCAAACTGGAACAGATCTGGGAGAGCTTCTGTCTAGACTAAGGTCAGCTGAGCTTATTCGGGCTCTGTTTAAATTACAGGAATATTTTCCAGCCGTCAAAGGAGGAACGTGGAAGCTGCAGTTGGAGACCTCTCCCTGCAGCTGATGTGCTCCTACACCACCCTCCCCATGCTCCCTACTCCAGGATGGTCACCTCACGTTGTTTTATTCTCCCCATAAGCACCAGGAGTCCTCCTTTCAGCCCCTCTGACGTGATGCCGTGTCACTGTGTCACCGTCCTCCCTTTCCTTTTCCTCCCTAAGAAAACCCAGCGGCATTTACTTGCCTAAACAAACCAAAAGTTTCGCTTCTGCTCTGGCTTTGGCTCGCCCCCAGCTTCTGCGCGCACGGGGCGCTGGCTGGGGACAGAAGCAGAAGCAGCAGTTCCCAGAACAAAACAGGTTTGTGTTTTGTGTTTTTCCCTTTTTCCTTTTTTTTTATTTTTTTCCTCCTTTTTGCGTCAACAACCTCTGTGACAATCCAGGGCTTTGAAATGGGTTTAAATTGGGTTATTCAGTGCTAATGTTATGCAAGACTCCTGATTAGCCGTGTGTGGAGCCTTGAGTTGCGAGACAACTCGGAGCTGTGATGGAATTAAGGTAACCATGGCAACTATTATCATTAAAATCGGCTCCAACCCCGGGCTGGTGCTGGAGCCCTTGGCCTGGCTGCTGCGTGTGGGACTGCGAGGCCTTTCCCCATGAAGCTGCCACCTTCCTCACTCCTTCTCCAGCCTTTCTGCCCCTAAAAGTCCAGTTTTTAAGCACGGAGCTGCCAAGTTTTTGAGCGCGGGGCACTCCTCACCCGAGCCGTCCTGCACCCTGTGGGTCCGGGCGATCACGGCCCATTCACCCTTAGTGGCTCCTCCAGGTCATGCACAGTCAGGTCCCCTAATTTGGGTTAATTATGCCAGCTGCTGGCTCTGGGAAAAACATTCTCAAATGATTTTTAGCTGTTTATGTCAACGTTGTCTTACTCCTGAGCGAGGACTCACCCGCAGATGTCTCTGGATGCGTTCAGCAGTGCTCGCTCAGCCTCCCAACCCTCCTTTGCGTGGTCAGCGCTCCTTGCTGGTGAGTCCTCACTGAATTTTGAGCTGTTCTCCCCTTTCTGGACCAGCTGCTTTGCTGCACTGCCTCAAGCAGCTGGCTTTCAAACGGGTCCTTCGTCCTGGAGGAGAGGCAGAAGAGGAGAGGGGGACAAGAGCACTTCTCCTGGGCTGCCACCCTTCGCCTTCAGGTCTTGGGATTGGCATCTCGCCTGTCTCTGAGCTTGCCATCAAGGAGGATGAAGGTGTTTGAGGTCTCTGCTGGCTTTCTGCCCCTTATTAATCAGGGAGCTGGTGCAGGCCATGGATAAAAGGATGCTGCTGGCTCCGTCCAGGTGGGGAACGCGAGGAGATGGGATGCTGCCACTTGTGGCTCTTCCTGGTGGGCACAAGGGCACGGTGAGGACGTGGTAACGGAGCCTCTGTCCCTGGGAAGTGCTCCACAAAGCTTTTGGTTTGCAAATAGCTTTGGTACAGGTGGTAGCCCCTAATGAACAGAATATGGTCCAAGTTGGTGCAGCAGTAGGAGCAAAAAGAAAAGGAGCAGAAAGAGAAAAATGAATTGAACTCGTTTCAAGTTTCCAATATTAAATCTCCGTCACTCGAGAGGTGGAGGAGAAGTCCAGAAACCCACCCGTGGAGCAAAGCCTTCTGACAACAGTCGCTGGGCTGCACGAAGGAGCGAGGCAATTGCCTTGGCAGGGAAGAGGAGGAAGGCTGGAATGGGTCTCGGGGGAGCCCTCAACAACTACAAGGATCCTGAGCTGAGAATAATAAGGAAGGAGAGATGTTCAGCATCGGGCACGTCGCGGGTGCCTGGAGAGCAGGAAAAAACGTTTCCTTCCCCTTCTCTTGGCTTGCTCCTCAGCCTGGCGTGTGGCACTGGAGGCCTTTTGTTCCTGCGTAGTTTGGCTGACAACGAAACCCACCCCAAAGAGAAACTCGCCGTGGTGTAAGGCAAGATGGATGAAATGAGAATTTCCTGGTGATTTTGGGGTGCTTTTCCCCCAGCTCTGCCTCCTGCAGCCCTTCCGTGTCCTGTGGCCGCGCCGCTCCACGCTCCCGATTCCTCCCTGCCTGCTGACCCACCGCTTCTCCCACCCGTTCCCCTCCTCCTGCATAAACCCTGCTCCATCGTGGTCTTCAGGACTCATTTTTTGGACGTCCACAGAGATCCAGGAGAGGGTGAAAGCATCCCGAGAGGGTAGGAAGGGGCGTGGGGGCGTGCAGAGAGCTCACCAAAAGAGCGGCCGTGCTCCTGGCTGCCTGGTGCTTGTGCTCTTCCAGGAGGCTCCGTGCCCCACGGGATATCCTGAGCTTTTAGAGGGAAACGGTCAGCAAAATGACCCTTTAGAGGGAAACGCTGCAGCAAAACGACCCCAAAAGAGTCATCTCATACACGTAAAGCGTTCTCAGTCGACGTGCGTCGCGAGACAGCTGCCACGAGACCTCTCCTCCTGCCTCGCCTTTCTTCCGAGGGGCGTTAGCTGCTGGCACAGCCATCAGAAAATGCCAGAGCAGCTGCTTTTCCAGCGTGGAAAATCTGACCAAGCCGGGTTTTTGGAAGTTGTGTGAGGCAGGACTGGAGCTGTGGCAGCAGCTCGGGCTGATTCATCGAGAGCGCGTGTGATTTTTGGAGGCTCTTCCTTCGGTAACCCAGCGGCAGAACCAAGTAGGTGCACGCAGCCCCGCTGAGCTTCCCGGACACAGCTGGAGCTGGACAAAGCTCTTTTCACACCACAGGGACCCCGAGCTGCTCTTTTCTCCTGTTTTTCATTTGTTCTTTGTTTCCTGCTCTTTGTTTCCTTGGTTGAAAGGAGCAGCAGCCTGCCGATGGTGGCACTGATAAGAGGGTGTTGATAAGGGTGGTACGGAAGGGGAAGGGGCAGCCTCGCTCCAGATTTGTGTGCAACCACAGACCAGCATCGAGCAGAATTTAGGTTCTCCCTCCCCACTTAGAAATCAACCAAGCATCTTTGAGAAATTTATCCTCCAGCTTCATCCAGGAGGTGAAAGGTGCCACGGGCTCTGCCGAGCTTCGTCTTCGAGCTCAGAGGAATTCTGCTCCTTCGCCGCTTTCTCCCCTTGACAGGGCAGGGGGAAGGGTGACCTGGGGCAGAAAGGCAGGGCAGAAACCCGTGCCAGCGAGCCCTGACGAGTGAATTCGGTTCACCCGTCCCACTTCACCCTTCCCCTTCTGCCCGGAGGTTGGGCAAGGCTGCTGAATCACCTGGATGATCCCCTGAGGGATCCTGCTCCTGCTCCCACCTTCCTGCACCTCCTCTTCCAGCCCTTTTGCCTCCTCTTGCAAAACAAACCGAGGGTGGCGGGGCTGGGGAGCGGCGCGTGGACCAGCAGGAAGGAGGAGGAGGAGAAGGGTGAGTGGAGGAAGAGCAGAGCAGCCTCTCCCTTGCAGCCCAGTGCCGATGAGCAGCACCCTGCAGTCCTTCGCTGCCTCTCTCTGCAGTCTCCCTGCCGACGAGTCGGCGGCTGCCAGGGAATTAAAAACGTTCCCTTCAACGAGGCTGACGGCAGCGGGTGTGGGCAAATTCGTTTTCAAAATTGTCAGGAACGAAGCAGAAGAATCCTCCAGGTGAACGTCAGCTCTGAGGTGCTGGGTGTTCCTTCTCACGCGGCCTTCGCTGCTCGCTTCTCGCCTCGGCGGCTCAGCCTTGACTCATTGCTGAGTGTTTTTTTTTTTTGTTTTTTTCTTTTTCGTACACGCAGAGCTCCCGAGCCGTCAAGCTTCCTCGTCGCTAGTTAGTTTCTGAGAAATTTGGAACGGAGGAACAGAAATGTCACGGAACAGATTTCGGAAACAAACAGAAGGGGGAGAACAGGCAGCAAAGCAGCAGAAGGGCACGTTCCCAGCACATTATAATACATCAGGTAGAACCCAAATTAGTCACCGTACAGATTTTTGACCCTCTGTTTGTCTTGAGGCTTTCACCGATCCCATTCCTTCTGTTTTCCTCCAAATAAAACGCATTTAGGTTGGCAAATACCTCCCTGTGCAGAGGAGCACCGTGCTGTAAAGGCTTTCTTCGTGCCGCTGAGGTTTGCGTTGTTTTTCCCCAAAAAGGAGGGACGGTGCTTGCAGTAAGCAGTTGCGTTGTGTGCGGGTTTAGGTGCCTGAATCTAATATTTGGTATATAATATTTGGCTGTGTTTAGATTTGTGTGTTGGGGTCTGGGTTTGCCACAAACACAGGCTGGGGAATGGGAATGTGGCATAACAGGGGGCTTGGAAAGGAGGCCGGCACGCCGTGGCTCTTCCTGCTGTGGCAGGACAAAAAGCTGGGGTACCCAACGTCATGATTTTCTGATCACAGTGATGAAAAAGGGCTTCACAAGAAGCTGCTCCTCCCGGGGCCATCCCTTCTGATAGGAGAAAAAGGAGCTGAGGACACATCTCAGAGGCATTCACCAGCACCTGCATCTCCCCTGCCTGCCCTGCGCTTGAGGCCAAGCAGCACGGGCCCCGTAGGAAAAGGAGCAAAGCAAATAAACAAAATATAAAATACAAACCATGCAACCATACCTTTTAAACAGAACCCACACAGTTCACCTTCAGCTGTCTTTAAAATGATCAGTCTTCATTCTGCACGAAGCCCAGGAGACGGGCACTTTTCTGGACAATCTGCCACGTGTGGCTTTGAGGCTTTCCAGATCTCGGTGCCAAATTGCCTACGCTCTTTTAACCTTGATCACAAGTGGCTCTGTTGTAGAAGTTGTCAGAAGTCCCTTTATCCCCGTAGCTCCCTCAGCACTTAACTCCTTTGGTTTATTTATTGCCTGCCCACAGCCAGGTTTTCAGACAAAAGCTCGCTCCTCGGTGCGTGGTTTTTGGTTTGTGTGCGGTTGGGTTTTGACTTCGCCTCTTGATTTCTGTCCACTTCGTAACCAGCCTTAAATAAATCCTTAGGAAGCCAATTAAACATCCTTCTGAACAGTATTCTTGTTCTCACCTGGTGAGCACGAGGGAAGAGTTTTTCCTGCCCTGGCCAGCCCTCAGCCGTGCCGTGATGGACAACTGGAGCTCCCCGAGAGCAGAGCAGTTTAAAGGTGCTCCCCGCTGGAAACGGCCCCTGGAACCACTTCTCCATCCCTCCCCCAGTACTTCTCCCTAAATTTTATTCCCCTCTAACCACCCCCAGGTTTCTGAAGCTCCTCGTTGGATTCGTTTGCAAATACTGGTTGTCCCCCGGGGCTCTCCGAGGTGTGGGTGAGCTGCGGGAGGATAGAGCCACCAGGAGCAGCGACCCCAGCCCGTGGTGCCTTTGCCCTTTCCAGGAGGATTTCAGCTGTAAGGACTTTCTGATTACAGGAGGAATCTGCCCACGTGTCACAGGGGCTTTCACGGGGTGAGAACTTCTCGATGCTTGCAGCAGTTGCAGGAAATAAAGCACAGAAATGCGGCTGCCAAAGCCCTTTGCCCGACAGAATCTTCTCAGATTTGCAGAGCGTGGCTAGACAATAATCCTGGTGTTTTGTTACATTAATTATGAGGCATCTGCCTTCGTATGCAGCCCTAACTGCCTTCAGGGTAATTAAAATTTTATTAAAGAAACGAGGAGGAGTAAAGGGAATGTTTGATTTGGAGCTGGGGCAGCATCGAGTCGTCGGGGTGCCACTGAAAACGTGAAGCTGGTTGGCTCGGCGATATCACAGCCTGCACCTCCTGCTTTGCTTCTTTATTTATTTTCATTTAGGGTGTCAAAAGCCTGGGAACGCAGTTACAGCACAAAGCAGAGTGTCTGGAGAGAGCCACGTTATGGTTTCCTTTAAAAAAAAATCTCGATATCTATATCTCCATCCCTGATCTGGCAGGATTACGGTCCTCAGGGACGACAAGTTGTTTTTTCCAGAGCTAACAGGAGTGAGGTTGTTGTGGCGTCGTGATGTTGCTCAGGATGCTCGCAGTACTGACAGGCAGGCCCAGCATTTTCTGGCCTTCGGGAGGGTTTTGTGAGCTAAAAGAAAAATGCTCAAGTCCCCTCTGTTTCAGGAAGGAGCTGGTGGTGGGAAGGAGACACGGATTTTGGGAAGCTGCCCCCAAAGTGGCCTTTAATAAAACCTGCCAAAGCAGTGTGTCTGTGAGCTCTCATCCAGCAGAGGACATGACTTAGGAGAGAATTCACCTCTAAATTCTCTGAACTTCTGAACTTCACACCCCAGGGATCTCATCTGAAAACACAACATCGCTTTAGCACTATCAGGTCCCGGCAGAACAAGGCCGTGTCCTACATTTCAGTCCCTCTGAGCCTGGAGATTTCCTTTCGTGGTTCACTCTCCCAGCTGATGACTTGGCAAAGTGCTGCCCTTTGCGTTCCTGAGATGTTGGTCTGACAAACTCGAAGAGAAAATGGAGAAAAAAACCTCCAGCTTTCATTTTAGCTGATTTTTGTGCTTGTATAGAGAAAACACATCTTCCCTGTAAACGTATGAGCTTCGTGGTACTTGCACGCTTAGACAATAACAAGCCTTAAAAAAAACATAAGGCTTTTTGTCCAAATTCCTTCTTCAAATGTCCATGCAAGTCCTTTCAGTCTTTTACTGAAAAGCTGTCAGAAATGGAAGATTTGGCCCCAAACCGTGCCAGTTCTGGACCAACTCAAGCGGAGCCAACCATTTACAGCGGCGACAGCTCGTCGTATTCCTTGCCATGAAGAACGGAGCACAACATCTCGTTGCTCGGTTTTCCATCCTGACAAACCAACCTCTATTTACACCCGTTTTTTACGCTCTTTTGCCAGTTTTTCTCTGTTAGAAATACGCTAAAAGCATGAAGCCCTAACCCAACGCTTCCTTCAGCCACGTGCGCGAGAAGTCAACGTGGAGAGATGTGAACGCGGGGAGGCCAGGAGGGGCTTTGGGCTTCGTTTTGGTGCATTTCTGCCTGCCCTTGAAGCCTTCCTGATGTGTTTCCTGTCCCACAAGCTTTAATTTCTCTTCCCTCTCCCAGAACCTCTTTGCTTTAGCGTGAGGTCCGCGTGCTGGAGCGGAGGGCACGCGGAGGTGGGCGGAAATTTGCTGGTCTTTAACTGCAGTCCTTCAGCTGCAGAATTATTCGTCATAGGAGCTGCTTTAGGAGGTTTAGCTCTACAATTTCAGTGATTGTGTTGTGAGCCTTGAAAGGACGTTGCTGGGAGGCTTCAAGCTTTGCATTTTTCTAAGAAGTGTCAGAAAATTACTGAGAGCATCTTCTGCTGCGCCTCTGCTTAGCTCTGAGAAATAAGTGGAAGCGGTGCTTGAGCTCTTCCTTTGTACTCCTATAAAAGCAGAGGGTGTGAGAAACCTTTATTTAAGGATTCCGTGGTTGAATTACACTCGCGTTTTTTGGAGTTCAGAACCAGAACAGGTTTCTTTTTGAGACGGGCCCTCCTGCTTCTTCAGGCAGAGGGAGTTTGGGTTTCTGGGAGGTGGTGATGGGCAGCTACCGCTGGAAAAGCCTCAAAAAGAGCTTCAATTTTCACGGGTTAGGACGTTTTGCTGAGACGCCTTGCCTTTTTGTGGTCAAATCTCACCTTCTGTCATCTTTGCCTGCAAAGCCAACCTGCAGGAGGCGGCGGCCGCAGCAGTGGAAGGAGAGGAGACGAGGAGATGCTTCGTGGTGAGAGCAGCAGTGCAACGCCAGGGCTGAATCCCAGGCACGATGCAAGGACCGGGTGCCACCGTGCTCACCCTCAGAGGGCCGACAGACGAGGAGGAGCAAGGCAAGGGGCTCAGAAATCCAGAGACATTTGCACAACGGCAGTGATCTCGGTTGGGTCTTCTCCAGCACGCCGTGTTACCTCGCTGGGGGAAGTTTTCCTTGCCTTGCTGCTCTCCACGTGGTGTTAGGAGGGACTGCCAGGAGGAGCAGTTCGTCCGTGTTGTCCAACATACACCCAAACGTCTCCGTGGTGGTTGGAGGAGCTGCTCCGTTAGAGGGTTTTCTCAGTCAGCGGGCACATTTCGATAAATCTTGGCCTTTAAAAAACACATTTTGCAGAGAGTATCGGAATACAAAGCCGTGAGAACATAGCGAACCTTATTTTTGTCTGCGTTAATAACTAATGCGTGTAGCAGGAAGCCAAAATCATAATTTTATCTTTCCCTGTTGCCCACTGAAGCTGTCAAACTCCACTCACTAAAAGCATCCGTGCTTCTGGGGTAAATGCTGGTTGCAGCCCTGCTGCCTGGAGGCTTTTTGCTGCCTCCACCGGGAGAAAATCCCCGCCTGTGCCACGCGCCGTTCTGCAAATATTCCCCATCAGCGTGATAGAAGGCTGAGAACCACGGCTTAGCACCGTTGACCCTGGTGTTTCAGCCAGTTCTGGTGCTCCTAAAACCCTGCTTTCGTGCCTCTGAGGGCAGAACCCCTCTGTGAAGCTCCCCTGGTGCCAAAAGCGAGGTGCTTTCCCCCGGGGAGAGGAGGAAAATGAAGTTGGTGGAGGTGTAGGGGAACCCAACCACCCTTCCTGGTGCTGCAGTGACACATGTGCAGGGAGATGTTGTTCATGGGGTGTTCCTTACTTGTTTTAAGCTCTTTTTTTTGCAGACCTTGGCTGCTCGGGGCCCGTGCTGGGTGGTGCTGGCAGGTTCCTGAGGATGCGAGGCGTGTGTTTGCTGCAGCACATCGCCAGAACCGGCCTGAGGGAGAGCCTCGGGGCTCTCCTCTCGCTGCAGAACACCAGAGGGACTTCTGATGCTCATCCCCTTGAGCGATGGAGTGAAAATCTGAAGCTCTGTAGTCCGGTGAGCTTGAGGGATTTGGTCTTTGTGGGGCTCTTGATCCTTCTACCTGCAGTTTGCATTGCTTGTGGTGGTGCCGGGCAGTTTGTCCGTCCTCGTGGATGCCCAGGACCTTCCAGCACGGTTATCCTCTGCTCCTGCATCACTGGAAGTTGTGGGATCCACTGGATTCCTCCAAAAACCGGCCTCTCGTGCCCGGCAGCTGATGGAGAGCTTCCAGGCTGCTTTCCCTGATGCACCTCCCCGTTCTTTTTGTTGCATCGGGAAGAAAACCAATAAATGCAGCCTGTGCCGCCCGCGTTTCCTCAGCATGGCCAGGAGCCAGCTGCTCCTAACTTGCAGGAGTGGATATAAATCACTTCTGTGGGCACTGAAACGGGTGGAGAATAACAATCAGAAGCCTGCAACCAGGTGAGAACCAGGCTGAGTGCCAGGCGAGGTGCAGACCCCTCAGCATGAGACCACCCGAGCACGGGACACGCTTTTCCTTGGACCCCTTGGCCACTGGGGTTAAACCCCAGACACCCCAAGTGCTTTTCCTTTTTTTTTTTTTCCCAAAAGCTGGTTCCTTTTTGGCTCTGGAGGTGCCAGCAAGGTGATCAGCTGGGGCTGATCCCATCCCATCAGCCGAAGAGCTGTCAGTCCTGCAGCCTGGCAGGCTGCCGGGGAAAGGGAAAGCAACAGCAAATAATTTGGTGGCTGCTTTTTTCGTACCCAGGAATGAAAAAAACGCCCTCGTTTTCATTTCCTCCCCCCCCCCAGATAACTGGGGGTGCAAAGCTGGCGCTGCCAGCCCTCAGGACAGGCTTCAGCCTTCCTCTTGGAGGAGGCTGAGGAACCAGGGTTTGCTTTGGCTCCCCTTCCTTATCCAAAAATTGGTTTATTTATTTTTTTTAATGGGTTGTTTAAAATGCGATCGGTGCTTTTGCATTTCACGGGGATCTCTCGAAGCAGGTGCCTCAGGGGGCAATGGGTCCCTTGGTGTTGTTTAGCTCCTGGAGTGGGTTTCTCAACAGCTTTGGGCTCCTCGTGGGGATTTCTTCCCAGCTGCTGCACGAGGGCAGAAGACTTTTCCTTCCCATCGTGGCGTGGATTCAGCGCAGACCCTCCCGGAGCCTCCCACGGCCTGGCGTGAGCAGTGCCTTGTGGATTCCCGTGCCTTGACGGTGAAAATTGCGCTGTGCTATGAAGGAGTTTAATATTTTTGAAAGCGTTTGTCTTTTTTTTATGTGGTACTGGAGTCTTGAAACGGATAACGGAGCTGAAAGCAGCGCGGTGAGATTGTTATCTGCAAACATCCGTGAGTGGCTTTAGGAAGTGTTTGCTTATTCATTAACTTCAAATCTGCTTGTGATGCTTAGCAGCTTTCCTTGCCTGACAAAAACATGGTTTGGAGGCTTAGCCCACAGTGGACCTGCTCCTCTGTGCCTTGCAAGTGTGCCCCAAATTCAGTTAAACTTAATAAAAGGAAAAAAGCAAACAGGCCTGGTGTAAAATGGAACCCACTCTGTGTGATGTGGCAAACATCTGACGTTGCTCCAAATTCAAAACGCGAAGTGTCACCGAAGGGATTTCACAAATTGTAGTGTTCCTTCCTTATCTGAAGACCCAGCTGAAGCATAAGAGCAGAGCACGAAAACGAGCTTCTCCACGAGCGCTGCGCTGAATTGCTCGGATTTGGTAAACTGCACGTTGCCTAAACACAAAGCTTTGGCCAGGAAACCAGCCCGAAAGCTGCACCAGAGCTTTTCTGAGGCCACCAGTTGGGTACTGTCATCTCTGCAGTGCTTTGGTGGTGCAAGGGCTTCTCTTTCCTCGCTTCTCTTTCCTTGCCTTCGCTGCAGGTATGATTTGGGACGTCCTTGTTGGGTCGTGCGCAGGGGAGCCCCGTTGCCTCTAGTGGGTTTCAGAGTCGGCTGGCTTGGGATTTCTAATGCTGGAGTGGAAAAAAAAAAACACATTTTAGTGTTTGGACCGTTGGAAGTCGGGGTGAGTGTGGTGTGCTCTGTGTTTTTAGCCTTTTTCTAGCAAAATCTGGGTTTGAGCGTGGCCTGAACTGGGAGTGGCAATGTACAGGGCAGCCTAGCGTTGCAAAAAGGCGCTCCCAGACTCCTCATTTTAGTATTATTTTTAAAAATTGTATTAATAAATAAATGAATAAACTCCTTTTATTCATTTTATGGCCAAGCTGCTCCCGTTGTGATCCTGGGTAGCAGTCCTTTCCCTGCTGAGAGCTGTGAGAAAATGCTGGGGAGCAGAAAAAGGCTCTTAACTGTGCCGATGATAGCAACTGGAGTTTGATATGGTTTAATATGGTTTAATATGGTTTGATATGGTTTGATATGGAATATGGTGGGGATTTTCTCTTCGTCCCATGACTTGTGATTTCTCATTTCTATGAAATCCCTCAAGAAAAGACAACGGTGCTCCCACGAAGACGGGACTTGAGAGACCGGGAAGGAGCATTCGGGTTAAGGAGTAATTTTGTCCAACACGGAGCTGCTTTATTCCCTTGTAGCAGGTTGGGTTTGAAGGGTACACGTACAACTCCTGTGCCAAAACCTGACATTTGTGTCTCTCCATGTCGCAACGAGCGGTGTTGTCCGACCAATATTCCTTTTATCCTCATTTAAGGGCACTGCCTCCTGTCCTGGGGCTGTTTTGGGGTCTTGGTGTGGCCCCAAAATGAGTCGGGGGCAGCGTCTGGGGGAGCTCTTGCTGCTCCGAGGGAAATGTTAGGCTTTTTTTTTTTTTTTTTTTTTCCCTTTTTCCTGTTGGCTTCAACTTCTCGGTGGCTTTAATCTACCAACCTTCTGCTTTATCTCCCTTGTTGTTGGCCTTGGCACTGCCAGCTGCTTTGCTTCTGTAAACAACACATTCTTGTTGCTTAACGTATGTATAATCTCTAAAAGAATGAACACAAACGTGAGCTTGACCCTGAGGAGCAGCTCAGATGGGTGTTTTGGGGACAAATCCCAGCTTTGATCCCGCGAGCAGTGCTTACAGAAGGACGGGTCCCGTTGCAAGCGGGTTTTTCTCCTTTTCTTTACTTGGTTGGAGCTCTTTGCCAACCCTTGACATCCAGAAAAGCTCCTTCACTTGGTGCAGGAGGATAGAGAGCTTCGCCTGAGCAGGAGGTCAGAAATCCCGGCAGATTTCGCTCAAACCCTGCCCCGCAGAGCATCGTGCGGCACCGACACCCAAAAATGCTTCCCAATTTCGGCACGAGCCCTGCCTGGGCTCAGCCCCTGGCTCTGGGGCACCGTCTGCGTGTCCAGAGGGAGCCACATCCACGATGCTGTTTGCAGCCTGCCTTCCTCTGGGAGAATTTTTGGAGGAAATTCTTCACTTTAAGGGTGGTGAGGCCCTGGCACAGGCTGCCCAGAGGAGCTGGGGGTGCCCAAGGCCAGGTTGGACGAGACCCTGAGCAACCTGGTCTGGTGTAGGTGTCCCTGCCCATGGCAGGGGTTTTTGGAACTGGATGAGCTTTGAGATCCCATCCAACCCAAGCCTTTCTACTGTTCTGTGATTCGTCTTGGCAGTATTTGCGGGGTGCGGTTGCCTTCTGAGCCTTTTTTTTCAACTTATTTAAAAAAAAAAACCTCGATTGGAGCTGCGAGCCGTTCTGTCGCGAAAATACGCGAGCATTAGGAGAGCTAATGAATGTCAGATACATTCTCTCCTGTCACGAAAATTACAGACAGAGACTTGCTGAGGCTCCAAGTGGCTCCACTATTAACCTCTTTGTGCAGAAGGAGCTGAAGGCAGCCTTGATTGCTTCTCTTCCCACGTTCCCCATTAGCCCGGCCTCTTAACGAGGCTTTGCTTTTTGAGGAGCCCACCCACGTTCGATTCCTCACCCTTTTCTCCTCCATTATCCCGGTGGGTTACGCTGAAACGCGTGGCCGTTCTTTGTCAGGAGCGGCGTTTCTGAGGATTTTGGGGTTTTTTCATCGCTCCTTTCCATTTTCCTTCCGCCGGCCCCGTTCATTGCCAGTTCCGAGCGGGCGCTGCTGAGCGCGGTGACCGCTCCGTGTGAGCAGCAGGGAGGTTGTGGCACCTCCTGTAAAGGGGCTGGGGAGCTCCGGGGCCACCTCCAGATCCCAAAAGGTTTGGTTTTCCCCTCTTTTGGGGTTTGCTGTTCCCACTGCCCTGCCGGGGGAACGGGAACGCGGCGAGCTGAGCGCCTCGGCCGGCGTCCCATCGAGCGAGGGGCACGGCCCTGAAACAGATTTGCTCCTGGCGTGCCGTGGAGCCATCTCTCATGGAACTTAAATATTGTATTTATTTATTTTCCCCTAAGGAATATGAAACCAGGCTGTATGAGGGACAAGGAGCCAGAACCCCAGCTGATGATAAAACCCAATGTGGTTACAAAACAGAAGCGATGGAATAAAAGCATAACATCTATCCCTCACAAAAAGCAAGGGGAAGAAAGGAAATAAATGCATTTTAATAACACGGTCTTTTAAGGTTTAAGCAAGAAAAAGGAAAGGAGAGGTTATTCATGAAGGAGCTGACTTCGATCCCAGCTCTGGGGGAGAGAAGTCCCCCGGGGAGCACTCAGCTGCCTCTTCGGAGTGGGAGCAAAGTGTTCCGGCACCTCCAGCTCTAAATGTAAGCGGTGTAACCCAGGGGTGCTCTACAGCCTCCCCTTTGCTCCCTGGTCTGCGTTTGAGACCCGAGACCCCGAGGGAGCTCTGCTCATCCACGCCAAGGTGCGTCCTCCTCGTCCTCCCTCCCTCCTGACGCCCAAAGTTTGGCCGAGCGGAGCCTCTGCGTCGATCCCTCCCATCCCACGGCACTGCTGCCTCACAGCAGCAACGTGGTGCACGTTTCGGAGCATAAAATACCCACTTTTTTAAAAAAAACCACCGAGAATCTAGGCAGTTTGGGCCGGATGAAGCAGCAGCTGCGTGCGGATTTCTCCAAGGCAGAGAGATTCTGGTTAATAGCCCCGGCTCGAACAACGTGTGAGTAATGCTGCAACTCCTGCCACGCGTGGTGATGTGCTGGGCCCCTTCCACTGCTCCTCACGAAGCCTGCAGACGTCCTCCGTGCCTCGAGCGACCTCCCCAACACCTTCAGGACCAGGGATGTGGACGTGGACGCTTGCTTTGGAGCCTACAGGTGTGTCCGAGCAGCACTAACCTGCTGCATAAATCACTTTTTGGCTCATTTTGACCACATTTCTGTTATTTCTCTCTATTTCTCTGGTAGCACGGAGCAGCTGCCAGCTTTTGGGTCCCAGCAAGCTGCTCTCAGCAGGGTGCAGAGGTGCAGAGGAGGGCGCAGTCCCCGTTCTGCGGCGCAAAGTTCCCGATCTGCCAAAAACCCTGTGTTTTCACATCTTTTCCCCAGAAACGAGCTGCATAAATTAAGCACGCGTGGCAACGAAAGCCCTGTAAAGGAAGGGTGCGTTTGGCTCTGACTGGTAGGTTTTTTTTTTTTTGCGTGAGAGCTGATCAGCCTAGCATCTGCTTGGTTCCTGCAGCGACTTTTTTTTCCTAATTACCAACGCGTCGGTACATACGGGGAGCGACTTCCAGAGGAAAGCAGACAGAAGGACGCCGCTTTTCAGGGAAGCTCTGGAAGAGGACACAGAGTACTCAGATCCTGCGAAGCTTTGGTTGTTATTTATCGCTTGAATTATTTTGTGCTTTTAGTCCTAGGCAGGCAGGAGAGCTGGAAGCAGTTTTGGTCCCTGTGATCGCCGCCCGTGCCACGTCGGAGCTGCAAAGCCTCGTGCAAGGCACCACGATGAGGAGCACGTGGAAAAGAGCTTGAGCTGTCGTAAGGAAACGGCACTTGGAAAAGGAAGGTGGCTCTAAGAGGTCGTCTGCATCCCAGGGTGGGTGATTTTGGTGCCTCCAGGTGGAGGCTTGGCTCTACGTGCGTGTGCCGGCCCGAAAATTGGGCAGGTTGATGGTGCAGCCATCCTGCGGGACTGGGAGGTCCTCACACGCAGCCCTGTGCAGTGAAGGATCATGGTGCCGACGTGGCACATCCAGGAAAATGTTTTCGAGTCTTCACTTGGTGCAAAACTCGCGCTCAGTGCTTGCTTTTGCAGCAGCAGCCAGCGACACGGAGCAGCGATTCTGCCGCGCTGAGCAGCCGGGGGAACCTGCCTGGAAAAACAGGCACGGAAAAAATAGACACAGGGGAGAAAGGAGCCAGGAAATCCATCGTGGGGCTGGTAGGAACACAGGTACCGGGGACACACGACTGGGACCACGTCTCCAGGCTCTGTTTTGCCCACCAAGCCCCAGGGCTGCAGCCCGGTGCCCACCTTTTAACATCATCTCCCACCCTCCAGCCTCGTCCCGAGCAGGTTGGAGTTTTTCCTCGTCTCCTCCTGCTGAATCGTGCTGTCCAAGGGTGTGACCCTCTGAGTTTATTTAAAAAAAATAATTGCTGTCTTCAAACCAAACCGCGAGGGAGCCCGCGACTCTTTAAATCTTCTCTTTAGTTTGTGGGTTGATTTGGTGAGGAAGAAGTTGCCGGGCGCTCTTGGGAAGTGACGCTGCTTCCATTTTTAGTTAAGGGGTGGTGGTTTTTTTTTCCGTGAAATGTGAAGCAATGGACAAATTGCTTAATTTTTTCCACTTCAAGCCCTGTGCAAGCCCACGCGTGGGGCGGCGTGCTGCTGCCTTACCCGGAGCTTGGTGCTTCTGCTGCCCGGGCTGGGAGCCCTCGTGTCGCGGACGTTGGCAAATCCATGCCTAGGGGCACCTCAGGGCTGCGTTTATTGCTCACTGAGGGTTTTATCGAGTGGTTTTGGGTCTCCAGCCCCCCCTGCCAGCCTTGTCCTCGGGTTATTCAGTTTAATTTATTGAAGTACATGCAGTGATCCTGCTAAAATAGCTGCTGCGTCTGCTCGTTAGAACCATAAGGAAGCGTTAAGATGAGTTTTAAGAGTGTCAGCCCTTTCTACTGTGTTAATGCAAGGAGAAAGTGTTTATAGGAAGTTTTGTCAAGTTTTCTCTTTCCTCCTCTTCTCCTTTCCTGGGACGTGCTCTGATTGCTCCTCCTAACGAAGAGTAGACCAGTCCAGCTTGAAGGGACCGGCAAAGATCGAGCCCAGCTGCCCAGGAGGCAGAAAGGTGGCCAGCACCACGAGCCAGCCCGGCTCTCCACGGCAAAACGTCGGCGTGCAAGCGGGTGCTGCAGGATCAGTTTTTTTGGCTGTTCCTGCACAATTTGTGCGTGTTTTAGGATGGGAGCCCAGCTCCGTCCATCAAGGCTGCTGGAACATCACAGCTAACTGCTGTGGGTTGATGGAGGGCCAGCTCTGAAGGGGCAGCACTCATCTCCAGGGCCAGCTGCTGTCATGAGCCAAGGCAGAAAAGGTTGAGGGAGCTGCAGCAGCACTTTTAAGCCCTTTACACCAGTTTCTGCCCCTGTTTTCCTCAGCGTTTGTGCGGTACGGGACATCCTGTGTGGTGTGTGAGCACTGAGCATCCTGGGGGCATTTGGGATCTGCAGTGCTGAGCTCTCACAGCCTGCCTTCACCCACCCCATGGTTTGCTTCTGCATTAGGGCAGCAGGGATGAGACCTGCCCCGAGGCTGCTGCGTGCCATGAACTTGCACCAAGCACGCAGGTCGGACACAGCCGAGGCCGTGCGTGCGCTCTCGCGACCTCACACCACTGTGGGTGTTTCCTAAACTGCTCGTGAAGCGCCTCTGGGACCCAAAACGCATTTCAAAAAAAGTAATATTTATCAGGGAGGTGATTAACTTTGTCAGAGTGGCTCAGTTTTTTTTTTTTTAAGCAGAGAAGCAACCCTTTCCAATTCTGATCTAAGCTTTTAGCTGATTGCCTGCAGCTCCCGGGGGAACCCTGCTCCTGCTCCTGCTCCTGCCGTGGTGGTGATGGCTCTCCCTCTGCCCGAGTGACTCTGGCGCCTCGTGGAGGTTTGTCCGTGGGGTGTTCTGCCTGCAGCCAGCGAGCCCAAATGGAGGCAAGAAACCACAGGTCGGGACAACGCGGTGTGCTGGCTGCTCCGCCGGCGGGGCGCCAATTAGGGGTGTGCTGTAATGACAGCAATTAGGTAGGTGTGTGTGGGGAAGGGCTGAGTCACAGAGCCATGGAGTGATTTAGGGCAGAAAACACCTCAAAGCCCACCCAATTCCACCCCCTGCCATGGCAGGGACCCCTCCCAGCAGCCCAGGCTGCCCCCAGCCCCATCCAACCCGGCCTTGGGCACCTCCAGCTCCTCTGGGCAGCCTGGGCCAGGGCCTCACCACCCTCATAATTAATAATTTCTTCTTATATCCAATCTAAATCTCCCCTCTTTTAATTGAAAGCCACCACCCCTTGTCCTGCAGCCCCCTGTGTCGGGACGCAGGGACCCGACCCAAACCGTTCCCTGCCGTTCTGCTCTGGAAGGATAAAAGCAGTCAAATAAATACAGAAGGCACTTCATCCGTCCTGAAATCCTGCTGAAGGAGGGCTTCTGGCTGCTTTCGGTGCTTCCTCCATCCCTCACAGCTCGGTGTCAGCCCCCAGCGAGTCGCAGGCTGCCACCTCCCGCTGTCCCCTTCCCAGGCGTGGGAGCGCACGCGCTGCAGCCCACGTCCTCGGGAACAAAGCCTTCGCCTTCTCATCTGTCAGAGCGCTCTGCTCTGAGAGAGAAGCTGTTAGCAATCCCTCATCAGTCTAATTTTAAATATCTCGCACGGATTTAAGTGTTCTCCATCTTTTCGTACGCATGAAGGATGCCTGATGGATTCACCTGCGCTCCCCGCTCCCGGCGCCCTGGTGATGCGTTGGATGTGTTCAGGCTCGTTTCCACTGCCATCTGAGGGCTCTTGGCTGCAGTTCCTTAACAATTCAGGGTCTAAAGACCACCTTCGCTTTGGCACAGGTCGGCTTTTGTTCAATCAGGTGTGGGTTTCCCCCAACCCCGTGCCAGGAGATCGCAGGGGGTGAATCGCTGCCGTGCCGGTGCTGCCGCCCGCAAGCACCGCGTTCGGGTGCGCTGGAAGGGGGAGCTGAAAGGGGGCAGAGGTCGCTGCTGATGCAGTGGGAACGTGCCTCTCTGTGCTTGCTTTCCACACCAATGGAGCTAATTTAAACAGAGAGCAAATCTGGTTACCAACATCCTTCGCTCGCGGGCAGTCCTGTTTGCCATACGGTCAGCAAAACCGTGTTTTCGGCGGGTTCTCCTCCAAACGCTGTCACGCCGTGGCTCATACACCTGGGACAAAGCGTATTAGATATAATAAATAATATCTGGATTATTTGACCTCGATCAGCATGCTGGTCCAGGGCTCGCCCTGGAAAATAAGCGCCGAGCACCGTGCTGGGAGCTGGCCGGGGCTCCCCGCGCGCGGAGGCAGCGAGGCGCGTTGAACGAACGCGTTGGCTCGCAGCTATTGTTCCTCTGGGAGCGATCGCAGCCGACGCACAGCGCTCTGGTTGCGCTGGATGCTAAGTGATTAAAATGCGTAAATTAGCGGATGTTAATAGTGCTGTCAAACTTGATTTCACTGAGGCCTGGTTAACCTGGAGACGGCGCCGAGAAGCGAGCTGGGCTGGCGCTTTTACAGCACCTCCCTCTCCGGACACGTTTATTCTGTGCCACGTGGGGTTTGTTTGATTTTATTTTTCAGTAAATCAGCGTTAATAAAGCCAGGTGGTGCTTCCCATCCATATTCCTCTCTTTTCTTTCCAGCCCTCTCTTAGGTGACCTCAGGCTGGCAGCCTGGTGACAAGGTGGAGGTAGCGCGGCGAGGTTGGGCCGTGGTAAAGGACACGTTGCAGCAGCTCCTGCTGCAGAGGGCTTTGTCCTAAGTGCCAAAAAAATGCTCCTGGTGCAAAACACAATAACCTTGGTCAGTCTGTGACTTCTCTACGTGGGCCTGGACTCATGGATGTGCTGCTGAGGATGGATCCAAAGCCAAGTGGGTGCTGCTCAAGGATTTAGTGTGTGCCGTGAGCCACCACTGCAGCTCTCCGTGTGCATGGGGAGCTTGGTCCCGGAGCTCCTGCGAGATAAGGATGCTGATAGCCAGCGGTTTCTGCAAGATGCAGGTAGTGGGGTGATGGATCCAATCCATACTTCAGTGTTTCACTCTTTGGAAGACTAAACCAAGCAGAAAGCGGCTTAAAAATTGTGGGTGGATGGCACAGGGCTCCCGTCACTGCGGCGTTCTCATTCTGCACACCCAGATCTGTGGGGTGAGCCAGGTTTTTTCTCATTTTTTCTGCCGTACAGCACTCACAGGCCAAGGGACCCGTCCGTTGTGTCCAGGCAGAGCGTGGCCCTTCGCTGGGAGAGCTGGGTGCTTCCAGCCCTCATCTCTGCCACCAAATAACCAAAAGTGTGTCTGGTACCAAAACAGCAGCGCTTTTTCCTTTTCCATTTGAGAATCTGTAGTTTCATTCCCATGGGAAAGCGGAGAGCCGGGGGGAGGTGGCCTGGCGCGACCCCTTGAAGCGCTCCCGATTACGCCAAGGTCCGCTGATTAAAGCTTTGCTCATTAACTTCATTTGCCCCGCTCCGCTGGCAGCCAAGCGGTGCACGTGGTGCAGCGAGCGTCGTTTCCAGCCCTGCTCCGGGGTGTTCGTGGCCCCCCCTGAGGTTGCCACAGGTCTCGGGGGATGTGGGATCGCTCTGGGACCTCGTCCTCATCTCACCGCCACCGGTTGCAGCATGCAACCAGGGGAGTTTTACATCTCCAGTGCCCAAATTCTGGGTCCTGCGTTGGATCAGGGCTTGGTTTTCTTACTGGGTTGGGGTTTTTCCCCACGAGGACAGCAGAGGTTCAGATTTTGAGATGCTCTCCCCGACCTTGTTACCTGTACTCTTTTTTTTTTTTTTTTCCCCCAGATGTAGAGCTCACATTTCTGAACGTAACCACTGGTTCACCCTCTTTTTCTTAGCGAAGGGGCAGCGGGGCAAGGCAGCTGTTTGATTAGAGGGCCTTTTTTTTTTTTTTAATTTTCTATTTCACCCTTCCTTTCCCCGCCACACCCTGAAGGAAGTCTCCGTCTCTCTCCCAACTTCTCACCTCTGTTTCTTAAACAAGTGACACAACGCCGTGGCTCTGCTGGACTGAAACACAGACTGCAGAGAGGTGAAAGAGCCGGAGCAGCCAGGAGATGAGGCGAGGAGATGTGGGCGAGCTGCAATCCGCTCGTCCCCGCTTCCAACCACCCGGTGGAAGGACCCCCGTGACACCAGCCACCAAACTCTCCTGCTGCAGGACGTGCCAACGAGACCTCTGCAGCAGGAGGATGCCTTGCGTTGCCCCCACACCTCTTTCCACGAGGGGTTTCTGAGCACAGCTGGCCCTCGCCGTGCCCCCGGGTGCTGTCGGTTCTTGGCTCCCCATTGACCACTCGCTCCGGGTTGCATTGGTTTGGGCATCCCACGAGGAGGGATTTCAGCTGAACCTCCAGAAACGCACAGCTCATTGCAAAGAACACATCAGTTGGCCATGATATGGCTCCACCAAGCCTTTGTTTGGCTTAAAAAACCCTCTTTTGGCAGTTTTTTTGGCAGGTTGGCGATCTAGCAAGCTGCAATTAGGCTCTGAGAGGTGGGGAAGGAAAGGAGACGGGCACCGAGCTACTGAGTGAGAGCAGGGAGTTTTGGGCATGATCTCAAAGAATTGGTCACTCTGCCTGGGGTGCTGCATGCAGAACGCTGGGTTAGACTTGCAAGTGAGTGGATTTAGTAGGATTATGGCTTTATTTTCCACTCTTCTGCCTGATCACACGTTGGCCATGACCTGCTCCAGCACCAAATGGTGGCGAGGCCGCGGGGAGGTGGCGCTGCCTTTCATGCCCTCCTCTCCCCTCTTCCCCAAACGTGTTTTACACCAAAATGTGTTTTTCTGAGCCTTTTGGACAATGTTGATGTGGAATCTGCAGTCTGGATTTCAGAATACCCAACCAGATATTCTGGGGCTCCGAGTGGCCCCGGCCGCTCTCGCTTTGGCAACCCCGTGGCGAAGGCAGGCTCTGTGCTTTTAGGATTTTTTCTGCAGGCACATCTCTCTCCAGGAGAGCAGTGAATTTTGCTTCCATCCAGCTTCTGTGGCTTCTTGCAGTATTTTCCATGTTATCAGCATCATCTTTACTTCTCCTCTAGCAACTTCCAGATTTTTTGCAGTACCAGGAGGTCCCCGCGTCTTGTGCCTGCCGACGATCCTCCGAACACGTCTGTTCCTCTCTGGAGGAAAAATAAATGTAATAAAGGGAATAAAAGTTAATATTTTCCAGGAACCAAAGCCCTGCTTGGCTTCTCAGCCTTCCTCACCCGGGAAATGGCACATTTTGCTGGTTTTTGTACGGACGGAGCCGGCCGGGAGCAGTGTCTTGGATGGAAGCTGAGGGCAGGCGAGGAGCCTCGTGCGGAGCCACGGGCTGCAGGAGGCTTGGGGGCAGTTTGCCTTGGAATTGCTGTCAGCTCAGGAGCACAGCGATGGTTTGAAACCCTGGAGAGCTTCAATAGGTGGAGAAAACACAAGGCCAGGGCAGCCAAAGGTGCTGAGAGGACGCCCCTTCCTGCTGGAGGATCCCACCGGCTTACCCAACCCCAATATTCAGGGAGTGCTTAGGAGATGTCTCCGTTCCTCCAGCTCCTCGGCTACTCGCAGTGCCCGAGAGGTGATCTTTGGGATCTATTTCTAGCAGGGGTGATCCTGTAAGTCAGGAATGGCAGGAATTCATGCGGCTGCACCCGCAGCCTGCTGGAACCAGGTCGGGGCTTCCAGCAGAAGCCTTCGCCTCCTGGGGTGCTTGAAGTGGGGAAATTAATTTTTGTAAGAGGATAAAATCCTCTTTTTTTTAGGTAGAAACGTGATACCTAAGCTGTCAATATGATTTAGCTTTTGGTTGGCCCCCAAAGTGGTCGGGCCGTTGGCCTCGATGAGTTTTCGGGTCCCTTCCAACTCGACCATCGCATTCCCACCGTGACTCCAGGAGCTGCACGTGCCTTCAAAGGTAATTATTGCTGTAAAACCCCCTCTAGTTTCTGCAAACACGATCTCTGGAGGTCCCTTCCAACCCCTACAATTCTCTATTTCTTCCTGCCTGCCATGGTTTTGGGCTGGCTCGCTGCAAGGATGACCAAGGAACAGTCAAGGGACGGCTGCACCAAGCCCGGTGCCTCCCCGCGGCGACGGTCACGACAAAATGCAACCTCAAAGACCCGAAAAATTCTGCAAAAGGTGACCAAGCTCCCGTGAAGACCACACATTTGTGCTGCTGTTGACTTGTTGGTGTTGAAGTTGGAGGATTTGCTGCTCCCTTGCCTCTGGGGAAGACGCCTCTTGGTCGCCAGGAGCGGAGAACACCGAGCGTTCGCTCGGCATGAACATCTCATAGTAAAAATTATCATTTTATTCATCAGCGAGGCCCAAATCTGTCTTTTTTTCTGCAGGCTCTTGCTCCCCCTCGTGTCTGCGTGGGGCTCGTGCAGCCCACGGGCTGGTGTTAAGCTCTCTGGGGGGTTAAGGACCTGGGGGTGCCCATCTCTGGGGGTCCCGAGGCCGGGCTGGGGGCAACCGAGGATGGGACAGGGGTCAAGACTTCGCTGCTGCAGAGCTGCCTGCCTGAGATTTTGGGAAAAAATAGCTCAGGAGGGCTCAGCTTCATGTCCCGTGGGGCTGCAGCAGCCGGGCCGTGTCTATTTTTGCAGCCTGCTTTGCAGGTGGAGTGGTTTTTGGCAAGCTTTTGTGCCGTTTGCCCCTTCCTGAGCCAAACCCAGAGAATGGTGACGGCGTGGGACGGCTGGACGTCCGTCTGTCCTGCTGGATAAAGAACTTTTTTTCTGGCTAAATTAATCTTAGCATTGCTCAGAGGGGAGAATCGAGTGGCCCGAGGCTCGGAGGCAGCGCTGAACAAAAACCTCATTCAGCCGGGAAGGGTGAGCTCGCCAGCAGCGTGCAAACATTGCCAAAACCCAACAAATTTCACCCAGTTTCTGGTACTGGAGGGGATTCAGACAAAGCACGTCCACCCGGCTTGGGCTGCGCGCGGCTGTTGGCTCTCGACCGAGTTCCCTGCAGAAGGAAAGGTTCAATTTGAGAGGTTTCTGCAAAAAAGCTGCCCCAAATAACGAGCTTTGGACGGAAAGTGGAGTTTTTAAAGCGTGTTGGTACCAGATTTGGGGTAAAACAGGAGGTGCTGGTGTGGTCGGATGAGCTGCCCAACCTTCCAGGGCTTCCCACCGGGGTCCTGGCCGTCTCCAGCCAGCCCCATCTCCGCTTCTCCCTGGTTGCTCTGTTGGTGGAAACGTGCTGGCAGCATCCCAAAACAGGCTCAGGAGATGGGTTAGAGAAAATTTCTTCTTTCCCAGCTGTTGAACCCTTACAGCATGGAGCTTGAGCTTGAGCTCTGCCGAGCAAGGGCCGAGGCTCTCAGCAGAGGGAGCTGCAGCCGAGCCAGAGGCTCTGTCCCTGCTTTTCCTGGGAAAATCCCTTCCTCACCAGCACGGATTGATTTTTTATCAATCCCACTACCTGGTGTCGTGGTGCCGCAGGCAGGCTCTCAGCTCAAACTCATCGTGGGGTCGTAGCTGCAGAAATGAGCTGGATCCGGGCAATCCCGGAGCAGAAATGAGGCCCCGAGCGAGCTTCGGGCTGGGCAGACGGAAAGGGCTCTGCTGGGAGAAGATTCGGCCACCGGAGCCCCCAGGAGCAGCTGGAGGAGCTCAAACTGATGGAGGAGAAGAGGGACAGCAGCACCCACACCTCTGCTTTCCAGGTGCCGGCGTGGATGGTGAGTTCAGGAGCTCGTTGTCTTCGCTGCCTTCCCCAGGAGGAGCTGGGTGCTGCTCGGACAGAGCTGGTGCTGTGCAGCCAGCAGGAGAATTATTAAAAATGGGGATTTTTGGGGGATCTGAGGGACCCTCCCCTGCTGTCTCGGAGCCGTTCTCCGTGAGCTGCCTCGTTGGAGCAGCCAAGGGACAGGGGACGGTCCCCACGCACCTCCCCATCCCCTGGGTGTGTTATATTGAGAGAGAATTATTAAAGTTTGGGGCCGTCGGGCAGGAGGAGTGGGAGAAGCTTTGCAGCATCTTCCAGGGGACACCGGATTTCATCGGGTGCAGGATCAGCGTGGTTACCACCATCTTTTGGGCTACTTCGCTTTGTTTTTTTTAACCCGATTCGGTAAAGATTGGTGAACCTGATTTGGTTCTGCTGCTGACGGAGCTCCTCCGATCCCTCGGGGCCGTGCGTGCTGCTCACCTTCACCTCGGTGGCCAAGGGGGGGACGGAAAGGATGCTAAAAAATGCAGAAACATGCTTTTTTTTAAATTTTTTATGACAGAAAGAATTCCCAAAGCTGCGAGACGCGTAGTGGCATCGCTCCAAAAAGCAGGCAGTGCCTGGGAGGCAAAAACTGCGGGTCTGCAGCCTCGAGGGTCCCCTGAGGGTCTGCACAGGGACCTATTTTGGGATGTGGTGCTCCAGAAGGATGCCATTTGGTGTCAGCGTTTGCTGTAGTGCCCCCGGGGTTTCTGCTCGCATCTCGCTGGTTTTGTTCCTTGCTCCAGCAGGGTTTTGGTGCCCTCCACACCTTGGGAATTGCGGATCCCGCTCTGGAACCAAGCCCCGAGCCCTCACCACGGGTCCTCCCCTGTAACTTTCTGTGGTTTCCTCCTCTAGGACTCGGGAATCTCGACGCTGTCGGGTTTGGTGCCGGTGCGGATGGATGATTTGGTGGCTGGTTTGAAGCTGCTGTGCAGAGGGGGCACGGAGGGAAGTCCTGCAGCAGGTTCCCAGTCCTCGACTGATTTGCCTTTTCCGTGGTTTTCTCAGGACGAGGTGGCAATGAACAACTGCATCTTAAATAACAATTAGCCTAAGCTGCCAAATGCTCATCCTCGTTAAGGTCGTTATCTCAAGCTGTCTGTTACGCTCTCGTCTCAGCGCTCTCCCCGAGGTCCTACCACAGCTCACCTCTTGTGTTAGCCAGGAATTAAAAACCTCGTTATCCTCCAGGGATTTATCAGCGACGCCGAACAAATGCGTACCCACAAAAGCAGTTGGGGAACCCAAAAAAGCAGTCGGGGATCCCACAAAAGCAGTTGGGGAACCCACAAAAGCAGTCAGGGGAACCCACAAAAGCCTCCAGGGGCCAGCTGTAGCTCGAATTTCCCATCTCTGCAGGAAAACGGGGCCAAAAGAAGGGAAATCAGCACCCGTCGGAGCAGCCAGGGGTACGAGGCGAGAAGAGCGAGCGCCCCGCGTGTCTCCTGCTGGGGCAGGAGGTGTTCTCCATCTCGGACTGCCTGGTGGTGCCAGAAAGCACCAGCTACCCCGTTTTTGCCCAAATACCTTGAAATTGTACTGAAATAACATTTCAGGTGCGTGAAGAGATGCACTGCATGGCTCCAGTCCCTCGGATTGACGTGATCAAGGAGCACAAGCATGGCGAGGAGGTGGGTTAGGAGAAGAGAAGCTGCCCCAAACTCGAAAGCTGAGGGTCGCAGCTCATTTCCAGGTGCTTTTTGGGTGCCAGTGCCGGTGTCTGCGTGCCCATTTCCAGTTTCCTGGGGAAAACTTTTCTCCCCTTGTTCCTTAAAAAAATAAAAAATCCGTGGATAAGAATAAATCGGAGACACCAGCGCTGCAAAAACGCCACGCTCACAAAATTAAAACACAAAGAGAATTTACAAGGGTGTTCCTCTTGCAGTGCAAAACCCCCCACACGGCACAAACGGAGGGGTTTTGTAGGTGTTTAAGTATCTCAAGGTTTCATTTAATATTTAAAAAGAGTAAAAAGTGCTACAGGCACTTGGGTTCGTCGCCGAGCTCAATGGGCGATGCCCCGTCTTTGGCACAGCCCTTGAGGCTCTCCGTAGAAACCGTTTTGGGAGCATTTTCAGGGGCAAAACATTTGGGCAGAGGCTCCAACCACGAGGCAAAACCATTGCTCGACCCCTCAAGGGCGACGCCGGGCGGGCTGCGGCCGTAATTCCTTGGTTTAGTTACCCATTAGTTAATTTTGTTCTAATGAGGTCCTGCTCCCGTAATCGGGGGGGAAAATCGGGAAGTGTGGGGGGAGAACCCGAGTTAAAAGGAGCCTAATTAGCAAGTTAATTATAACAAGCGTGGCAATGGCCCGGTTACATAAATGGGCTATTGTTATGCACGCACCGGGCAGGCCACGATAAAAGTGCTCGCGGTGCGTAGGGCAGCAGCAGGGACGGGACGCGGGGAGCAGAACCCCATAGGTCTCGGGGTTCCCCAAGGGGAGCAGTGCCCCCTGAGGTCTTGGGGTTCCCTAAAGGACCCCCGAAAGCCGCCTCCCTCCCTCCTTCTGCCTCCCCCCGGAGCTGGAAGCGGAGCAGGCGGTGGCCGCGCCATGCTGAGCAAGAAGAAGTGCAATGTCAATGGGGACCCGGGGATGAAAGCCCAGGTGAGGGCAGGCTCTAGGTACCTTAAGGCTGTCTTCTCGGTTAAAAAATCCTCTTCTTTTCCTCTCTGTATCCCCGTTTCGTTGCTTTCTCCCCCCTTGTTCCCCCAAATCACCTCTTTCTGGAGCTGCCCGTGCCCCTTGCTGGCTGCGGGAGAGCTTCGGCTCCGGGGAGCTGCCCCGCGTGCTCCGGGGGTACACGTGTCGTGCTGGGGATGCTCCTCGGGGCTAGAAAAGCCTGGGTGGAAGCAAAATGTCCCACACCTGGATGTGGGGCACCCGCAGAAGCCGTTCTCCCTCCTGGCTTGGGATCCTGGGTGTCTGGGCTCAAATTGCAGCGGGCGGAAAGCCGCCGTGTTTGTGCGCGCACGGCGGGTCGGCCGCCTGAACCCAAGCTGCAGCTTTCCAAGGCTCTGTAATCTCTCCTCTGGAGCATTATTAACCTGTGTGTGGCTGCTGTTACCATCGGGGGCAGGTCTTTAGGGGCTGGGAAAGTCCCACCTGAACCCGAGCCGCTCTGCGTGTCCCGGTCCCTGATGCTTGGGAAGGGAGCGCGGCAACGCGGCGCGGCGCTGGTTGCACCGTGCCCTGCAAGAAGAGATTTAAACAAGGTTTGGGGTCCCTCGGAAGAGATTTAAACAAGGTTTGGGGTGCATCATTCCCTGCTGGGGACTGAGCCTGAAATTGCAGCCCAAAAATGAATGGGGTGGTGATGTGGGGACCTCTTAGGGGCGCATCGCTGCCAGCGCTCGGTGCCGCTCACACGTGCACACCCAGCACTGGGTACGACGGCTGTCCTGGCTCAAATCCCAGCACACAAACGTTAAAAGACATCGGTGAGGGGTTGGGGCAGCGAGCAGCAGGCCCTGGAGATGCCCCCAGGAGCCAGCAGCAGATCCCCCTGTCGGGCTTTGAACGCTTGCAGGGGTAATGCAAAGCCCGAGGTTGCGTCCAGCTCGGTGCACGGCTGATTTGGGGTTTTGCCTGCTGGCCATGCGAGTGCTTCAGGAGGATTTTACTGCACTGCTCAAAACAGTTGCATCGAATGTCCTTGAGCAGACGATGCGGGGAAGGAAAATATTAACAGGGCTCCTGAGGTCTGTGATAGGAATTTTTCACCCCGTTAGGTTTTGAGCGTATCCCGCTTCGCCGGGAGCACCGTTCCGCGCCGATGACCCGATGCTTTGATGAGGTGGTTTGGCTGTCAAGGGATTTTTTTTTTTTTTTTAAGGAAAGAAATAAAACGTTATTTCAGGCCAACAACTTGTTAGAAAAGGAAGATGAAAACCAGCATGTGTGTGCCCTGTCCCGCAGGGATCGTGGGCACTAATCCTCAGCGCTGCCCTTGGTTGTGGCATGAGTTTGGACATGGATTTTGGCTGGACCTGGATTCCCGAGGCTGAAGTAGCCATTGGAGACCCCCAGCACCCTTTTTCCTTGTTTCCTGGCCCAAAAAGCGAGGCACAGGGGCTGTAACAGCCCAGTGCGTGGGCAGAGTGCCGCTGCTTCAACTGCGGGGCTTGACTTTGGGTTCCCAGACAGGGGTCGCATTCCTTAGGGCCTGATGGCTTCTTAACCAAAACCAACTCCTCAAAACACCCCAGGGCTTGGCTAAAGGACCGAACGAATAGTTTTCAGCATTTTGGAGATGTAAATATTTAATCCCGTCACACCAGACTGGCTCATTTCTTTTGCCCCGAGCGAAGTCCAAGGAGTTTTGCAGCTGGAAGTCACGTTTCCAATTCCGGCTGCGATTTCGCCCAGCCCAAAGCCCACGGGGAGCGTGGTTGGCTTACAAAATACGTCCCCAGACACCCCGGGGCTCAGCTGTGTCCCCACGGGTGCTGCTCACATCAGCTCCTTGGTGGCATCGGCAGCGGCACCGGGTGCGCGCTCAGCCCGTGCTGCTCCACGTTTGGGGCACTGGAGGCTCTCGGTCCCATCCTCCCCACTGCACCTTTCTCCAGATATCCACTCCTAAATGCTTCTTGATGCAGAGTGCATCTGGAGGGGTCATTTTTGGGGTGTTTTTGGTTTTCTCCCCTGTATTTTGCACAGCAAACTTGGACCGGTCGCTACAAGAGAGGTGGTGAGCGGGGTCGGTGCCAGTCCTGCAGGTGCTGGATGGCCCCTGCGAGCACTTTGGTACTTGATCTGTGTGTACTGGGGATGGAAACCTTCCAATATGGGTGTGGAAAGGCTAAAGGAGGTGATTTAAGTGTCACTGAGGTTAAACACAGCCGAGGCAACGTGCCCTCTGCGCCCAGACACCCGCAGTTGCAGGCCACCCGTAGCCAAGAAGGTGCCACCTCGAGGCTCGGGGTGCTCCTCATCCTCTTGTCTCGGCCCCTTGGCTTTTTCCCTCGGACTTACCCGGCCCTTTTTCTTTCCACAGATCCAGTTTGCCGACCAAAAGCAGGAATTCAACAAGCGCCCGACGAAGATCGGCCGCCGCTCGCTGTCCCGCTCCATCTCGCAGTCGTCCACCGACAGCTACAGCTCAGGTGGGTGCCACCTCCCCCTGGCATCACAGGAGGTGCCCGCAGCAGCCCCACGACCCCCAGCTCCCCCCTTGTAGTCGGTGGGGAAGCACGGGCAGGGGGTTGTTGCTTTTTTTCCAAAGTCAAAAATTAAGAAAATCGAGTCAGAACCTCGCTTTGTCTGGGCTGAGTTTTGTCTCCCTGTGCAGGGACGCGCGGCTCTGCTCCCCCCTGCGTGTTCCTTTGAAATTGGCACGGCAAAGTCGGGCTTTCTCCTTCAGAGGTGCTCGAGTTGCTGTTTTTTTTGGAGCATATTTTGCTGAAGATTAATTACCGGAGCAGTTTATGGAGGCTTCTTAAACCCAGCAAGAGTTGGAGCCCCCTGAAAACCAGACCAACTTCGTTGTGCGCCCATTCGCATTCAGTATTTAGAGCTGGTGCCAAAAAGGCAGCACAACTGAAAACAAATTGCTGGAAATTGGTGGTTTTCCTTCAAGGACAGAGGGCAGCACCGGGGGGAGGCCAACTAAAACTTGACTTGGAGACTGAGCAGGCGAGGTGAGGCTGCCCTGCACCTCGCAAGCAGGCTCCAGCCTCAATTTTTTCAGCAAATAATTCACCCTGAGTGGCCTCGGGGTGCTGGGAAGATTCGGTGCCACCTTCCCCCCTGAGTCTGGGAGCGGGGAGAGCTTGCTGGGGATGCTCTCGGGACAGGGCCACCGGGATCCTCGGTGCTTTAGAGGGAACGCTGCCTGCTGCCTGCAACGGGACAGCTCCTGAAACTGCTGCAGGAGGGATCAGGACCACTACAGAAGGGATTGGGATCCAATTCCCCATCCCCCAGGGAGCTGTACTGCCCCTGATCCCCTCCTGCTCCCAGCCCCTGGCTCCTACCACAGCAGATATTGAAGCAACCAGGTCTGCAAAGAGTGAAGATACAAGTAAGTTGAAACCAGCAGAAGGATGTGGTGCTCTCCTGGTCCCCCTGCAATTTTCAGGCTTTTCTGGTGAAAAATCATCATCCCACCGGCGTGGCAGCACGAGCTCTCGGCCCTTGCAGAGCTCTGGCTCTGTGCCTTTGGGAATGAGGAGGGTTCGTGGGGAGGCTCCAGCACAATCCCTCGTTTTCATTCTCTCTGTTCGGGCAGAGAGCCTCCTGGCTGGCTGCTGCAGAAAGATTTTGGGCACAGGAGGACAGCCAAAGGCACGAGGTTGAACCAGAGCAGGCGTGAGCCCCTCTCCATCCCCCCCAACTCCAGTTGAGCTCCTACTCACCTCCAGTGCTCAACACCAGGAGTTGCAACTCCTGGAGGCCCTGATCTCACCCCAGACACACCAGGACTCTCCTTTTTACCTCCTTTCCCAGTTTGTGGATCAGGTCCTCTCCGTGCTGCCCCGAGGAGCCCCCTCGGGGGGGAATTTCACCTTCCCCTCTGCTCTGCGCTGGCGTTAATGATTAGACTGCCCTAACACGGCTCTGCAATCACTATAATGTTTGTACGGGTTTTACAACCCCATTGGATGTCTAATCAGCAGGGTATACTCGGCGTGACTCATTTTTAATGACTAAGAGGCTAATTAACCTGGCTAATGTTTCACGCTTGCGCCCGACTCGCAGCTGGAGGAACGGGGAGCACCTTCGGGGAATTCTCCTCCACCCCTTGCACCGAGCGCTTCCAGCTCAAAGCATCAGCACCAGCAATTAGTGAATAGGTGAAAGCATTATATTTTCCTCCTAATGAAAGCTGCTAGGCTGGCAGCTGAGAGGGGAGATTTCTGTTCCCAGGACAGCTGCAGGATGGACAGGAAAATCCCACTCGTGTCTCTCGGCTGGGATCTCGGCGCGCTGAGCAGCAGCACCAAGAGGGTGCTCCAGGGATGGGTAAGGGCTGGAAACAAGAAATGTGGGGAGCAGAGAGAGCAGAAGAGGTCTGAAGGTTTGGAGGGCTCAGTGTTTGAAGCAGCTGTGCCTGCTGTGGTGGCCACGTGGGAAGAAAACGGCATCACGAGGCTGCTGCAGGGCGCGAAGCACGGAAACGCCGATGAGTTGAGCTGGCCTGAGTCTTCAGGTTGGAAGTGGCAGCCCCTTGTTACCCCTGCCATGAGCTGCTGTGCTCCGTAGCACTTCATTTAGAGCGTGCAATCTCTCCCACCAGGGAAGTTAATTGTTTTCCATGCCTTTTGGGAACAGGTAGAAGTGCTGCGTGTGCTGACGTGCTGTCAGCCAGCACGCCCGATGAGCCCAGTCCAGGCCACACATGAAAAAATTCATTAAATGAAGACCTCTCCCCTGCTGCTGCTCAGAAGTAACACAACGTGAGCATTATTTTCTGCTCTCCTGTTCTCGGTGTGCCCAAGGACGGGCTGCTCGGCACCTATTGCAAGCCAGGGAGCTCACGAGGGCGGCTTTGGAGTCGCAAACCCAGTGGCAAATCCCCTACGTTCCCGTAACTTCTTCCCCTTTCTGCAAAAGTCAAAGAATTTACGTCTGCTGGGACGAAGATTTGGGGATCAGCTGGGTAACAGCAGCCCCCGTGCCTGGAACGGCGACGCACGCAGCGCCGCGCGTTACGCACCGCGGGCACCCAAATGAGATCAGGGCAGTAATGCCTCTAATTAAAGGCGATGGACTTCCCCCTCGTGCTGTTTCATAACTTCAGAAAGGCTGTGCAGAAAAACAAGGCTTGCCTCTCAGCTCTGAATTTAGGCTCAGACCCAATCTTTGCTGGTTTAGGACACCGGCTGAGGTGCCTCCTTTATTCCCCCCCGGGTGTTTTGTCACCGGATAACAGCACCCAAGATGCTCACGGCGTTCTCGTTGAAATAATACGATTTAATTAAAAAGCTGCTTGGCTCTCTGGAGTGCCAACCCCAGTTCGGAAGCTTCCATTAATCAACTTGTGGGTAATTTGGGGTGAAATCTGGGAGATTGAGCATCCTACCAGTTCCTTGGGTGTTTCCAGGTTTCAGGCACTAGGAATCCTTTCTGTAATGTGCATTTAGCTGGAAAGCCAGGGCAATATTTACTGCTCTGTACCCGTGTGCTCTCACACTGCACCACCACTATTAGTCTAATTAGTCTAATTATCACAGCGATTCTCCTGTATCACACGTATTTAGCAGTAAAGACCCACCTGCATCTGAAAATCTGGCTCCCATTTAGGCAAGCTCTTTCTTTATAAAACTTGCTTGCACAAAACTTGCTTGCACAAACCTTGCTTTCAGCCCCAAAACGCCGAGCTCTGATTTTAAAGCCCCCCCCCCGCCGCACAGATTAGCTGTCTTCAAGGAAGCAATCCTCCTTGAACTAATTAATCCTGCCGGAGCCCTCAGTGTAAGATGTTCTATTACAGAACTCATTTTTTTTGTTAAAAATCCCAGCTTCCAGCCCCTGGGAGCTGCCGTGGGGTGCGCAGGCAGCTCAAGGAGCCTGTGGCCATCCCCGGGGCTGGCTCGTTTCCCCCCCCGTTCGCTTCCCACTGCGGGCAGGCAGAGAAATTCCAGCAATGTGTAATTCTTCCCGGTAAGCAGATCAGACCCAGGCAGGGCTTGGGGAGCCTGGCACGCCGACAGTGGCAGCTCTAAGCTCGTGCCTGGCGGTCCTTGGGGTTTTTTCTGCCCTCCATGGACCGAGCACGGTCAGCTCCGGGGTGCTGCCGGCACGACGAACCCATGGCCAGGCTGGTGGATGAGTTTCAAGCCTTGCTTTGGATCTTCTGCCCTGCAGACGCCAGCAAAGCCACCAGGAGCTGGCAGTGCACACCTTCACGTGGTTTTTATCATTATAGATATGTATCCAGGGGTCTGGGTGCTTCCATAAAGCCGTGGCTGCTCAGGAGCATGGCACGACCATGGGCTCAGCCACAGCGCTCGCCTTGTGGCACGATGCAAGAAGCTCTCGCCCTGGTGCCACCCTCTTCCTCTGGCAGAATTTAAGCACGGAATCGGGACGGAAAATGGGAAATGCACATCGTTTGCCAGCAGTGCGTGATCATTTGGGGAGCTCTTTTTTTTAAAAGTGGCTCGGAAAGCACACGGGGATGGTGTGCCTGCTCCAACGAGTTTCAGCTCCAAAAGGAGCTAAACGAAATGATTCTGCAAGAAAGGAACTCCTCGGATGGAGTTTGTTCTACCAGTGGCACGAGCTCCCCTGTGGGTTCTTGCACGAGGCTTGGGGACAGTCCCCTGGGGACACACAGACTGTTTTGGGGCCAGGTCCTGTTCGTTTGGCCCCGTGCTGAACGGTGCCACAACACCCCTTGAGCTGGGAACTTAAAGACCTCGAGTAAAACTTCAGGGCAGATTCGTGAGGACCAGGGGATGAGCTCCTGTGTGTGGACGAGCCTCTTGAGTTGGGTCCCAAGGAGCAGCCCCTGCCACGAGGAGGAGGAAGAGGAGGAGGAGGAAGAGGTGGCAGTGGGGAGCTCAGCAGGACTGAGGGCCCCATTTTCCAGGTGCTTTGTGTCCAGGATGGAAGAGGAGGGATGCTTCAGGTCCTCACGCGTTGCTCTGACTGCTGATGCCACTCCTAGGAGGTGCAAGAGGTCTGCTCTTCCACGGGGGGGGATATTTGGAGGGTGACACGGCACAAATAGTCCCTTTGGCTGGCTCTGATAAGCTCAAAGCACAAGTTCATCTCCAGGCAGATAGATGAAGGCTGATGTTGGACTCCCTGCCCCTTTTGCCTCCTTTTCATCAAATTCAACGAGCCCACCTCCGTGTGGCCACTTTGGGTGGTTTTGGATTTGGTAAGGATTGTCCTGAGGATTTCAGGGTTTCTTTTTCTGCAAAAACTTGATTCCAGGGACGGGGAATGCCACCCTGACGGACCGATAATTAGGGAGCAGCCTCTGCCGTGCCGTCGTCCAAAACGCAGCAGGGTCTGGCACCTGAAATTACACCTCTGGGCAGTTTGGGAAGTACTTCAAACATGCGTAGGCATGGATGCTGGCTGTCTTAGAGCCAGGAAGGGATAAAATCTGGGGAAGAGAGGCTGCAGAGGAGCTGGCAAAACCCACAGAGATGAGCACGTGGAGGGCTCAGGCAGTGCTTGAGTGTGGTGTTGAAGCAGAGGTAGATGAGCAAAAGGAAGTCACTTTAGGTAAAGGCTGAGTGGGGAGAAATAAATGGGCATTATAAAAAGAAGGGGGGATCCCAGGAGAGGCTGGAGGGAGCCGGGACATCCCCATGGAGAAGCACATCCATGGATGGGCGCAGCAGGTCCCCTCCGCTGGAGGTACCGTGGTTTTCAGGGAGCATCTTCAGCCTCTGACCTCCCTCCTTGTCTTCCTCCAGCTGCCTCCTACACAGACAGCTCGGACGACGAGACCTCCCCCCGCGACAAGCAGCAGAAGAACTCCAAAGGCAGCAGCGATTTCTGCGTGAAAAACATCAAGCAGGCGGAGTTTGGGCGCCGAGAGATCGAAATTGCTGAGCAAGGTAAAGGGGACGGGCACTTCCACAAGGCTCCTGGCTCTCTTGGGCTGTTTGTGCAGCTTTTCCTTCCCCCAAACCCTCCTCTTGCAAGGCTGGGTTATTTCCTGACACCGTTCCTGTTTGAGGGACAGAACTTTTATGGGATTTCGTGGAGTTACAGGGCATAACCATGGCACTCCTACCAGCCAATTTTTGGAGGACTACTGTACAGTCCAGTGTATTTTGTTAAAAGCAGTGGAAAAGATGAAACCCATCGTCTAAATTATCCAGCAGGTGACTTTGTTTTAGCGTGGTCGTCTCCAAAAGTCTGTCCCAGGGGCAGTGCAGCTCTCAGATGGCTGGAGGGGCCGCGGGTCCCGAGTCCTCCTCTGTCTGAAGCTGGTTTTCCTCCGGCCTCGCTCGGCGTTTGCAGGTTGAACTTTGGAAAATATGATTATCCTGCGTCCTAAATAGCTGGAAAAAAAAAAAAAAAAAACAACAAACCTCACAGGGTGTTGGATTCTTTTCAGCTGTGTCATCACTGCTTTGGGTGCCTCCGTTCAAGTCTTTTGCTCTTTTTGAAGCTGTCGCAGCCGTACAGCTTCGTAAGGGCCCTGGGGATCTGGAAGAGATCTCCAAGAGATCTCCTGGAGATCTGGAGAGCTGGAAGTGCTGCTGGCAGTTTCTTACGTGCTCGCCCGTCTGTGCTTTGGGTTGATGGACCTCTTGTCATTTTTTGCCTTTCAGAAATGCCTGCGCTGATGGCTTTGAGGAAGAGAGCTCAGGGAGAGAAGCCGCTGGCTGGGGCCAAGATCGTGGGCTGCACGCACATCACAGCACAGACGGCCGTAAGATCCCCTCAATCAGCTCTGATCTTTTTTAAGCCCCCTGATGTTTCAGGGTGGGACTATTTAAATGCCATAGCAGGGGGCTGCTACGTGCTGTGACTGCCTGTTCCAGCGGAGAGAGTAGGAAATATTCGTGCCCTGCAGCCCGATCCTCCCTCTGCCTAGTTCTGGGCAAAGACAGCCCTCTGCCAGCAGGGTTTTTAGGCAGGAATTCTTCCCTTTTTGTCCTCTAAAACAGACCCCAGGAGGATAATACGGAGGTGTGGTCTCTGAGTCAGCAGAGCAGTGCCTTACATCGAGTGAGAATGGCCAATTTTGTGGCTGTTTCTGGATAAACAGAGCCTGTCCTTAAGGGTGGTGCAATGCGGGAATCGATGAGGCTCTGCTGCGAGTAATCATCACTAAGAAAATCAAATTATCTCCATCATGTACGCAGGACAAAATGGCAATTAGTAATTAGTGCAGTTTTGCAACTCAAGACCCGTGGTTTCTCCTCCAAACGGGACAGGAGCGCTTTCTCCTGCCTGCCTTTGGGACTTCGCGGAGAGAAACCTAATAATACACGTTGAAGTTCTGATTTGCTTCATTCGTTTTTGATCGTAGAACAAAGATTTGCAAAATTCACTTTCTGTATAACTCTCCAACTTCTGCCGTGCTGCTTAAAGCAGCTGCAGGTACCCTCCAGAAATCTTCCCAAGCAAAAGTCAGAAGGAAGTGGACACTTTGGCTTTGTGCAAGGCCACGTTACGGTTTGCCTTGCCTTTCTGATATTTTTTTTTGATTTTATTCCAGGTCCTGATGGAGACCCTGGGTGCTCTGGGTGCCCAGTGCCGATGGGCTGCGTGCAACATTTACTCCACTCTCAACGAAGTGGCTGCTGCCCTTGCCGAGAGCGGTAGGGAGCCTCCCCCTCTTCGTTCATTCTGGTTTTAAAAAGGTTTCTTACTCTCCCATCATGTTTAGTTCATTTACATTCTCTTACGGTGTTTTTTTTTCCCCTCTTTTAAATTGTTTTCTCGTTAGAATAACACCAGGGGAGAGTGAAATCTCCCCAGTGTGTTTCTCTCCATCTGTGAGAGCACGGTGAGTGCAGTTCCTGGTAAGCTGCACACATCAGCCCGTAATGGTTCACCAGGAGTGCTGCACTTTTCTGTTTTCTAAGCTTACCAGTGTAAACTGCCAGCTTGAATTAGTCTGATGGAGTGGGAAACTTGTAGAGCTGAGCAAAGAAGGGATATATCAGGCTGCAGACTGTAACAATCTGGAGAAGAAATGGCTTTAATCACAGAGATTTGCTTTTTTTCCCCTATTAAAGCAGTGAAAGGAGCTATAAGCAAGACAAAATCGATCCCTCCCACTGGTCCAAACACCTCAGCCAGTGTCTCTGGAGTACAAAAGGAGGTAGTACAGGTGATGATGATGATGATGATGCACAATATCAGCCATCAGAGCTACGTGAGCCTAAAAGTGACTTTGCTAAGAGAAACCATGCTCGATTTCAGCTCTACGAAGATAGGGAATTCTTACGTTTGAGTCACAACTTTGGCTAAAAGGGACGAGAGAGGACTTTCTGGGGACACGATTCACAAAGCAGAAGCAGCTGACGCTGCTGCTCCCCTGGGAGATGCCTCAGCTCAAATCCTGCTCCACCTGGGTGGGGCTGTGGGAGCCAGGAGACCTGGAGGAAGCCAAACTGCAGCTTGCCTCTTACCAGGTCTTCCTCAAACAGAAATCGTTCATGGGCCAGAATGAGTTTGAATAACCTCCTAAGCCTTTAGGAAGGGTAAAGCTGCCTCCTGGCTCCCTGGGATGTGCTCAGGCCGAGGTGGTAGCACCCATCTCCCTCTCTGTGGCAGGGTTCCCCGTCTTCGCCTGGAAGGGAGAATCCGAGGACGACTTCTGGTGGTGCATCGATCGCTGCGTCAACGTGGAGGGCTGGCAGCCCAACATGGTGAGAGCTGGCTCGGATCTGGAGGGCTCTCAGGAGGGCTCAGGGCTGCTCCACATTGCCTCTTGAATTTAGACCCGACTGCCTGGTGCTCAGGCAGCAATTAGCCCCAGAGGGCGTTCCAATTAATTGGTCTGTGCAATCAGACCTGCTGCTGCAGCTGCAGGCATGGGTGGTGCTGCCCAGTGAAGTTTTATTGGACTGTTTCCTAAATAAGCACAAATACATTTGTTGCGGGGCGTTTAGTTTGGTTTCGGGGTAGTTTGCCACGGTTTAAACCAAAATGATTGAATCCAGCCAGTAAAAACTGACTGCAGGTAAGGATGTCGTGGAGAGGCACTGCATCCATTTCACTGTTTAAACTCACAGCCTTGGTTGAGGGGCTTTCCCTTACCTAGGTCTTTATTTTAAAACCCAAACTGGAATTTGTGGGATTTCTGCACCTTGCTCTTACTGCACGGACACAAACATCCCTGGTTCATCCTGCCCTCGTTTCTGGGGAGAACGGAGAACCCTGAGCTAGGTGAGCGGAATAATTTCCAGCAGCCAAGTCGCTGCTTTCATCCCGACAGGCTTTTAGCCCTGTAGCTTGTGATCTACTTCAGTCAAACAGTAATTAAAGGGGGGAGATAAGCACGTGCCTGCATGGTTTGTTGGCTCCTTTGAGGGGTTTTTGTCCCTCCCAGTCTGCTGCTGTTCACTTCTGGGCTGCCACCGTGAAAAAGAAGCGTGAACATCAGTCCACCCCCAAGCTAGGAGTCTAGACGTGGCACTGCCTTTTTCTTCTTTTTTTTTTTTTTGAGGGATAATTTCCCATCAGAAGCGTCAGCAGCTGACAGTGTAAACCTTTCACAACGTGCTTCTGGCACGCTTGCTTTCCTAGCATCTGCTCAGAGCTCTCGGCTCTGCACCGTGTCTCCAGCACTCGGTGTTTTCTGACCCGTTTCTGCACAAAAAACCACTGCTGGGGGGCACCCAGGGCCCTGGGTCTAGAGCTGCTGGCAGCTTCTCAGAAGGCACGTCGTGTCTCCCAGTCCAAAAACCTCAAGATTTGATGTTTGGGCTCCTGCAAGGTCCACGAGAAGAATTAAAGTCCCAACACCACCTCCAAAGAAAGACCCTCTGAGTTTTCTGATGCTCGGTCTGAACAGGAATGGCTCTTTTTTTTTTCCTTTTTTCCCTGAAAAATATCAAATCTGTAGGGCTGAGGGCTTGGCTCAGCATCAGCTGAGCTGGGAACAGGCTGCTGCCCCCGACCATGCACCCCTGCCATCTTTCAGCCGTAATTCTCCGTTGTTTTCAGCCCTGTGGTCGAGCTGATCCTGGCTAATTTTAATCAGCTTAGTTTTTGGGGGGGGATCAGCTGCGTGGAATCCATGGCTGTGATGACAAGGTTGGGAAGGGGACGGCGGGGGAATAAAATATCCTTCACCCCTCAAACAAATAAGGGCTTTTTTCCCAGAAAAAGAGGTGCTTGGGGAAAATTAAGGTGAAAGCAGGGAGGTGCAGAAGAAACCCCCGGCCCCCACGATTCCCTGAGCGTTTTAGAAAGAGGATTATGCTCCCTGTTAAATGGGGATTAATGAAATGAAGACGTCCTGGGGGCTGGGATGCTGAATTCCCAGCCCTGCGTGGCCCAGGGGAGCTTCTCAGCCTGCTCAGCGCTCAGCTGCCTCGGTTTCCCAGCCTTTAGGTGGGAGGTAAATCTGGGAATTCCCCCAAAATTGAACAGAATTGGTGCTTTCCAATCATTTTGGATGAGCAGCAGCTGCCTGCAGCGTTCATATTTGTTCATATTTTGGTGCAAGGTCCTGCAGCTCCGTTAGGGGGACGAAGGCTGCAAAACAAGGAGATTGCTCCCTGCTTCTTCTGGAGTCGGGGTCCTCCCAATTCCCACCTTTCCGTGGCTCTGTTGAGGACCCCGTGGGCCACCAGAGGCCACCGAGGTGCAGAGGACTCAGGGAAGAGCACGTGTGTAGGTTTTTTTTTTTTAACCAAGGCAGGTTTTCACAGGGCTCCTTTCCTCATCTTCAACGCCTTTATTAGAGCAGGAAGCCTCTGGCTTTGTCCCCTGCCCTTCAGCATGTCAGGAGGAGGAGGTGGGTGGCTCAGGGCACTGGGGACCCGATGAAGAACAGGTTTGCACCTCGGAGGCTGAGGTTTGAAGCCTGAGAAAACGAACAGCGACCCAAAACTGTTGTCTGAGCGCAGGTCAGTATTATTTTTTTCTCTAAATGGGGGTCTTTGGACCCGAGGATCTCTTGAGGTCCCTTCCAGCCCCTACAATCCGTGATTTGGTGATTTTGAACGCGCTGTTTCACGGTGCGACCACATGTCAGTTGGCATCAGTGCCTCCACTTCATCCTCCTGCCTCCACCGTGAGCAGGCCCGCTGGAAATCTGATGGCTGCGTGTGGTTTGAAGGCTTCTCTGCTCCTGGAAATGGGGAAAAGGAGCTCTCCCAGCTTCTTTTTGCGTTTCCCCCGGTCTCCTGATAACCCCCAAGGTCTGCAGCACTCCTGCTCGGGGTTATCAAACAGAGCAGTCCCACCTGAGCTGTCGGGACAGTGTCTGATGCCAAAACCTGGGCGTGATGAGGAACAATTTGGGCTCACGATTTATCCCGTGTGCCTTTTTGGGGTCAGCAAGCCTTCTGGCTCCTCGGGGCGGTGACTCTGTGGTTGCCTTCCTTGCAGATCCTGGACGACGGAGGCGACCTCACGCACTGGATTTACAAGAAATACCCCAACATGTTCAAGAAGATCAAGGGCATCGTGGAGGAGAGCGTGACCGGCGTGCACAGGTAACGGGCCAGGAGCCCAGGGACGAGCAGACAAAGCCCCTACAGCCTCGGGGCACCGGGAACAAACCAACCCAAGCTGCTCAGTGCCACAGGCTGAATGTCAAGCCTCCGAAAATGTGGTCTGTGGCTTTCCTTCAGCGTGGGAGGTGACTTGCGAGCAGGGTTGGTCCGACCACGGGTGACAGAAAAGAGGGGAGCGAGGAGAAGAGCAGCAGGCTCTGCTTTTGGCTTTATTTTTGCCCTAAGTGGGGCTCGGCTGCGGCTGTTGGAAGTGGCTGAGAGCTCGGAGAGAGGTGCAGGCAGCCCTCAAAAGAGGGAAATGAAATACCCGAAACGAGGAAGCGACCGATTTGGGTTTGTAGCCAGCGGGGTCAAGAAAAGGACCTGGAGACGTTTTTAGCGCTGGGAATCATTCCTGATTTGGGTAAAAGAGGTGTGCAAGAGCAAAACTGCGTTAAAGATGGTTCCTTGCGTTCTCGTGCTGGGATCAAGGCTGAGTCCTGATGATGTGTGCGTGCTGAGAGCGTGTGCCCTGCCTCGGGGGGAGCTTCTGGGTGTAGAAATGGGTGTAGAAATCACAGAATCGGGGAAACACAGAATCACAGAACGGTTTGGGTTGGAAGGGACCTCACAGCCCATCTAATTCCAGCCCCTGCCATGGGCACAACGCCTCCCACCAGCCCCAGCTGGTTCTCCTCCCCGAGGTCCGGAGCAGGGGGATGAATTTCAAGTCCTCTTTGCAGCAATAGTTCATTTGCATTTCAGTTCATTTGCATTTCAGTCCATTTGCATTTCAGTCCATTTGTAGTGGGTTTGCTGGAGGTGCAGCTGGCTCTGCTCGCTCCCACTGCTCTTGGCTGGCTGCATGTGGCCGTGAACATCACCCTTCTGTGGCCACCTCTGTTTTACTCGGAGCTGGAAGAAGCTGAGGAATTAGAGGAGTTCCCATCACGTTATCTGAAGCAGGATTTGGGAGTTTCATCCTTTCGAGGACATCAGAGGGAGGTCGTAACATCAGCAGCCCTGATGCAGGCAGAGTTCAGAGCACCTTCTGTTTGACATCTTCATGAAATGCCTCTTGCCTGGCCATGAGACATTTCAGGAGGGATAGGAAACAGATAAAAACGCCTTTGGAAGGAAGGATGCTTCCTCCTCCTGAAACGAGGAAAGGGAAATTAGCAAAGGGAAATATTTTTCCACTGATCCTCCGTTTCTTCTCCTATTTCTGGCAGGCTGTACCAGTTGTCTAAAGCCGGGAAGCTCTGCGTGCCAGCCATGAACGTCAACGACTCGGTCACGAAGCAGAAATTTGACAACCTGTACTGCTGCAGGGAGTCCATCCTGGACGGGTACGAGCCCATGGGGTCGGGGTGGGGATGGTGAATCCTGGGGGCTGCTCCACAGGACGAGGTCCCTGTGCCTGTCCTGCCTGCTGGTTTAGAGCATTTTTGATCAAATGATGTTTTGAAGGAAATCAAAGACACTTTCTTACCTCTGGTCCATCCTATTTGAGTCATAGATGGGCATCTGCAAGGCTCTGGAGTCAGTAGTGGTCCCTCTAACAGTCAGAAGGTGCCAGGAGTGTAGGAGAACGATCCCGCAGCAAAACCTTGAGCAGTTCGAAAACTTTCATTTTTTTGAAAGCCCGATTCATTTATTTTTTAGCCCAGCTTCGTTCTGGATGGGATGCATCACTTCAATTCTGCCCCTGCTCTTCTTTTTGTGGAAGGTGTCTGGAAGATGTACCAAATGTTTTCTGAGCCTTAGTGATGTGCAGCACTCCTGAAAAAGCTTTTGGTGCCCCTGGGGAGCTCACCAGGCTTTGTGCTCTCAGGGTGCTGCCCTTCCTTGTGTGTCTCCCGTGCATTTTCCCTTCCCAGTGAGCATGGCTTCAGCTCTGCAGCATCTCCCATGCGAGGGCTTCAGCAGCAGAGTGGCTGCAGCACTCATCCCTTCCCCTTTTCCCATGCAGTGTCAGGATGAAACCTTTCTGTTCCTGCATCACGTTTCTGCCTTCCTAGTCTCCTTTTCTTCACCCTCTCCCGTGCATAGACAACAAGCCAAGAGAAAAAAAAGAGGAGAGGCTGTGGAAGACGGAGAATTTATCCCATAGCAGTTACGTGCCCGTAGCCTCGACGCAATTCTGAGGTTGTGTCCTTCAGCTGGGCGAAATAAGGAGGTGCAGAAGGTGGGACCGACAGGGCTGGTGAAGGCTTTGTCCTCCTCTCCCACCTGGCTCCTTCTAAGGAGTATTCTAAGGCTGCTGCTCTTGAGATGCAGTGCAAAATGCTTGAAGTTGTGAGCTAGGGAGGGTGTAAATCGCAGTGTAAATCCCACTTTCCTTCTCTTTTTCTGTATTTTTATGGAAATGAGTGCCCCTACCCCCAATGCCAAAGTTTGCCAAAGCCAGGTGAGGTTAGGACGAGAATTATTCCTGCAGTTCGGACGGATGGACTATTTTTTTTTTTGGATCCAGTGCTCCCAGCAGCCAGGTAAGCCCAGCAGCTAGGACAGAATGGACTTTGCAGCCCCGTGCTGCTGCTGAGGTGGAGAAAAGCTCGCTGCTCCATGCCAGGCAGCTGCAGTACAGCGGAGGAACCCTCGGGGAAGTGTTCTCCATGAAGGCTGCCTCTTTCAAGAGACGCATTGCTTCGTGTTGATAACTCAGCGTGGTTTAATTGACCTGCCTGCAGTCACTGGCTCCTTGCTTAAGTCAGAATGTCTCCTCCTGCTCTGTCAGCCTCGTGCTCATCACAAAACCCACTCCACCACCTCTTTCCTAAATCTAACAATAATTTATGGGGTGTTTAGTGGAGTGCCTCATCCATCATCTCAGCTTAGGAGCTGCTTTCCTGGTCGTGGTCATCCTGAGCAGGAGGAGCGAGGAGGGCTCGTGTTCGGGCACCTGCGTGTCCCGATGCTTTGAAACGTGTGTAAGTGCCACAGGAGCTCGTGCACCACCAAATACTCCCCTGGCTGACCCACTGCACTCTAAAGATTTCTTCCTCACGTTTGTGTTGTCCTAAAAGAGCACGTTTTGGGCTCAAGTCAGCCACGCTGGGCACAGGAGCCAGACTGTGGCGCTGCAAGCAGCCAGCGGCATCCTACTCTTCCTGCTCTCAAATCTCAGAAAATTCAACCAAAATCTCCCAGATCGGTGCAGTCTGCGAGGTGGAGCAGCATACAGGATCGTACCCAAGGGGCAACACATCACTGACCAAAGCAATACGGGGAAAAGATCCCGATGAAGTCAATCCCATAATCAAATCCCTTTCCCTCTGCGTTATGGCTCCGGGGTCCCCGGCTGTGGCTCAGCCACCTGGAGAAGGGTTGCCCCAAAATTTGAGGGTCTGGCGACTTCAAAATTCTTTAGCCTTGTGTTCACGTGCTGTTGGTGGATAAAAAAAAAAGGTTGAAATCCTTAAATAAGCTTCTTCATCGTGTTGGCTTCGGTCGTGGTGGGCGCTGGGCTCCCTGGGGAGAAAGGTTGGGATTTGAGGTGCTCCGGGCCAGGCACCTGAACGGGGCCAAGGGAGAGCTGAGCACAGGCCCGATTAAATCTGCCGGGGTCGTCGCCTAAGTTCTCCTGGAAGAGGAAGGGAATTTCACCTTCCCTGCACTGCTAACCTATTTCTGTGTGCTAAAAATAGCCCGCGATGTAGGGCACTCTTCGGGGGGAACCAGGAGGAAACGGAGTGGAAGGGAGAGCTTTATTTATAGCAAGCACTGCGATTCTGGCCATAAATTACCGCTCGTCTGCTCCTCCTCTAGCTGTTCCTGCGAGGTGCTTTGGCTCTGAGAAAATGGAGAAAAAAAAACTAAAGTGTTTCTGGAAAGATTTTAGAGATTTCCGGAGCACCACCGAACCCAAGCCCCAAATCCTTCCTCCTGGTGTCAGCTCCTCACTGGCAGCTCCCACCCTCCCCAGAGGGAAAAGTCCCTTTGGAGGGACCCTGCAGGTCCCTTCCCTGCTCCCAAATCTCAGTGGGACCTCGCTGGGTCCGGGTGGAGGGCACAGCTCCTGCTGGGGGCAGCGACGTGTTCACCGGGAGCAGAATGAGGTCTTGGTGCTGCCCTTCCATCATGGCCAGGTGGAAGGGGTCTTACTTCAGGTCTTTAACTCCTTTTTCCTTTTTCCCCAGCCTTAAGAGGACAACAGACATGATGTTTGGAGGGAAGCAGGTCGTGGTGTGTGGCTACGGGGAGGTAAGGGCTTCGTGCACACCGCGTCCTGCGGAACCGGGGCGCCCTCTGCACGGCTTCACCCCGCGGGGCTCTGCTGTCCCCTCTGACTTCCCCCTGCTGGGAACAGCCCTGTCCTGGCAAAAATGAAGGTTTTTGTTTCATGACATCCAGTCCTTGGTATTAAACATAGCAAATCTGAATCGTAAAGCATGAAATAAGCTGAATATCTTTAATTACCAAAGCGCTCAGAGGTGGCGTTCTGCGGGCGCGCTGCGCAGCTGCAGCGTTGCACACAGAAGGCTGCTCCAAAAAAAGATAAATTAATCTTTTTAAATGAATTTACTGGTGTGCTTTCACCCCCACAAGGAGGAATCCTCACTGGAGGTGAAACTGGGATATTCCCCCCGGGGAGTCCTTGCAGGGACCAGTTAACACCAGTTCCGGGGGGGCTCTTTTATCCAAAAAAAGCTGAAATTGGGCATTTTCCTCCCTTCGTTTGAGATGAGCCATGGAGAAACCCTTTGGAGCTGTGGCCGATCCAAGGATTGCCCGTTCCCCCGAGGCTTTGGGATGCCAAAGCAAGCACATTTGGGGGAAATCTGGGTCCTTCAGCCGCAGCGCCGAGTTCCCCAGTAACCCCAGAGACTAAACCCTTAAGCCTCCTCACCAGAGCAAAGGTTGTGAGAGACTCTTAAACTTTCTCCGAGCTAAGTGTAATCTCCTCTTATCCTTCTTCCTGGCCACGAGGATGTTTTGGGGGACAAAAGAGCTCTCGGGGACCAAGACGAGTGCCCCTTTCTTATTTTTAGTGCCTTTTCTCGCCGAGCTGGCACCCGACTCAGCTCCGAGATTGCTCCAAATTTTGTGCATCGGGGAATTTTGTGCATCCAGGAGCTGTGTGCATGCAGCTGGAGCTGGCACGGGGCTCGCAGTGGCTCTGTCCCTTCCCCTTGGGCTGCAGAGGAGGTGCCCAGCACCTGAAGGGCAGCGTTTGGGATTTCTGCTCGTGGAAGGGCGGTGATGCTGCGGAGAGATTTTGGTGTTTTATTTCTGCTTTTTTCCCCCCCAGGTAGGGAAGGGCTGCTGCGCGGCGCTGAAGGCCATGGGCTCCATCGTGTACGTGACCGAGATCGATCCCATCTGCGCCCTGCAGGCCTGGTAAGCCCTCACACCGCACCCAGCTTCCTCTTTGGGCTCTTTTTTTCAGGAAAAACGTGCCCAGAAACCCCTCAGCCACGATGCTCCCCTGGCAGGGGGCTGGTGAGAGGCTTCTCAGCACACTCAGGGGGCCCTCAGCTCCCTCCTGCAGCCGGGAGAAGGCTCCTGTGCTCAGCATCACCCCATTTTTTTTTAGCATCCCATTTACCAACTTGCATCACTTTATCCCACGGTGGGAGCATGAGCCCCGAGTAATTAGCAGCATTAATCAACTTGTGGATCAGCCTGCGTGCTTTGTGGCCCCCCTGAGTTTGCAGGAGCTCCACGGGGGCACCTGAGCCGCATCCAGCACCCTCTGAGCCACATCCAGCACCCGCTGCCCCCTCCCAAGGGTTTCCAAAGGTTTTCAAAGGGAGTTTGCAGTGGGGAGGACAGCAACCGGGACGTCCTGAGAGATCCAGCAGGAAAAAAAAAAGGAAAAAAAGAAAAAAAAAACAAACAACACTTTTTTTTTTTTATAGTAACTGTGATTTTGCAGCTTGTGAGAGTCACAGAAATAAACTCCCGGGAGGACTGTCAAAAAAAAGTCCTAAAAAATCCTGCCCTGGTTATCAGCTGTGCTGAACACACCTTTCTCGGCCAAGTTTGGGCTGACTTGCTGAGTGCTCAGCACTTCTGAAGATCACGTCGGTGCCTAAATGGAGATTTGTGAAGTTAATGAGAGAAATCTGTGGGTTTGGGGCAGCTCATTTTTATTTTGTACAACAATCTAAATCCGTATCAGGAAGGATTCTGCAGCAGGAGGGTTTATCTGCACGCTCTGGATGTGCTTTGCAGGAGCAGCAACTCTAAAAAAAAAAAGCTGTCTCAAGCCAAAACTGAGATTTTTGGATGCAGAGGCCTTGGGAGAAAACGTGAAATGCCCCAAAACACTTTTCAGATGTCAATTCTTGCACAACAGACCCCAATTCCAGAAGCAATCCCGATAGCTTGGGGTACGTGCGTGTCCCTTGCACGCTGCATCGCAGTTTGCAGCCTCTGGCATTGGTTAAAACAAGTATCTGGGAGTCACTTGCGTTGTTTTTTTTCTATTTTTGGCTCATTTTTGCTGCTTCTCACACCCGGTGTTTTTTCCCCTCCCAGCATGGACGGGTTCCGGCTCGTGAAACTCAACGAAGTCATCAGGCAGGTCGACATCGTCATCACCTGCACGGGTACGCGGGGCCGGGGGCGGGCGGGCGGGTCCCCGAATTTCGGGTCCATCATTTTCCAAAGGAAAGGGCAAAAACGTGGGAAAAGTCTTCAGTGAGGTGCCCCTGCCCGTGGCAGTACGGCAACGGGCTCCTCACGTCGCTCCTGCTTTTGAATTTCGTGCCTATTTATTACCAATATTACCATTTGTTACTGATATCGCCATTTATTATTGATATCGTCATTTATTATTGATATTGTCGTTTTTATTGATACTGTCATTTATTATTGATATTGCCATTTATCAGTGATAATTGCCATTTCTGACTGATATTGCCATTTCTGACTGATACTGCCATTTATCATGGATTTTGCCAGTTATGACCAATATAGCCATTTCTGACCAATATTGCCATTTCTGACCAGTATTGCCATTTATTACCAATATTGCCATTTTTCATGGATATTGCCATTTCTGACCAATATTGCCATGTATTACCAATATTGCCATTTATTACTGATACTGCCATTTCTGACCAGTATTGCCATTTATTACCAATACTGCCATTTTTCATGGATTTTGCCATTTCTGACCAATATTGTAATTTCTGACCAATATTGCCATTTATTACCAATATTGCCATTTATGACCGATATTGCTATTTATTACCAATACCACCATTTCTGACCAATATTGCCATTTATCACCGATATTGCCATTTATCATGAATTTTGCCATTTCTGACCAATATTGCCCTTTATTACCAATATTGCCATTTATTACCAATACTGCCATATCTGACTGATATTGCCATTTATTACCAATATTGCAATACTGCCATTTCTGACCAATATTGCCATTTCTGACCAATATTGCCATTTATCATGGATTTTGCCACTTATGACCAATATAACCATTTCTGACCGATACTGCCATTTCTTACCAATATTGCCATTTCTGACTGATATTGCCATTTATTACCAATATTGCCATTTTTCATGGATTTTGCCATTTCTGACCAATATTGTCATTTATTACCAGTATTGCCATTTATTACCAATACCGCCATTTCTGACCAATATTGCCATTTCTGACTGATATTGCCATTTTTCATGGATTTTGCCATTTCTGACCAATATTGCCATTTCTGACTGATATTGCCATTTATCATGGATTTTGCCATTTCTGACCAATATTGTCATTTATTACCAATACTGCCATTTCTGACCAATATTGCCATTTACTACCAATACTGCCATTTCTGACCAATATTGGGATTTTTGACCAATACTGCCATTTCTTCCCAATATTGCCATTTCTGACCAATACTGCCATTTCTGACCGATATCACCGTTTCTTCCCACTATTGCCATTTCTGACCGACGTTGCTGCCTCGCAGGCAACAAGAACGTGGTGACCAGGGAGCACCTGGACCGGATGAAGAACAGCTGCATCGTCTGCAACATGGGGCACTCCAACACGGAGATCGACGTGGTGAGTGCGGGGTGAGGGTGCTGCTTTCGGGGCCCTCTGCCCCCACTGTCTGCCCCGTGCCCCTTTAGGACCCCGAGAGGAGTTGAAACAATCCCACAGCAGCCTCGTCCCTTCCCCTTGAGAGGCAGTGGATCCCCTTCTCCATCCAGTGCCTCTCCCTCTGTGCTGCACCGAAATCTGCTCATCTGTGCTTAGAATGGGGCAGAAAACCAGGGGAGCCTTGTCTGAAGGGAATTGCTTTGCCAAAGCTCCACTTTTAGGGCCATTTTCTGTGCAGCATTCTCCCCACCTTGCTGGGAAGAAGTGACCGTGGCCGTGCGTGGTTCAGCTGGTGACCCTAAATCCTTCTCAGCCAGAAGAGCTCAAAAAAACCCCGTTGTCGCTGGAGCACCCTAACCATAAAAAAAAAAAAACATTTTCAGGTTATGATTCATAAAGGTTTCATGGGGCTGGGACTGCCACCGGGCCCAAAGGAAACTATCATGATGTCGGCGAGTTGCTTCCTCTTTTCCTTCCTCTTCTGCAGCTTCTCTTTTCTGCCCCCTGCCCTGGGTTTAACTGTTGTAACGCCGTGTTTCAGGCAAGCCTGCGCACACCGGAGCTGACCTGGGAGAGGGTGAGGTCCCAGGTGGACCACGTTATCTGGCCAGACGGGAAAAGAATAGTCCTGCTGGCGGAGGTGAGTGGCACGCAGAGGGACTGCAGCCTGCTCTCTGCCTGGGGAGGGAGAAAAGCAGGGCTGGGACCAAAACGCTTCCAGAAATCACCTCCTGGGGCTCAGCACTCTGCTAGAAAGGGTTGGTTTCACCCTGATTTGGCTGAGGGTGCAGAAAAGCTCCTCTGTTTTTCCATATTTTTCCCCAGCAGCGTCCCCCCCCCCAGGGTATTCCATCTCATCTTCCCTTCTGGGTCGTTTTACCGAGTTACGGGGACGATCAATCCCGTGGGGTTCGAGCACACGGATACACGTTGCTTCATCCCAAAAGGGAGGCACTTCGCCTTCTGTAGGGAGGGCTGCAGGCTGCTGTTGGCACCAGGCATGGATAACAGCAGGTTTTTGCTCCCCAGGGCCGCCTGCTGAACCTGAGCTGCTCCACCGTCCCCACCTTCGTGCTCTCCATCACTGCCACCACGCAGGTGAGCGGGGTTCGGGGCCGCGGCTCGCTCCGTGCCGGGCTGTGGTTGCTCACCAAAAAATCTTCTCCCCCGCAGGCTCTGGCTTTGATAGAGCTCTACAACGCTCCCGAGGGCCGCTACAAGCAAGACGTCTACTTGCTGCCGAAGAAGATGGGTAAAGCTCCCTTCCTCTTTCATTTCTTCTTCCAAACGAGACCCAGCAGATGGGAGGCTCTGGGCTGGCAGCAGCGAGGACTCACAGCCCCCTGGGTTCTCCTCTTCACCTCCCTGCCCAGCTCGGGGACTTCCAGCAAGCTCCTCCTGCTGGGTCCTGGCTCTTTTTGGGGCTGGATGCGTTATTTCCCTGCCCTGCCTGGGGGAAGCAGGCTGCCACGCTTGGCTCACGCCCAGTGCTGATTCAGGAGATTTTCGGGCATATTTTCTGCCCGTGGAGCTACGTGAGGACACGTGGTCCCTGCCAGCAGCTCTGCCAGCAGGACCCCACCGAGCACACAGCTATACAAACCCCGCTTTTGCTGCAGAACCGGTCTTTTTTGGCTTAATTGTGTTTTTTTGGGGGGACCGGGTGCAGCTTGTCCCTAGCTTGGGTAGAAGTTAGGTGTCACCTGCCTCAGTAGGGCATCCAGGCAGTGGGAAAGCTTGCTGTGTCCACCCTCATCACACTACAGCTCACGGGGAACCACAGCTCTCGTTTCAAAATCAAACCCCAGCCTCACAGTAGCGCATCCGCTGCTTGCTCAGAGGCACCAGGGCTGAGTTTGGGCACCTCAACTTGACTCCTCCAGTCCCAGATTTGAACGTGGCTGCCTCCCAAAATACAGCTCGCTGTGGCGCCAGCACGCTCACCCCCTCAGTCTCCGAAAATCCCAGCAGTGGGATAAGGCACTGATAAGACACCGAGCTCTGTCCAGAGAGCAGCGGGCTCCCTTCGCTGTGCCCAAGGTCAAGGGGAAAAGAGCTTCTGCCCTGGGGCAGGGAGCGAGCAGCTCGCCCGAAAGGTTTGGGGTTTATTCAGTAGGGGAAAAGCCAGGCTGTAATGTGGGGGGGTTTCCAGACGCAGCCATGGGTGCTGGGACACGGGAGGACCTGCTGCCACGTCCCAAAGGCTCGGATCCTGCGTGGGGTCAGGACCACGCTCCTACCAGGGCTTGGGGACCCAACAGAGGCCAGGACTGGGACCACAGCGTGCTGCAACCCCCGGGGGGCTGCAGGGAGCTGGGTTTTTCACCCTTTGTGCTCCCCTTTCACCCTTTGTGCTGCCCCTTTCACCCTTTACCCTGCCCCTTTCACCCTTTACCCTGCCCCTTTCGCCCTTTGCGCTTTCGATAGCAGCCGGGCTGCGCTTTCTGCTCCCCCCCTCACTAATTTCCCGAGGCTTGGAATCGTTTCAGACGAATACGTGGCGAGTCTCCACCTCCCGACCTTCGACGCACACCTGACAGAGCTCACGGACGAGCAAGCCAAGTACCTGGGGCTGAACAAGAACGGGCCCTTCAAACCCAACTACTACAGGTGCCGCTCGCTCCAGCCGCAGCGAGCCCGCGGGGACTGGGTTGGGACCGCGGCGTCTGAACGAGAAAGGGGGGGGAACAACGGGATTAAGGATTTCATCCCGTTTAATTTAAGGGCGTGGGCTTTCTGGTAAATCCCCTTACGGGACGGGGACGGCGTGATTTGAGCCGACACGAGGTGCTCATCAGGACCTGAGCCCCTGGTGTCTGGCGGCAGCTGTCACCCGGCCGGGGCGAAACTCAGCTCAGCTCAGCGCAGTGCCCTCCGCCAACTCCGATAGCAGCTTTATTTATAAAACCTGACGAGCACGGGCTGGCACAGGGCAGCGTTTGAGCTCGCTGGCAAGCCTGGGCTGGCCCACAGCAAAATAATCATTTTCCACCCAAGCCCCTTCTCCTTCCCGGCTCCAAATTTGGGGGGGCTGTGGCCGACGAGGCAGCTCACGTTCTGCCGTGACAGCTTTGCACACACACACAAACCAGCCCTGGGGCTGGAGCCCTGATGTTTTGGGGCAGGAAAAGGCATTTTCTTGGCACAGCAGCGGGCGTTCAGGTCCACAGTGCCCACGGGAGAGCAGTGCTGTACCGAGGCACTCCACTTCTTGGGGTTTCGCGCGTTTTGCCAGATCCCGAGCGTTTTTCCTGCCCCGTGCTGTGTACAAACAAACCCTCAGTGCTGCGTCCTGCCTCGCCAGGAGCTCCCCACGGGATTTGCCTTTGCCCTGCTCCAGGGCCGTGCTGCAGCCCTGACCCCGTGGGCAGCAGCGGGTGGCACGGTGCCCGTGCCCCGTGCCGCGGGGCCGGGGCGTGCGCAACAGCTGCAGCCACAGAAACCCAAGCTGCCAGCACAGCGTCAGCTTTTCCAAAGCTCCCTGGCCTGAGGCTCGGGGCTGGGGGCGAGAGGAGATCTCCAGGTGCTGGATCTCCTCTTTTTCCAGCTATAAAGGGGCCCTTGGGCTCCTGCTCCCCGTGGCTTCAGTTCTGGTGGGGATTTTCTCCCTGCACTTCCCAGCCGGAGAGCCTCGGAGCTCCCAGTGCCTCTCTCCAGGTATTTTTTTTGGTAACCTCAGCTGCTTTGAGCAAGGCTCGGGTGCTGAAGGCGTTTGCACCTTCCGTGCAGCTCCCCCGCTTCCTGAGCTGGTCCCATCACAAACCCGTGGCCCTCGGGGTCCCCATCAATCCATCACTGCTGAATTTTGCTCTTCCTGCACCCGGCAGCGAGGGCAGGCGGCTAAATATAACGCGGTATTTGTGGGGGAGGAGGGGAGGACCGGGTCCCTTCCTACATCACTTTTTTTCTTGGTGTCCACCCCCCTAAAACACACTTTTTTTGCTGTGGGGGGGGACGTGCCACGGGGTTTGCACAGCGCCGGGCTAAAACCTCGCTTTCTCTTCCCTTCCCCAGGTATTAAAAGTTCCTGCCGCCGTAGCCAAAATCGTAAGGAACAAGAACCCAAGTCTTTTCTCAACTACTGTACAGGACGAAACAGTGCAAGCTTCCTAAGTTAGAGCCGGGCTTGCTCATGTAGTAGACAGTGTGTTAGGTTAATTTATTTATTAAATTAGAATACTGTACATGCGGCCTCTGCCACTGGTGTTTGTACTGCCACGGGACTGGGAGACGGTTGATTCCTTTCCGTTTTGTTTCATTTTTGTCTCTTTCGGTTGTTGCTGGGAGGATGGGGAGCGAGGTGCTGCGGGGCGAGGAAGAAGCTGAAAGGTGGAGGCTGAGCCCTGCTTCTGGTCCCGGCCGCTTCTTCCAGCAGAGCAGGATCCCCGGACAGCAAAGTGCTGGGGTTTTATCTCCCACGCTGTTTGAAACGCAGTGAAAAAAAAACGTGTCTGCTCCAAATGCTGCTGATGGGCTGGTGGAGAAGCAGCGAACTGACCAGCAACCGCCGGGGAAACCGCTCCGAAATCTGCTCAGCTGCCCCCAGGATGGCTCTGCCAGGTGAACTCAGCCTTCGCTCTGCTGAAAGCTCTAAGGAAAGGTCTGAGCCCTGCCCCGAGGACGTGTCCGGAGCCGGTGGCAGAGCGGTGCCAGGTCCGGCAGCCCCCTTGAAGCCGTGGAGGTGGTGGCGTGGACCCAGCCCCGCTCCTCGCTGAGCCGCTCGGCGGCGTTGTCCTGCTGCTCCCGTTCCGAGTGCCAACCTTTTGCCGTGCAACCAAAGCTATTTTCCTCCTGGGGCCTTGCACCGCCGCGGACGGATGCTGCTCACGCTTCTCCCCAACGCAGCCCTCGCTGGGAATCTTTGGAGTCTGATTTTCTGGTGGGATTTGTCCGTCATTGTGATCAACCAGGAGATCCCCTCCGAGTGGAGGAGATGTACTCCGGAATAATCCCCGCCCCGATCCTGTGTGTGGGGCAGAGGGTCACAAGCAGAGTTCAGAATCACGAAAACCCTTCGGTGGCATCAAATTTTGATGTCTCAGAGTCAAAAAACAGCAAATTTGGCACCGCTGCTCGCCTGAGCCCTGGATGTCCTGCCCTCACCGGCGTCGCTTACGGCTCGCCCCGAGAACGTGGCCCTTGTCAAGTGAATTCGCCAACCCTGGGAGCACAAAAGCCTTTCGTTTATCCTGTGGTTGCTGCTTCAGTGCCCGAGTCCCCCCTGAGATCCTCCTTTTGTCCTCGTGGGCCTCGTGAAGACTCCCCCGAGGCAGCTCGCTCACGCACAAGGAAGGAGAAGCCGCGGCACCGCGGTCCCTGCGGCCACGTCCTGGTGGCAAGACCTCGGGCAGCTCCTCCGCAAGGTGCTCACCTCCGGGGCAGGCTCTCTCCTTCACTTTCTTATCCCGAATTTCTCCAAAATTTGTCAAAACGAGGGAAGCGAGGGACGCGTCGTGGACCAGTCGCTAGCCATGAACTCAAAACTCTCTCTGCTCGCGACTCGCACCCAGATCCAAATTTCTGGGCAGGGCGCCCCGAGCCGCTGCAGATCTCCTGGCCGGGTCTTTCCCAGGGCTGGCACGGTGGCAGCCCACCCCACAACCCCGGGGGGGGGCTCTGCTGCTCCCCATAGCCCAAAAATCCCACTCCCACCCAGCCTGGCGTGCCCGGGGTGCTCGCGATGCCTTCACCTCGCGCGGCGGCGGCGGCGAGGTTTTAATTCCCTCGGGAACTCCCCAAGGGAGCTCGCCCGCCGAGTCGCTCGTGCCGAATTTTTTAAGCCCGATGTACCTTCCAGGTAGATAGGAGAAAATAAATAAATAATAATAATAAAAAAAAAATCACCCCACTTGGCTTTTCCCCCAATTTTTTAAAGCTCTTCTCCACGTCGTTCCGCTTTCTGTAAGCTTTTTCGCTTGCTTGGCTTTTCCTAATCAATCTGGAATCTTATTCTGTGATCATCTCTAAATTAAACGTGTAACGGGTTTGGGTTTGGGTTTGTTTTTCTCTCTCTTTATTTTTTTTTTTAATGTAACGCCTTTTTAAAGAATTAGGAAAAGGAGATTTAGGTAACACCAGCAAAATCGTCTGAGGAAATTAATTCTGTTCTGACCTTAACAGCGAGATGAAAACTGTCATCAGCCTGCAGTGGGGAAACGAGAACTCTGCAATCGTACCATTTTCCAAAAGGATGTTTTAAATATTAATGTCTGAGTGATTGTATTAGAGCAGCAATAAAGACTCTGTAATCTCGAAACACAAAATAAAAACATTGGAAAAACGAGCTGCTCCGGGCCGTGTTTCGGGGCGGCGGCGGCGGGCGGTGATTTCTGTCCCTCCTCCCGGTTTTGGGGAGCGAGAAATGTCCCAAATCTGGGACGTGGGGAGGGTAAAGAGGGAGGGGGACGGGGCTGCTGTCCTTGGGGCTGTGTCCTTGGGGTGGCCGAGATGTTGTGGCCCCGGGGATTGTTGTGGCTCCCGTGCTGGCCTTGCATGGGGCCGTCCCGTTGTCCCAGTATCACCAGTGCTCCCAGTATCGCTGCTGCTCCTGGTATCACTGCTGCTCCTACACCCCCATATTCCCCCCCCATGCACCCTGGGGTGCCTCATGTGGCTCCCATGCACCCCAACAACCCCATAACCCCCCCTATGCACCCCCAACACCCCCTATGTCCCCCAGCACCCCGGGGTGCCCCATAGCCCACCCCAACACCCCCCAGCACCTTGGGGTGCCCCAGACCCCACCCCCATCCACACCAACACCCCCCCATGACCCTCCAGCACCCCAGGGTGCCCCATACCTCACCCTACCCCCACCCCAACACTCCCAGCACCCCAGGGTGCCCCAGACCCCCCCCCCATGCACCCCATCCCACCCATGATCCCCCAGCACCCCCTATGACCCCCAGCACCCCGGGGTGCCCCACACCCCACCCCAACACCCCCAGCACCCCAGGGTGCCCCGGACCCCCCCAGATTACCCCCTGCACCCCAACACCCCCCCATGCACCCTGGGGTGCCTCATGTGTCACCCATGCACCCCGACAACCCCATAACCCCCCCATGGCCCCCAGCACCCCGGGGTGCCCCATAGCCCCCTCCTCCATCTCCCCCCATTGCCCCCAGCACCCTGGGGTGCCCCACACCCCACCCCAACACCCCCAGCACCCCAGGGTGCCCCAGACCCCCCCTGCACCCACCCCCCCCCATAACCCCCCAGCACCCCAGGGTGCCCCCATAGCCCCCCCCTGCACACACCCCCCCCCCCCTTGACCCCCAGCACCCCGGGGTGCCCCCTGCCCCCCCCATCCCCACCCCTCTGCTACCCCCGCCCCCTCCCCCTTCCCCACCAATAGCGCGCCGGGGGTGTGTCTTCCAGCCCCGCCCCCGGGGCTGACAGACCAATAGGAGCGGGGGGGCGTGGTCTAGAGCCCGGCCCCCACGTGCTCGGTGGCGCTGCCCTGGGGGGGGTGAGCACCGGGGGGGGGGCGCAGCGCATGGAGGCGGCGGCGGCGCCGGGACCGGGACCGGGACCGGGACCGGGGAGGGCTCGGCCGGGGCCCCCCCAGCCCCAGCCCCAGCGCCGGGAGCTCTTCAGGGGGCAGCGGAAAGAATCCGAGGTAAGGACCTGGGGGGGGGGCACCCCGGGGTGGGGGGCACCCCAAAGTGGGGTCGGGCTGGGGGGGCCCCGTTGGGGTTTGGGGGACCCCATTGGGCTTGGGGGGTGCGGATCGTGGATTTTTGGGTGCCGGATCGAGGTCTCTGGGGGTCTGGAGGGGGCTGGGGGGGGGGGCACGGTCCCGAGGGGGAGCCCCCCGGTGCTGGGGGGGGGCTGTGGGGAGCACGAAGCCCCCCAGGGGACCCCCGGGAGTAGGGCGCGGGGGGGACCCGGCCCCTGGGTGCCCACCGGGGGTCGGTGCCCAAGGTGGGGCTCCGGGATTTTCGCCTTTCCCCCCCCCCCCTCAGCTCCCGGAGCCGCCCGGCTTCCCAAATCCTCTCTCCCCGGCCGGGCTCCTCGGCTCCTCTGCCGGGTTGTAAAAATTGGGCAGAAATCGGGGCAGAAATTGGGCAGGAATCGGGGCAGAAATTGGGCAGAAATCGGGGATTTGCGCTGCGCATCCCGAGGGACATCGGCGTTAATTAACGGGGACAATTAACGGGGGCAGCGCGCCCCGGTCCCAGCCTGGCTGCCAGGGGCGCGGGAGGGGACCTGATGGTCAGGGCGTTTATTTCACGTTTTTTTTATTAATTTTTAGTTTTTTTTAGTATTATTTATTTCCCGTGCGTTGCCCAGCCGCGTGTCCACCCCACCGCGCCTCCTCCGCCGGGTTTCACGCTCCAATTCCTCGGGAGCCGCTGTGGGGCTGGGGTCTGCAAACCCCCCCACCCCCCACCCCAAAAACCCGGGCACCCCAAAACCTGGCGTGGGGATGGGGAGGGCGCGGGGTCTGCGCCCCCCCATGGGTGCCCCGGCTCCAAACCGGCCCCGGTTTTTAAGCCATGGGGGGGGGACAGGGGGCACACGGGGGGGGCTCTGAACGCAGCAAACGCTCCCCGGGGTGGGGGGGGTCCAGCCCGGGTCCTGCCCAGGCTTTTTCACGGTGCTGCTGGGGCCGGGGAGCGCTATTTTTACACGCACCTCCCCAAATCTGCCCCGTGCCAAAACGGCCCGGCCAAGCCCTGGGGACCTGTGCTGAGATTTTCGATGCGCGAATCCCCCCCTGCGGGCACAAACCCAGCCAGGGGGGGCTCCCCAGCAGCCCCCCACCCCCCCACAAACACCCCGGGATGTGGGAGCCCCCCGCGCCCACCGCTCGCCCCCGCTGCTCTCCGCAGGGCTCCTTGGACTGCCCCAACCTGGAGTTCGGATACGGGGACGCCGACGGCCACGGCGCGGAGCTGTCAGGTGGAGCCAGGGGGGTGTTTTGGGGCGCTTTGCTCCGACGGGTGTCCTTGTGGGGTCGGAGGTGGTTATGGGGTTATGGGGTAGCATCATCCTGGTGAAGCACGAGGTTTTTATGAGCAGCCTATGTCCCCATCCCACATCTCCCTGCGGGGCAGTGAGTTGAGCTGCTTCCACCCCAAAACTGCCGGGGTCCCCCCCGGAGCTGCTGTAGGAATTGCACAGGGCTGGAGGAATTATTTAGGGACGGGCACAGCCCCACAGCCTCCGAGCAGCTCAGTGTGAAATCAGCGCAGGTTCTGCCTGGCTGCACGGGTGCTTCTGCAGTCCCTCCCTTTGCAAATTGACTGAACGGGGACAGAAATTTACCCCCCCAAAAAAAACCCTACGGTGCTGCAGATGCAGCGGGGCAGGGGCGTGGGAATGGCCCAGGGGTGAGGAAGAGGAGGGAGGGGGAAAAGCCCCGGGGAACAGAAACCGGAGCTGCAGCTGCAGCGAGGCGTGATGAGACCCCAGCATCGTGTGGCTGTGTGGGGGGGCTCTGTAGGGCTGCGGGTCCTGCTCGGATTTTGATTTTATGGCAAGTTGGGATACCTGCACTGCCCTCCCTGCTGCCCCGTGGGCACAAAACCTCCACCCCGGCTGCGAATTAGGGCTGGAAATGCTGAATTTGGTAGCGTTGGGTGGGTACTAGGTGCCTGCTGGAGCTACAAAAGGGCTCAGGGACAAGGTGAGGGCTCTGCCCCATTTCCTTGGGCACGTGGGGACATCTCAGAGCCCCACAAGGAATTTAATTTGGGGGTGAGGAGGAGGGGGAAGCCCCCGCCTCACTGCCGACCCCTTTGCCCATCAGAGCTGTACAGCTACACCGAGGAGCCCGAGTTCGGCACCAACAGGAGATGCTTCGAGGAGGATTTTCACACCCAAGGTACCGGCTCCGGGTTCAGCACCCGGTGGCGTGGGGCTGCCCCGAAGCAGCCGGCACCCAGCTGGTGGCCGTGGTCGTGGTCGTGTCCCCTTGGCAGTGCGGGGCCGGCGGTGGCTGGAGCTGGACGGGGCGCAGCAGAAAGCCCACATCATGCACCTGCTGGATGGGCTGGAGGTGGTCAACAGGGACAAGAGGCTCAAGGTGGCACGGGCCATCCTGTACCTGGCGCAGGGTAAGGACCGCGTCCGGATGCGGCCACGCACCCCCTGCCTGGCTCTGATGGGTGGTTTGGGAGAAATCATCTTGGGGAGGCGATCCTGTGCCAGCTCCGTGCAGCAAAGCTCCTTCCAGGATGGCCCCGGGGCCTCCAAGGCAGCTTCCTCCTAACCACTGCCTCCCTCGGGGCCTCCTCCAGGCGTGTTTGGAGACTGCGATAACGAAGGCGATGTCCTGCGGTGGTCTCGGCACAACAGCTTCCTCCTCTACCAGCTGGGAACCTTCACCGCCTTCCTGGAGCTGCTCAACATGGAGATCGAGTGAGAGGACCTGCGCTGCCCTCTCCTTCATCCTCCTCCTCCTCCTCCTCTTCCCCCTTTTTCATCCTCCTCCTCCTCGCCGCGGACCTGTAGCCGTGGCACAGCCCCGAGCGCTGCGTCTCCACCTCCGGGGCTGTGGGCTGGGATTGGGGTTGGGATTGGGGTTGGGATTGGTGCTGAGCTCGTCCCTTCCCTGCCCTGCAGCAACAGCCAGGCCTGCAGCAGCGCCCTGCGGAAGCCGGCCATCTCGCTGGCCGACAGCACCGAGCTCAGGTATCCCCCCTCTGCCCCCTGCCCGCCGTGCTGCTGGCACCAGGGGGTGGCCGTGGGGACAATCTCTGGGGCCCCGGTGTCACCTCCCCGCCGTGCTGTCCCGGCAGGGTGCTGCTCAGCGTCATGTACCTGATGGTGGAGAACATCCGCCTGGAGCAGGAGTCGGATCCCCCGGAGTGGAAAACCTGCCGGGAGACCTTCAGGATGGAGCTGGGTGAGCCTCAGGGCTCGTCGAGGCACCGTCGAGGTCCTTTTGCTGCCCCAGCTCCGTGGGGAGACCTCGGGGACGGGGCTCTGAACCCGCTCCTGGTCCCTCTCCTTGCCAGGGTTCCCCGTGCGCCCCGAAGAGCCGTTTGCTCTTCTGCTCTTCACGATGGTGACCAAGTTCTGCAGTGGCCACGCTCCCCACTTCCCCATGAAGAAGGTGCTGCTCCTGCTCTGGAAGGTGCTGCTGGTGCGTGAAAAACCTTCCTTCCCCAAAACCTGCTAATTCGGGGAGTGGCACCGTGAGGCCCAGACATCCCCCACTGCTCAGTCCAGCCACAGTGAGGTTTTTTAGGGTGGCACCGGAGGCTGCCCGAGGCGAACACTTCCCTCTGGGATGAGATTTCTCCATCCTCACCTCTCCAGTTTGTTGGCCTCAAGCCACAGCACCCCAAAGCACCCCCCCTGCCCTTTGCCTGCTCCATCACCTCTCTTGTCGTCTCCTAGTTCACGCTGGGAGGATTTGAAGCCCTGCAGGCGATGAAGGTGAGGAAGAGAGAGGAGCTGGGGCTGCCACCCCTGCCGGAGGACAGCATCCAGGTGATGCGCAGCATGCGCGCCGCCTCGCCCCCCACCTACTGCATTGAGCTCCTGGAGCAGCAGCAGCAGAAGCGCGGGCACCGGAGCCGGCGGGTAAGGGCGAGAGCATCCTCCTAGGACACGGACCAGGGGTTTTTTTGTCCTCAAGGAGCCAGCCTGTGCTCGGGAGCAGGTTTTTTCCTTCCCTCTCCAAGTATTCAGGCATTTCTCGGCTGGTAAAAGCTGCTGCAGATCGGCCCCGTGATGGGCTCGATCCGGAGGAAGCCAGAGGATGTCCTGACCCTGTGGCAAAAGGCTGATAAATGCTGGGCACCGGACTGCTCGCAGCAGGCTCGTCTTTCTGCAGCTCAGTTCTTGGCATTGCAGGGTCATGATGGGATGAAACGCTTCTTGTTGGATGAAAACACTTCATGTGCTAAGGGGGAGATGTCGGGCGGTAGCTCCAACAATTAAGGTGGAAAATGGGGCCACACCTCCCAGAGCAGCAAGGTTAGAGGTGCAGGGGGAGCTTGTTCCCTGTCCAGGCTCTGGTGGCAACAGATAGAAGGGAAAATCCTCACCCAGGGAGCATTTGGGAGCTCGGCCCTTCCAGGATGGAGCTGTCTGACGCCGGTGGCTGGCAGGGAAATGAAAATTTCTCCATCCCCTTGTGCCGCAGCCCCTGATGAAGCAGGACAGCTTGGATATCTACAACGAGAGGGATCCCTTCAAGAACGATGAAGCAGGAATCGACGAAGAAGAGGGCGATGAGGTGGACAGCGGGATTGAGGGGGAGCTGGACCTGATGGAGCGGGACGCGATCATCCCCGCGATGCCAGCCCAGCGCGCACCGATTGAAAGGGTGTCGTTCCCCAAAGGGCTCCCCTGGGCCCCCAAAGTCAGGTAAATCCAGCTGGTTTCGTTGCCATCCTCCCCAGTCCTCCCAGCTTTCTGTCCTGGAGCTCATTACAGGCTGAACATCCACCCGTGGCAAGCGTGTTGGCTGCTGGCAAGCTGAGATGAGGTGACTCCACTTTTTTTTTTGGTCTCAGTTGGTCCTTTCTGGGCTGGGTTTAGCTTGACTTCACAAGCCAAGCGTGGCCAGGACTGGCCAAGGAGTGGAAATCCCATTTTGGAAACCTCAGGTGCACTGGGAAGGAGCTGCTGTGGGAGCAGGGCCCATGGGCTGGGAGCAAGGCTGGATTTCCCAGCTGGTGCCGATGGGTTTGGTAGGGCAAGGTCCTTGATTAATCTTCTGGTTAACGAAAGGGGCTCTTGGAACTCACGTGTTGCCAAACGAAGCCTCCTTGAGTGGCCTTGTAGGGTGAGAAATGGGAGAAATCCAGCTGATTTAAAAAAAAAATGGTGCCTCCCCTTCCTAAGACCAATTCTGCTGCCTGCAATATGGAAGAGGGTTAGGAAAAGAGAGTGAAATCCTCCGCTCCCTCCCTCAAACCCACGCGAGCTTTTTGCTGCTGATCTGAAGCCTGGGTTTAATCCAGGATCCTTAAAACACAGCCGCAAACGCAGCTTTGTGCCGTGGGGGCAGTGACGGGTTAAGCGCCTCCACCCGCAGCGCGAGATGCCGTGTCCCACGTGGGTCCCTGCACACGTGGTGCCATCGTGCTCCACGTCAATTTTTTGGCATCAAATGACCCTTGTTTTTCTTGGCTGCTGCCTGGGAATCCAGCTGCTTTTCTCCCTGCCTCGGCTCCCACCCTCCGGCAGCGCCGAGCCCCGAGCCCTCCTCATCCAAGATGCCCACGGCGAGGTGGCAGCGACCTCTCCCTTAGAGCACGCGCTCTGCGAGGCTGTGGAGACCACGTTTCTGTGCCCGAAGGAGCAGGTGCTACTTGTAGATGCATTTTTTCGGGGCACAGAAGCTGTGCAAGGAGGGTGCTGCTCACGGGGAGCCGCTCGCCGTTTGCTTGCGCTCTCCCTCGGAGCCGCTCAGCGAACGCAGTCGGTTTTGGCTCCCGTTGTGAGCAGCGACGGCGGCCGCCAGCAGCTATTAAGACCTCGAGAAATCGATCCTAGAAAGCTAAAAGGGTTCTTGCCAGCCCCATCCGGGAGCTCTTTCTAGGCAGCGGAGGCTGCGCTCTGATAAATGTCTCTTTTCCTCCCTTCTCCTTGGCGTTGCTCTGCTGCTCCACCAGACAGAAAGACATCGAGCATTTCCTGGAGGCGAGCAGGAACAAATTCATCGGCTTCACCCTGGGACAGTGAGTGTGCAGGGCGGACAGAGCCATCCCCTAGCTCCCATCGGTGCAATTTAAGTGCAATTTAACCCACGGAGCTCGGTTGTTTTCAGGTCAAGCAGCCTAATTTGTGCCTCGGTGCGGAGCAGCGCTGGGTTTTGCGTTATTAGAACACCTCCTTGGGGACGCTGGCCTCTGGGGACCTCCTTCTATAAAAAAAATCAGTCCTAGCCCAGAATAAGTGACCCGTGGCCCGAGCAAGGGCCCACGTTGAGGGGAGGAGGAGGCTGGGTGATCCCATATCCCCAGCGAATTGCCCGCTCCGAACAAACCAAGCTGCGAGCGCAGTCACGGGCCCAGCAGGGTGTACAGGCTGTGGTGGTTTTAGGCGTGGTGCTGAGCACATTTGGGACAGAGATCTGCTTTCACCCAAATCCTGTGCCCGGTGTCACCCCTTTCTCGTGCAGGAGGAGGTGGGAGGTGGGCAGCCCGTGCCAACACCTCTCCCAATTCCCCACCCATCCGAGCTGCGTTCGGTGGGTGATGGGCTCCCTCTTTCACCTCATATGAGATGGAAGCGACCAGGATCACCTCCCAAACCTTATATTTACCTTCTGTTCTCCCCTCCAGAGACACCGAGACCCTGATAGGGCTGCCACGGCCGATTCATGAAAGCGTGAAGACGCTGAAGCAGGTAAGGCATCGCGTCCAAGTGAAGCAGCCCAGCGGAGCTGCCAGCTGGTCCAGCCTCACCCCACGCTATCCACGCTCACTGGCACTCAGCGGATGCTCTGAGGAGGGATCAGACCCGTGGGGATCTCGTAGAGGTGGGGAAATCTTTGGCCAAGATCACCAGGGCCCTAGAGGGACTGCAGGGCATCAAGCATGCATTAACTCCATGCCGTGGCACGCACTAAGAGCTTCAGGTTACTCACACACGTGTGCTCTCAGCCCCCTGTAAATGATTCATGCGTTCAGTCCTCTGCTCCTCTTCAGCTGGTGTGCAACGACACGCTGAGCCTGAGCTTGTGGAGAGATCCCAGGAGGAGTTAGGTGGAAATAATAAAAAGCACGATGGTTGAGGGGATTTGGGGATGCTCTCTGCAAAGAGAAGTTCTCCGTGTGTGTGCTGTGATCTGTGAGCTTACCTCGGATATGAAGGAAGGCTTTAAGGGTTGTCACTGCTCAGCGTTCCCTCCCGCAGCTCTGGAATTACTCTGCCTCTGTGTGTTTTGCCAGCACAAGTACATTTCCATCTCGGACGTCCAGATCAAGAACGAGGAGGAGCTGGAGAAGTGCCCCATGTCTCTGGTAAGATGTGCTCCCCGTCACTGAACGGACACGTGGAGAAATTCACAGAAATCCCCACGTTTGGAGAAATTCACAGAACTCCCCACGTTTTCCCTGATCCTTAAACACACCCTGGATGCTCCTTGCTCCAAAACACCGTATCGTGACCAAATCATTAAATCCTCGAGTTGGGTTTTAGGGAGGTGACTGGCATACCTCAAGCGTGCAGACTAGAAATACTTTTTTCCCCCCTTGTTCCTAATATTTCTCTGTGCTACAGGGGGAGGAGGAAGTCCAAGAAACCCCTTGTGAGATCCTGTACCGAGCCATGCTGTACAACCTCCCCCAGTACATGGTAAGCCCGTGTTTCTTCGGTGTGCTTCGGGTCCCTGCCAACCTAGGGAGTGCCCTCAAAAGCTCATGGGGAGTCTGTAAGGTGTGACGTTCCTATGGGGACATCCCTTGCAGCTTTCCCGTGGCCCCAAGAGATTCTCATACAGTACAAGGTGTGTCCCAAAATTCAGCTGCCTTGTGATGTTAGTGGGCCACGTGCGCTGCGTCCATAGGAAGAGACAAACAGATTTAAGTGCATTTAGTCCAGGCGACTCTTAAATTAATTAATCCATGCTACTAGAGGTCGGGTGCATCGAGTAATGCCAAACCAGAGCTGCCGTGCTCCCCGCAACTGCCTTGTGTGCCCAGGGTGTAAATGTTGAGGCTTGGCACAGTCAGTCCATCACCGTGAGTTGGCTTGAAGTGGTCCAGCTCCAGCAAGTGAAGGGGAAGGAAGGAATTTCCCCTTCCCAAGACCGTCCCTTCATGCCTGGCCTCCTCTGCAGATAGCTTTGCTGAAGATCCTCCTGGCTGCGGCGCCCACCTCCAAAGCCAAGACCGACTCCATCAACATCCTGGCAGACGTGCTGCCAGAAGAGATGCCGTAAGTCCCCAGGGAGGTGGCCACCAGCCGTCCCCGCTGCCACGTGAAGTCTTGGACCAAGTGGGAGAGTTGGGGCTTTCCAAGAGGTTCAGGGGGCTCCGGATTTGGGGATGGCTCTTTGGAGAGATCCAAGCTACTGGGATGTGGTTTAGTCAGGTTGATGGTTGGACTCGATGATCTTGAAGGGCTCTTCCAACCTACGTGAGGCTGTGGTTCTGCTGTTGCTGTCAGGGCAGAGGGGTGAAAGCCACAGAAATGAACGGTTTTGGGGGAGTTTAAGGGTTTGAGCGCGATCAGGAGACCCTGTGCTGTGCTAGCTAATTGACACAAATCACAAAATCGTGATAATTGACACAAATCGTAACCACCCATGAGGATGTAGTAGGCATCCTTCATGCTGCTCCCCAGGGTTGCTGTCCGAGGGCAATCAGCTCTTCTTTTCTTGACTCACTCCGGTGTCAGCGGGCAGGAGGGGATGAAACAAGACCTGGAAGGTCCCTGTGGAGCCTCTCCAGATGGATCCGAGTGCGCTCTTCGTGTTCCCGCTGCGCCCTTACCTCCTTTCCCTCCCACCCAGCATCACCGTCCTGCAGAGCATGAAGCTGGGCATCGATGTGAACAGGCACAAGGAGATCATTGTGAAGAGCATCTCGGCTCTGCTGCTGCTGCTCCTCAAGCACCTCAAGCTCAACCACATCTACCAGGTGAGCGCCGAGAAGGGGTCGGCCACCGCCACGCTGCTCCTGCAGCCGGCGTGTCCCGCCGTGCTCTCGTGGAGGACCTCAGCAGGAATCGTGTCCACGAGGAGCTGCGGGTGGCTCTTCTGGAGAGATGAACCCTAGCCCCAGGATGCGTTTTTTGTGGTTTTACTCACGGAGGGATAACCTGCCTGCTGTATGTCTTTGGCTGGGTTTTCACGGAGTCGCTTCCACCCACGTGGAACGAGTTCCCAGACTGCTGGAAGAACTCACGCTGTGGCTGATGGGGGTAAAATTTTGGAGATCTCACAAGAAAGGGCCTCCCCTGGCAGAAGGGGATGGGAATAGGGGTTAGGCAAGACCCTCCAGTGGTGCTGGGTGAGACCTCGTGGGGCCAACCAACCTGGTCCACTGCCCCTCGGCAGGGTCAAGCTCTGGGGCTCCGGTTTCAGCAGAGCTGAAGGTCAGGGTCCCAGATGCAATTTGGTTTTTGTTAAATAGGTGGTGGTTTTTTTTGTTTGTTTGTTATTTAAGAGGGTTCCACGTGATGCAAAGCCATCAGATCCATCTGTTTTGTGAAGCCCACTGATATATGTACATATATATGAGGTTAAATAGAAACCTATGGACTGGATTGGATAAAATGGGGAAAAAAAAACAGATTTTCCAATCCTGCCTTTGCTGTGGGTTCCCATATCCTTTATTTTTATTTATTTATTTATTTTTATTTTATTTTTTGATGTGTGGGAACCAACTGCTCCTTCCTCCTGGGTTTTGGATGTGGATGGTGAGAGGCATGGATAGGGTGGGCAGGGCAGGAGGGGATGGGGTCGGGCGGCGTGGGCTGCGTGGATAGGAGATTGCTGCTGGTTGTATCCCTCCTTTAGAGGGCGGTGGAGATTCGTTGTGTTATGCTAACCCAGGCCTTTTAACATTTAGAGGGGGAGAGAAATTAAAAGCATGTCTGGAGCTAAGGGTACTTTTTTCAGTCGAAATTTGAAAAGGGGCTGGCTTAGGATGTGCTGCAGTAGGAATTTCTCAATTTTCCTTCACAGTAGCTCTATCTCCTCCTTCCCCACGTACTGTTTCACTGCAGATTTTATCCTGAAAAGCAACCTGCACTCGCTAGGTGCAGCTGTCCCTAAGCTGAGGCTATCCCTAAAACACAGAGGCTGGATGTCCACTGTATGGCAAATGCAATTTCCCCGCCGGTGGGAGTTGTTGTAGACGGTGCAAGCCCGATGCAGCAGATTTCTGCACGGGGAGGATGGTCTGCTGGGTGTCCAGAGCAAACCATCAAACAAAGCTGAGTTGCTTCCAGCTGTAAATGTGTTTCCATTCCCAGCGCACGCTCCCGTTGCTCCCGCTAACGCTGACCCATCTCACTTCTCTCCCCCAGTTTGAGTACGTGTCCCAGCATTTGGTGTTTGCCAACTGCATCCCGCTGATCCTGAAGTTCTTCAACCAAAACATCATGTCTTATATCACTGCCAAGAACAGGTACAGCCACTTCTGGGGGAGAGAGAGGTGGTGGAGCAGGGAGGAATGTGCATGAGGACCCCAAACACGCGGTGGGGCTGAGTGACCGCTGATGGGGAAGGCTGGGCAGGGGGTTCCAGCCCCTGCTGAGGTACACCCAGACCCATCTGGCTCTCACTGGGCTGGTTTTCATCTCTGTGTGGCCTAGAAAGTGTTTTTTTTTTTGCCCCTGGGCATCTGTGGACCACAGCTCCACAAAGGCAAAGTGGGGCAGAGCCTTCTGTGTCTTCTCTGCTTTTTGTAGCCAAAATTCAGCTTTCCTGACTCCCTCAGGTTTCAGGTAGTTGTCGCTGCCTTTCCCTTTCGAGCCTGGTGATGTCAGGATGGGAGGTGGCAGCAGTGATGCTAGTACTTGGGTGGCGTGCAGGTTTTAGGTCAGAGGTTGGACTCGATGATCTTGAGGTCTCTTCCAACCTAGAAAATTCTGTGATTCTGTGATTCTGTGTCTCTATCCTAAATTCGGTGGTGGCTGAGCTGTGGCTCAGCTGCTGGGCTTCAAAGCAGAAAGTGGCAAAGAAGGGGATGGAAGGGCTGAAGCCGTGTGATTGATAGTGCACGCTTCATTTTAGATCCCTGAATGTCTTGGGGCATGGATAGCATCAGTGAGTGTGTATATGTGCATATTAGATATTGTTTATTATATACATCATTTATATAATATATGTACTATACATGATATGTATATATTATATATAATATTTAATATATAATATACATAGCCAAACAAAATATATATTTATATATAATATATGTAATGTATATAAACTATAAATTTATATAAAATATAAAAAATCTAATATAGTTTATAACTATATCTAATATATAATTTATATAAAATATATATAAAATCTTTTGGTTGGCTACTTTTACAAAGGGAAAAAACCTTGAAGGCCTGGAAAGACCTGATGCCCTTACCACGCATTTTCTTGCTGGAAATATTCTGCCAGATGTCTGCATTTTAACCCAAGATCTGCTTTTTGAATGTGCTTGGTTCTGTGTTTTTTGTTTGTTTGGTTGGTTATTGGGTTTTGGTTGTGTGTTTTTTATTTTTTCCTCGTTTTTTTTTTTTTTTTTTTTGTATATGTGTCCGTATGAGTAACTGATCTGCCACATATTAATGGATCCAAATCCTCCAAGCCCTCACTAATGCACTTGGGACAGGCTCGGGATGGGCTCGGTGTGCTCTGTTAGGCAGCGGTGGTGCTGGGAGCCCAGGAGGATGCTGCTGGTGCTGGGCAGGTGCCATCACCAGAGGTGGCTCTGCCCTGGCAATTCAAAGACGTTGCAGGTTGCTGGATGTAGCCTCATAGATCATCCTAAAAAGTTGCTCATGCACCGACCTGTTTCGTAACGAGTCCCTCCTTTCCCATCTTCTGCAGCATCTCTGTCCTGGATTATCCGCACTGCACGGTCCACGACTTGCCCGAGCTCACTGCAGAAAGCCTGGTAAGCAGCACATGGGCTCCTTGTAACAGTATTGTTCTACGTGGGAAGGTGAGGAAGGATTTTTGATTATTTCTGCCCTCTTTATACCCAGCCAGTCCCAAATTAGCCTTTTTCCCTCCCTTCAAACTAGAAAATTCCTCCCATCTCTGCACCCCATACAATCTGCTGGGCTTAGAGTTTTCCCTTTTACTTGTCCAAGCTCCAGAGCCTGCTTTTAAAAAGGCTTCGGCCAGAGGCTGTTGCCTCGCAGGCTTTAATTGCTCAGCACTCACGCTCTGTGAGATGCCAGTAGGTGAAGGAATGAACCAAATTCCCTGCGGAGAGGAGCCTGAGCATTACAGGGACCACATACCAACCTGGTATGGGAGCGTTGGGAAGGGATGCCCTAAATGCAGCAGGAAGCATTTTAGAAGGAGCCGGATTATCTCCCGGTGCCTGGCTGCTAAAAATCTGAAGCCCGTGTTGTTTTCCTTAGCTCTGAGCAGGTTACAGCCACGGAAATGGCAAGGAAGGTTTGCCGTGGTGAGAGGTTTTTCGCGAGCCAAAGTTGCTGGGCTCCCACTAGCCACATCCTGGCCCGATGGGGACATCTAGCGACTTGTCACCGAGCGTTTCCACCACCCGTGTGCTGCTCCTGGGTTTTGTGGCTCGGAGAGAAAACTGAACTTTTTCTAGGGAAAATATTCACGGGTCTGTTTTCCTCTACTTGGAGAGGTTCAGGAAGGTGACAATTAAGTTCCAGTTTTCTTTTTCTCTCTCTCCTTTTTTTTTTTTTCTCCTTGTTTTTATTGGTTGACTCCACGTCTAGAAATGATGCAGGGTGTATTCCTATTGATTAGACCCTGCATGTTGATAGGAATTAAACACAGCCTGGTTCTTCAGAGATGCGTTTGTGCATGTATTTTTGTTTCTTTTCTTCAGCCAACATTTTATGCAGTTTGGGGCTTTTTTTTTGCTTTTTTTTTTTTTTGCTTTTTTTAACCCTGATACACTGACTTTAACATTGCAGCCATAACATATTTCTTAGCAGATATAACAGGAGAGTTTGCTTTCAGTGGGCTTGGTTTGCTTCCACGGGAAACTAGGACGCGTTCGGCAGCGCCGTTCCCAGAGGAGGGACCCCCTGGCTGTCGGTAGCTGCTCTTCCCACCCTATAAATCAGGAGTGGATAAATCCTGGCAGGATACCAGGAGCCTCTTCCATCCTCTCGTGGCTCAGGCTCCTCAGTCTCCTCCTGGCCCCCGTCTCCCCTTTGGTGGCATCTCGATGACATCTCGGTGACATCTCGGTGACATCCTGGCTCTGCTGTGCAGGAGCCTCCAGCACAGCCGTAGCCTCTGCTGGCAGAAGAGTGCATTTTATCCGAGTGTTTTTTTACCAAATCCCAGCATTACAGTGCTCCCAACTGGCAGATTTATTTCTCGTTGGCCTCTACAGGTTATACATACGCCAGCACTTTTACCAGCTTACCGAAACGAGGGGTTTTGATGCTTGCTTTTAAGAGCAAAGGTATTACACGGGCAGGATTTTCTTGGTAAATCTAGCTTCAGAGCTGGATTAGGCACTGACAGAAGCGTCTCATCCAAACTCTCCTCCCGAGGCAGCCCAGAACGTGAACAGGATTTTTTTATTTTTTTTTTTTTCCGTGGCGAAGGCTGCAGCTTGCTGTAAGTGGCTTATAAATTAAGCAGCACTCGTTTCTGCTCTCAGCCCCAAGTAGGTTATTTGTGGGGCACTCGTGCTGTGCTCTCCGTGCTGTTCAAACAGAACAGGTCACTGTGCTGGTGGAATTACAGCTCAAACATGCCACGAGCACTGTTTACACAAGCCGGAGCCGGGGGTGCTGATATACAGCTAATATTTAAAATTATACAGCTAATATTTCAAATAACATAGAGGCTGTATGTACTTAAGCTGGCGAGGCTCTCTGTTACAGAAGCGTCCCGTCCTCCCAACAGGAATGCTGCTGTTTGTCATCCTTCATCGTTTTGTCTTTTATTTGTCCATAATATATCCTCTAAGCATGTGGTAATTTAGGGATCAATTTATATGATTAACAAAAAGCCGTTCTCCGAGCAGCGGTGATGTCTAGGCTGTAATTTTCTCCGTAAAACAACTAACACAAATCTACCAAAAAAAAATTGTATATATATATATTCCCAGTGACAGAGCAACGTGATTTATCTTGGGCCCTCCTCTAGACCCAAATACAAACTAAAAACGATGATTTTTGTCCGAGGCTTTCAGAGCACTTTTCCTGGGGATGATGATAGCCCAGGTGAGGAGGCGGCTCTGCTGCTCATCCAAAATGAGATTTCGGCCACCAAAGAGCAGCAGGGATGGAGAGCACAGGGCAGAGCTGCCCTTAGGGTTACCCTCCTCCCTCTCCTCTTGCAGGAAGCCGGGGACAACAACCAGTTCTGCTGGAGAAACTTATTCTCCTGCATCAACCTGCTGAGGATCCTCAACAAGCTGACCAAGTGGAAACACTCGAGGACGATGGTAAGGTGGAGAAATACTTTTCCTCCTGAAAACAGTATTTTTTTTCTTACAATCCTCGATGTCCCTACAGTAGTTTTGGGATATGGTGAGCACCCCTATTCTGTCTGCTCGGGGTTTGTGTGACGTGGTAGCTCCCAGTGCTGCACAGGCAGCGTTTGCTTTGCTTTCCTGAGCTCGTGGCCTCAACTTGCATCTCTCTCTTGGCAGATGCTGGTAGTCTTCAAGTCGGCCCCGATACTGAAGCGAGCGCTGAAGGTGAAGCAGGCCATGATGCAGCTCTACGTCCTCAAGCTGCTGAAAATCCAGACCAAGTACCTGGGGCGCCAGTGGAGGAAGAGCAACATGAAAACCATGTCGGCCATCTACCAGAAGGTGCGGCACCGCATGAACGACGACTGGGCTTACGGCAACGGTGAGCAGAGCCGGGGACGCATCCTGCACGCGGTGGCACAGTCATCGTGTTGGGTTTCGGGTGTGTTTTGTCCTAGGACCTGCTGGGATCCCATAAATCTGGTTGGGTCAGCACTGGGGATTTTTTTCGGAGGCCTTAAGGCACCATTCGGCACCATCAGGAGGGGCAAAATTGCACAAGGAAGTTGGGAATAATCAGATCAGGCTGGGATATGCTCACATGAGGTCTTCAAGATGAGTTTCCACCAAGCCCAGCCCTCCAATTCTGCATTCCCAAACCGATCCCTTTTGCCTTCAAGGCACTGATAGGCTCCAAACCAAACAGAAGTGCTTGGGGCAGCCACAGATTTGGGATCTGGGTGGCGGATGCTGAGGATCCTTAAGCTGGAGACGTGCCGGTCTGTTTAAACAGCTCTTACGTGGCCTAAAGCTGTATTTTTAGAAGGCTTAATAACATGGTCCTGAACTGTTGCTTTGCATACATCTTCTTTTTTTTTTTTTTAAAGAGGATTAAACAGAAAAACTGGGTAGCATCCCTGTTTCAAAAGGAGAAAGGGCAAGAAGTGAAAGCCTAACACAAAGCCTTCCTTCCAGGGGAGAGAGGCATTGTAATTAGGGTGTTAATTTCCACCGCGAAAGATATAATTTATTTTTCAAAGACGGATGTGCTTTGGAGAGCTGTGATACCGCTGTGCCACCGAGTCAGAAGAACCAAAACTAGACTTGCTATTTTTAATTTTAAGGCTGGAGTTCCCCAGATGCCCAAAGAGCTGGAGGGCTGGGGAAGGCTGGGGACTCCCTTTCCTTCGCGGGGATTTCTCTCGCCTCGCTGCCTTGCTCAGCACACTCATCTTCCCTGCAGGGCTGAAGGCAGCAGCAGGGCTTCTTTATGCCCGCGATCGCATAATTCACTGCTCAGCAGGGGCTGCTTCTTGACCTGGCCGCCTTGCCGTGCCAGCACTTGGCTTTCCGAGATGAGATCCGGAAGGGTTTTTCCCCGAGGGTTTATTTTTAGCTTGGTGTATCTGGATTGAGACGCAGCTCGGACTTCTCCCTCCCCTCAGCAGTGCTGAGACCTTGCCAATGAGTTTGCTGACCCTTTGTGGAGCGACTGGCTGGTTCATATAGGTTTAGAGCTTGTAAAGATCAAGTTTTGAAATGCTAATTTTTTGGAAATGTTACATATTTACATCATATTACACATTTAAAATATTGTGGTTATTACAGTCAGCTGCTAGCTTCCCAACCTTGCCCCAGATTTAAAAGCCTTTGTTTTCAGTAGCTTAGAATAAATTTGTGAGGTTTTAGCTACAAGCTTTAAGTCTTGATCTCTGCCTCAGACATCTGTGGAGGTTTTTGGTAAAAGCGGTGGGGCCTTTCCGAAAAAAGCAGGAGCTTTGTAATGGGACGGAGTCCTTAAAGCACGCTGAAGGCCAGAAATAAATGAATTTCTGCATGAAGTTTTCAGACTCTGCTGAATTTACAAGTGATTTTAATATATTTCATTTAAATACCTTAAAATAAATGCATGCATAGCAGCAACTGGTTGTGAATAATAATTACCGTAGAATTAGGAATAACCAACTGGCTAATATAATGCTATTTTTAGTTCAGGCACACGACTGCTGTAAATTCTCCATCCTTTCTTTTGCTCAAGCCACACCAGAGTCATTTTCTCCACGCCGCCACCACGGTCTTGTTTCTTCTTGAACCTAGATATCGATGCCAGGCCGTGGGACTTCCAGGCTGAAGAGTGCACCCTGAGAGCCAACATCGAAGCCTTCAACAGCCGGAGGTACGACAAGCCCCAGGACTCGGAGTTTGCGCCGGTGGACAACTGCTTGCAGAGCGTGTTGGGCCAGAGGCTGGAGCTCCCCGAGGATTTCCACTGCTCCTACGAGCTGTGGCTGGAGCGGGAGGTGTTCTCCCAGCCCATCCGCTGGGAAGAGCTGCTGCACTACCAGTGAGAGCCGCCGTCCCACCCCGCTGAGGACCCCAGGGCTGGCAAGGAAGGTGATTTGGGACCTGGGGGTTCCTAAGGAAGGAACAAAAAAAGTGACCGTCTTTCTAAAGAGGCCAGGCCTCTTTGTGTCTACCCAAACTTCCCTGGTACGCAGCTGCCATCTCTTTGGAGGGCTTCCCTTTGGGGTGACCTCTTGGTGTGGTAGCAATGGACCTGCACAGAGGCCAAGGACCAGGTTTCAGCATCACGCTGGTGGCAGTGTCAGCAGCATCCTCATCTGGTTTTCACTCCAGATTTACACCAGTGCACGAGAGGTCAAAGTCTGGGCTGTCCCCTTTGCTTGGTTCACGCATGCAAGTTTGTCCTAAGAGAATCTCAGCAGTGGAAGGTCTCCATCTCCCCCAAACAATTATTTATGCTTGATTTATTTGCATTAATTCAGTTACGGATGTCCAAGAACGTGCTCCAGACACCCTACTGCTGTGAGCAAGGTGCCCTGGTTCCCTGATGAAGTGGAAAATAGGTGGCACTCGAGCAGAGGTGACAGGTTGACTTGGCCAACAGAGATAACATTCCCACTTGTCCCCAGGCTAGTGCTGCTGCTGGGATTGTGCAGCCTGAGTTGGAGGCTTTCTTCCACAACTGATGATTTGGGATAGTAATTACCTTTTCCACTGCTCCACTTTGCTTCACCACTTCACTCCCTTGTACTGGAGTACGATGCACACTGAGCTGTGCGTTGCTTAGAGCTGCCGAGGACATTGATTGCCAGCTTTCTCCCCGTCTGAAATAAGCCCAGAGTTATTGGCACAGAAGTTACTGACCCAAGCTACAAGATGTCTGAAAGTGCCACGTAAAGGATTATTTCCTCATCCATCAAGATGCTCCATTAAAACGTCCATGCAAGGAAACAAACTGCAGCAGGCTGAGTGGTTTTGAAGGATAAAGGTTTCCAGGTTGCTTTCTTCACTGCTCTTTAGCCCCTCTAACCCTAGAAGAGAAAGTAAACGCCCCATCTTCCTGAAAATAACCGGATTTTCGCACAGGTTTTTGGCTCTTTCCTTTAAGTGGGAAGGAAGAGTGCTTTGGGTAACGCTTTGCTGCCATCACATGACGAAAACAGCAGATGCTGCAGTCCAGAGCTCTCCGAATGAATAGCAAACTGAGCTGAGAGCTTTCTGTAACAAGGAAAAACCCTCGTGGGCAGGGGATAACCCACTGAGTGAGCCTCCTCTCAGCACCTGCGTTCCTTCTCCTTGGCCAGCAGCCCTCGTGCAAGGCTTCCCCGTGCTTCCTTCAGGATCCTGATGGGGTCTGAGAATTCTTACCTCTTTCTACCAAACGCTGTTGGTCCAGGACTTGGAATCTTGGGGCAAACCTTTCCTGCCTTCTGAAACCAGATCTGGTGTCAAAGAAAAATGTGTCAATATAGCATGGGTAAAACTCGGCTCCTCTTTAGCTGTATCGATGTAGCAAGCGCACAAGTGATAAAATCACAAGTATTTGTTGCGGCAGGATTCGTGCTTATTGCTGTAGAATTAAACTGGGAATGTTTCCTGAATGTGGTTTGCAAAAGACATTTTTCAACGACTTAGCATTAGTAACCCTGCTCACCTTTTTAAAAATGCTTTTGTTCAAAATAAACCAGAGCAACTTTTGAAGTTCATTCATTTGCTGGGACTTTTTTTTCTTCGTGCACCTTAATTTAAATGCTGGTTAATTTTGTTTGTTTGTTTGTTTTAGGGGTAGAAATGTCGTATAAATGCTGCTATTTCCAGCCAGGTGCTAGGGGACAGAGCCCAGGACTAACTGGACAGTTTAGGATTTTCTCTGTGATGATTCATCTGTTTTTCCTACCAAATGTGCAGTTTTTCCCTCATTTCTCCCACAGGCCAGGGTCCTGAGAGCTGAGCTGAGCCCTGCATGGTCTGGCACAAGGGACACTGTCTGTTCCCTTTTTCCTTCCTTCTCATGGTGACCCCACACTGAAATAGTCCCAATATTTGTTTCCAGCTGCGCCACTTGTTTTATCATTCCTCTGCTATTCTCTGTTTTAGAGTGATTTAGAAAACAGTCTTAGTTCCTAACAGCTAAGTGTGAGTGTAAAGGAAGTATTATCGAAGTATCAAATCCTTTTAGTTTTAATAAACTAAGGGCACGGAGGTGTTTCTCCACGGGGACAAGGGAGCTGATTAATTATTAAAGAATCAAAACCTTAGGAAAGCCCTTCATATTTGGCTCACAACTCCCCACCCGCCACCAAGTGTCTCCTTTTCCCAGTGTTTGTGTGGGTGCTGGTTATCCTCTTTGATACCACGTTCATTTTTCTGCATTTAATATTTAAATTCTGCTTCATATGAGGCTTGTATAGCTTATCAGTGCCTTCCATCTTTACTGAGGTATGGAATAGAAATACAAATTCTTGCCTGGATCTATGCGGTAGAAGAAGGTATGAGCTGTTATGTTTGAATACTATTAATTTCCACCACAAGTTAAGCTTCCTGGAAATATACCTCTATATAAAAAACTGAACCTCCGTGTAAAAAAGTAACTAGGGAAAGGTAGACTTTTAAGTTAAATGCTTTATCTCATCGTGGATTTATCACAGACTGTACGTCTGTTGAGACGGGCCATGCTTCGTGAGGGTTTCTTTGGGGAAAGAGGGGCAATGTGGGTGTCAGCTCCAGCTGATAAACACTGCTGGTCTCCCTACAGAGCGCACAGCACGCTGCAAATGCCATTTTGACAGGAACAGAGGAACCTATTTAATAAGTTTATTCTAGTTACAAACAGATGCAAGTCAAAGTAATAATGCCAAGACTTTCCCTAGACACATTCTAGCAGTGTATTCACTGAGGATCCTCTAGAAAACTCCCTTACCAGCTCCTCTGGCAGCCTGAGCTGCTGCTCCTCCAGCAGTACCAGGGAAGTCTCCATCCTGCTACGAGTCCTCAAACCACGAGCTGGTAGCAGCTTAAAACTTCTTTGCTTCGCAGCGAGGGTTTTCTTCTCCCTAAAAAAGTCAGAAGGCAGCAATTATGGGATAATCATTCTGACACATAGGAGAAAAAAAAGTTCTAGACTATAGTTTTCTACTTTTTTTTTGTACAGCTGGAGGAGCTGTATCTTATCGTACCCCAAACATGACTGCTGGTTCCAGGAACAGTTGCATGTGCTCAGTTTCTGTTGAAACTGTCTGCAGAGCTTTTTTTTTTTTTTTTTTCCAGCCTACAGGTGGTTGCAGAAAGCTCTGCTGCTGGTAAGTCAATATCTTCAGTACCTTAAGATTCTTCTGTTCCTAATTTTAGCTCATTTCCTAAGGATAAAAGGCACTCGGCGATTGCACTCCTACTCTCTCAGTCCTCTATAAGCAACTTTTGAGCTGGTTAACCGATTCCATGCAGATTTGAGTAAAGGATAACCTCAAAGATGTTGTGTTCTTATGAGAGTTGTGAAAGGGGACATCTGAGCAGAGGGACAGACCCTATTAATGCCCCAGGTGAGGCAAAGCAGGGCAGCTCAGCCATTTCTCGATTGGTTCAGCAGGGACCAGTCCTAAAAGAACTGGGATCAAGATTGGGAAAAGTACAGGGCAGGGGGGCTGAAGGGAAGGGATGAATGCCAGTGTGACACTGGGTTTCAGTAATTCCATGGCTTATGGGACAGCATGTTTAAAAATATACAAGAAAAGATATCAACTTGTTGGCATACAGAGTATAAGGCAGTAAGTTCCTCCCACTAAGTCTCAGGAGTCATTTGATTCTCTGGTTGGACACGGTCCCCTGTGTAAATTTTCCACTCTCTCTGTGGAAAGGACCATAACCTAACAGCCCTCCGTTCCCTTATGTGAGTATTTCTATAAAAATAACGATAGCGAGATGTCCTGACCTCTAAAGCACTCTTTATTTATCAAACTCGAGCTACAGCGGTGTCTTTATGAGGCCAGGTTCGTTATCCTCCCAGTTTGCAGGAACCTCCCTTAATTATTTATCAAAACCCTTGCATTTGTAAACAGCAGCTTGTTCCGTAACCAGCTCCAAGTATCTTAACAAAAACCACGTTGACTGTGCAGGCTAATTTTTGTACGCTTGATCTAATTTCTGACACACTTGTCACTGCTGTTACTTCTTTTTACTCTTAATAGTAAAATGTGGTAATTTGACAGTTGCTTTTGCTAAAAGGAGACAATGGGTGTAATTACGATCACTTCTTTTATGCCTTGTGGTTTGTTGATTAGAAAATTACACAAAATCATTTTTCCATGAAAAGAGAAAAAATATTTTTGTTATTTTTTCATTATTCATTCGTCATTTCTTTATTTATTCCAAGCTTTATTCTAAAGTGTTTTACTTAGAAAGTCTACAGGCAGCATTTCTGAGCCATGTTTCTGACCCTTTCCCTATTTTCTCTTGTTCTTTTGCTTCTTTCTCTCTTTTTTGGCTCCTTCTGATCAGGTACCAGGATTCCCCTGAGATTTCCCCCAGCAGTGAAGGTTCTTCTGGCAGGGCTGTTTGCATCTCAGAAGGCTGACCGATTCCGTTATCTGTGGCCTCATAAGAGGCAGGAATGGGAGAGAAATACGAGGAATGTGGGAGCTGCATAAGTAGACAGCCACCAAAAACAACAGCCACGGATGCACCCACACCAAGCAAAGCCCAAGGCCTTGTTCCTTTTGGCGAGGAACCTCTTCAGTCCATGATTTGTCTTCTACATTGCCCTGACAAGCTTGGTCTATGATACAGGGTAACAGGATCCCTCATTTTCCTTTGCAGCCGAAGACAAAGCAGTTCAGCTGCTCCATCATTTCGTCTGAATAGAAGGGAGGTAACGTGCTCATTAGCCTCAGTGAAGTCTGATACTCCCCACTGATCAGAAAGCAATTCCCTTCCAGCAGCACTTTCTCCTGTGCAACAAAACCTGCATCCTACTCACGGCAGCAGAAAGCAGTTATGAAAGGGAAAAAGGTAGAGCAAATAAAATATCCATGAGAAGTAAAAGAATCTGAGATGTGTGTTTCTGGGCTGCGTGTCTTATCAGTTGTACCTGAAAGCACGTAACATGTCCAGATTACAACAGAGCATTTCCACTGGATTGAGGGAGAGGTACTGCATCGTATTTGTGGTAATGGCAGTCAGCTGATCACAAACACTTTATTACTAACACGACTTCAGGAAGACAAACTTGTGTTTTCCATTAACTCGGTCCCTTCCTTCTCAAGGCAAACAATCTGATGGTTTGTATTCCGTGTTTCAAAAATGCCTTTCAAATTGTCCTCCTCAGCAGCACCTTGCTCTCTCCCGGCTCCGAGGCAGCCGTGGTGTTAGGTGATGACCCAGTTGTTATTTCCAAAGTTTCCAGGTCTCACTTCCCCACTCGGCCTGCCCTGCTGGCTCAACTTTCCCTGCTGATAAAAGAGATAATCATTAGACCAGTGTTTTGCTGAGCAGTGCCTTTGCTCTTTGACTTCCTCTAGTCCTCACCAGGTACGTTTTGCTGCAGCCTATCAGTCGCCCTCGTTCCTGTCACTTTGCCCTCCTTTGATACCTAGTCCACATGCAGGTAATTATTTTCCTGCAAAAATTTCCTCCCTACCACATTATTCCTTTCTTTCACTGATATGTTTACTTCTCTTAATGTATTGGACCGACTCCTGCTTTCCTTGTTCTCATCTCTTCTTTTGCTTTCACTTTTGGGAGATCTGTCATACTTTTTTAATCCATGCTTCAACCTAGTAGGTCATAAGTCTGGCTCATTCTCTGTATCTCCTCCTATTTTCAGCATACCTGACTGAGCTACTCTCCCTGCAAACACTTCGTTTTGCTCAGTTCCCCCTTGCACTTCTGCATTCCTAACCGAGTATATCCAACCTCCTATCGGTATTAAAAAGCCTCTTTACAGTCTGCATACCATCTAACCACATCACCTACCAGCATCCAAAGCAATGACTGAATGCAGATTAATCATTATAATTACATGAGACGGAAATTTATGTTTGCAAGAAATCCAACAATCTCTGTAGCTGCCAGGAAGAGGGGAAGAACAGGAAAGATGGTAGGGTATCTGTAAATCTGAATTGTTTATTCTACCTACAAGCCTTTCCAATGCTGATTTACTTAAATGTATGTGTATAGTACACTGTAATATATATGATTCTCATACTAGGGGAGAAAGCAAAGGCTGGACAGCTATTATATTTGATTAAAAAAATAAAAGTAAATGCATCTCTATTTCAAAAAATGCTTTTAAAAAGGAAGAAAGGAAGAAAGGAAGAAAGAAAAGAAATTACACATAGGGCTGCAGTACTTACCATTGTATTAAAATACCTGTCACTTGAAACTTATTTTATAGCTTCCAGCTCCCAAAATTAAGGGAATCTTTTTATTAATTTCTTTTTTTTTTTTTTTTTTTAATGTTGAAATTATTCTGAAACAAAGCTGTCTTCCTACAGGTTCATGTCCCATTGCCCTTCAATACCACGTTGTCCTCCCCACTGCAGGAACAGCACATGCTCTTGCCAAACAGCCTAGAGAAGGGCTGAGCTGTGCTGACATTTCCTCAGCTGAGATATTAATAGTGTCTGTCTCCCACGCTCGGCACAGCTGACAATTTTCATGAAACTCATAGGAAATTAATATATTTGAACTCTCGGCTTTGTGTCAAACTCGGTTAGAGCTGGCTCAAAAGTCATGGCACAGGGGATGACAGGCAGCCTCTGTGGCGGTACAAGCCCCTTTTCCTTAGGAAATTGCACTAAATTCCAAGCTCCTACCTGTAAAGATTTTGAAGACAAGTTGGAAATATGATAAAGTGCATTCTACGGGCTTATGGACAAGAAAGCAGATTGCAAGAGGTTAACATCTCAGATAAAAATGGAACAAGGTTCTAGGCAGACTCACTGAAGTGTCATGCAATAGCATGATTACAAGCTTTTTATTTGTTTTAAATTTTGTTTATTTATTTATTTACTTTTATACGGTGATTCAGCTCCTGATACTTTCCACTTTGGATCAGCTCTTGATACTTTCCACTTATTCCACTTTTTGCTTTGGACTCCTGTCACTTTGCAGATGGGAGCGCACAGCAGTGGAAGCCTGGTGCTGAGGGATGTGGAACAGAAACCTGTCTCACACCCATTTAACAAAAACAGTATTTGTGAGTAGTACACTGGTTGTGGGGAAAGAAAAAAAAAAAAGTCCCTAAAAAAGGAGCAAAGCAACAAAATCAGCCCTTCAGCTGCCTGCTCCTCCCTGTGACCCCTCAACTTCACGTGGCTTCACTTATACCTCGGATATCAGCTTAAATTTTTATCACTCTAAGGGATTTTTTTGGAAAACATCCAAGCTCTATTTGATACCCGCTCTCTGAAACTGCAGTTCTCAACTCAGCCCAGCCCAGAGGTCGTTTTTAAGAATGTTTCTGTGGTACGTGATGCTGGTTTAACAGGTTCCAGCAGCACAGACCACAGAGGCGTGAGCTGTGCCTTGTCCAGCACAGCCCAAAAGCCGAGGCCCGGCATACCCCAACCCAATTTTGTAATTTTTGCCCACAAATACCCCAACCCAAGGCTTTTTGCCCACAAATTTGAGTTGTTTTTTTTTTGTTTGTTTGTTTGTTTGTTTGTTTTCCACAACTCTGTGAAACCCCAATTTTTCCCACAACCTTTGAAAAAAACCCGCAACTTCTTTCTCTAAAATAAAAACTACAGAGGTACTTTTTTTTAAAAAATGTATTTATTGAATGTATTTATTCCTCCAATGCCCCTCCGCGAGCGGTTTCGTTCCCCTCAGAGGCTTTTCCCGCCCTTTTCCTGAGGCGGCCGTTGCCGCCCCAACGGTCGGTGGCGGCGGGTAGCGCATGCGCGGGTGGGCGCCATGGCAACGGGGCAGCTGCGGCCGGGGGGGCCGGGACCGGGACCGGGATCAAAATCGGGATCAAAATCGGGACCGGGACCGGGATCAGAACCGGGACCAGGATCAGAACCGGGACCGGGACCGGGATCCGGACCCGTTCAGCGCTTGGGGTCCGCCGCCGGCAGGGCGGGGGGTGTGCGGGTAGCGCCGCGTTTCTGTGGGGTGGGCCGGCCGGGAAGAAGCTGAGGAAAAAAAATAATTAAATTTTATTATTTTTTTAATAATTTTTCACGCGTGGAGAAAGGGGACGGGAAGGCTTTGGGAGGTGTGGAGGGAAGCGGTGGGATCCTGCCCTGTGCTACCCTGCTGCTACCTACTAGTAGGGTCTTGCTGTGGGGCCATTGGGGGCTGTGGCCCAGGCTCTATTTCTCCTCTCCTTTCCTCTCCTCCCTGGCCAGGCATGTGCTGGGAGATCCCCTAGGAGACCACAAAATCTGTGCAGGGAAGCTCCGAGTCCTGGACCCTGGCAGAGCTCAGAGTTACCTCACTGGTGGTTCTGTGCTTTTAGGTACGGCACACTAGGTCCTGGCTGTGCAAGGACCTATTTTCCCTCTTCCTTTATCCTCTAACTAACGTTTAGGGCAAATAATAGTAATGTGTTGCACAGTGTGTAACTCGCTACATGATTGTGTGTTGCAGGGACCATCTTCAGGGCTTAGCGTGGAGGCTCCCAGCTCACTGACAGGACTTAACCATGGTAATGCAGGTTTGATTCTTCCGATTAGTGTTGATTCCACATTTTAAGGAGGAGGCGTTAATAGCCAAAAGGCTCCGTTCCACGGCTGCAGGGCATAACCTGACCTGCACGCTTTCATGTTGTGTGCAAGTCTGCCCCACGTTCTGGCTTCTAGATCTTTCTTGCAGTGTACAGACTCTAGGCTGTAAAAGTCTGTAGGCATCTTAGAAAGCCCCAAATCCAATTCCTTGCGGGTGAATGAAAACACCACACAAATGTGGATATCCTGGTGGTTTTTTTTTAAGAGTTAGGAACTCTGAGCTGCTTCAGTCCTGCCTCTAACTGCCAAAAAAAGAGCTACACCCTGTTCAACTTTGGTTACCTGATAAATCCTTAAGAAATTCCGGGACTGTTGGCTGTTGTGCCACGCGTTGGCTCCGGCACTGCCTTCTGTGCGTGTGTACACACGAGGTGTGACATCTGACAGCGTTTGTGGTGCTGTCAAGGAGCTTGTTAGCTGCCCACGTTTTGGGAACCCCTTCTTTAGGCTGTGCCGGAGCGCGTGAGCTGACTGCAGACTGCAGCTTTCTGATGCCACCACATTTAATAAGAGACAGAAAAAGCCAGTTGCTGACAATGACCGACTGCTGACATTCAAAGCCCTGAGGTCAGAGGTAGCTGTTGCAGAGAGACAGCAGGAGCAGTGAGTCAGCTTTAGACCAAAGACATTCCCTGCTTCTCACTGCAGACTTATTACAAAAGTTTGGCCTTACCTGTAAGCACCTTTTTTATTTTGAAAGATCAGCTACAGGCCAGGTTCTGACCAGGAACCTAATTAAGCTCACAAAATCTGCCATGACCCTGCTGGGAGCGCAAACTGGGAGCGTGGCTCAGGAGGCTGGCTGAAAAATCTGATGTCAGCATCCACTCTGAAGTGTACACATTCCAGCACATAAAGTATTCAACAAGTTCTGTCCAATTAAGGTCTGTATAAAAGGCTTGTCGCCCTCTCTGATGCGTGTCTGGGTTCAAGTAGTTTGCAGTCTGCATGACTGAAACTTTAGGAACAATGCCACCAGCATCTGCAGCTTTCGCTCTCTTTTTTTTTTCTGCTGGTCTGCCTTTTTTGTTTCTCTTCTTGTGGTGTGTTTTATATGGACCTCATGATTTCTATTTTTTTTTTTTCTGCTTGGCTGATAGCTACATACGGCCTTCGCACCCATCCGTTTTATTTTGAATGAATCGCACAGAACTGTTAATTAGTGGTGTGCAAAGCTAGTCAAATAAGAGAAATGGGTGGGCAGATGCAGAAGGTGACTTGGTGTGTACAAAAAGTGCTCTTGGCATCAGACCAGGGGTCGAATACTTTCGGTCACTCGTGATGTGCAAATGCTCCTGTTTGGCCTTTTCTCTGGGGCTAGCTCTTGCTCTATCCATTCCTGGGACGCTGCCCACCTTGTGGCTTCGTGCTGCCATCACCTTCTTCCTGCCCACACAGCAGCAAGGAGAGATCCCTGTGGTCCCCGAGCTGCTTTCTGTTGCTCAGTGCCTGGAGGCAGCATCTTCCACGCACACACACTCCAGGCTTCCTGCGAGGAGTGCCCAGGGTGGGTGGGAAAATAATCCCGGGAGTGAATCAGAGGCTGGCAAACCCCTCTTGGATGCAAGAGGCTGGGTGTTCAGGCAGCAGCACTCCTCAGGTGGAGTTAACGGGAGTCTTTGGCCTGCTCCAGGGTCTGGATGAGTTTTAGCAGCCCCTCTTCCTACACAGAGAATGGCAGAGCTGCTGGTTAGATTTGTGTTACCGCCAGCGGTAGAGGAGCAGCATGCATTAATTAAAAAATCAATTGAAAAGAATGTTTGATTTCCATTATGCACAACCCTTTTTTTAGCCAGACAGAAGCACGGCGGAACACTAATCATCCCTGTCTGATGACTTGAGAGATTCTTACAGGCTATAGAGCAAATATGGATTTGGTGAAAGTGTTTTAATGCTTGGTAGTCCCTACATAAAATCACCACAAAGTACAGGAGGCTGGTGGGGGGCTCTGAGCTAATGCTGCAAGCCAGGACCATGATGCAGTGAAGCTGTTCAGGAGGCTCAGGATCCTCTACCCAGAATCCAAACGATCCAGACGCAGAGCTAACGGTGTGTTTTTGTGGTCATTTTCTCTCTGCAGGCGGGTAAAAGTAGTAAGCCCAAGCGTGCCAAAGGCAAAAGCTCCAAAAAGAAAGGGAAGAAGGCGGTGAAGGACGTGGATATCCTCAGCCCAGCTGCCATGCTCAACGCCTACTACGTCTGCCACAACGCCCCCGCCTGCCTGGAGTTGCGGGGCTTTCCCTGGCCTGGCTCCCCCAGAAAGAAGGGCAAGAAACGAAAGTAAGCAGGTGGCCGGGGAGCAAAGTACACGATGGAAACCAAGCTCCCCAGTGAAGAAGAGGCTTTTTCGAGTATTACTCATGCTGACATCTCCAGTGGTTAGCTCAAATACATTGCCATAATGACTGCTGTGTCTGTACAAAGACACTCTTACGTGGCTCAAGCATAGAGTGACAAGTGGTGAGTGAAGTCCGTGCCATCGTAATTTCAGCCGTGGCCCTTAGCCCTCCAGTTCTGTATGGAATAAAATGTTGTGCCTCGGCAGTCTGAAGGCTTTGTGCTGGGGTTTTCTTTGCCCCACAAGTGGGGAGTGCTCCCCAGTACGTTCTGCATGTAGTGCTGGAGCACCTCCAGCTGTTTCAACCAGTGCTGGTGGAAACTGGAGCTCAGAAAATGGATACCACAGGCAGCTCAACAGCCTTAAATATTTCTACAGCAGCTTCTCTGAGAGTCACCCGGCACTCCCTTTCTGGGTCAGCGGAGAGCGGTGCGATGCAGCCTGTGCATCTGGGTGATTCACCTCACCCTAAAGGAAATGGGTACGTTTGCTCAGATGAGCAGTGCTTGGAGCTCCGCTGACCGCACCGCCAGCTCTCCTTTGGCTGTGGCGAGATCCTGGAGATCCAGCTGAGGTGTCAGTGCTGTCGTGTTGCAGTTAGAGGTTGGTGAGCTCCCCTACCAGCTCTCCCCTTCTGGTAACCACTCGTGGCCCAAACATCCTGGCTGGAAACCACAAGCCTTACAGTTCAGAGTTGCTTTGCTCCGTTTCTATGTCAGTTTAACGCAGCAGGTAAGTTGCAAAGCAGCGTGTCGAGTGAATCTGTGTCTGCCAGATTCTTACAGCACGCCGACTGGAAGGATGCAGTGGAGTGCCTGGGACAGGAGAGGATGTGTCTGGAGCTGGTGGAGGCTGTGCAGAGATGGGAAGAAATACAAAACGGCCAGAATCTTGGAATCTAGGAAAAGAGAATCTGCTAGAGTTACTGGAAGGGGAGATGTCCCAGGTCTCTCGGATCCTCGAGTGGCTGTGAGCATGTACAACCACTCTCTGCACCCAGCAGCACTGTGAGGCGTGCAGGAAGTGTCACACCAGCACTGCAGTTGGTGTCTTGGGGCTGAATAGCAAAGGCCTGTAAAGCCTTATGCTATTTCTCCAGCTTAAAACTTTTCCCTCCATGAAGAGATCTTGATGAAATCATAGTTTTGTGGTGGTGCTTGCAGACCAGCTACTGCCATCATATAGGCTACTGCCACTATATAGGCTACTGCAGAACTCCACCAAACTTATTTCAACTACATGTCAAGAAAATCATGGTGGGCATCTTGCTTCCTTGCCAATTAGCCTGTAGTTGCTATGTTCTGCTGAGTCAGAGATGTGGTTTGCAGCTTGCTCTGTGCATAGATGTGTCTTCCTCAGTGTTTACTCATATTCTTGCTTCCCCATCACCCAGCAGGAAGTCTGGTCACAGCATCTACTTGCTACAATTTCCTCCTAGTGTTCCAAAGCGAGAGAGGACCCAAATTTGTTCCCTCTGTACTTAGCATCTCAAGTTAATTGGTTAAAAATAAATAAAATTGTTCCCTCTTGCTACACAGAACTTTAAGGGAGGGGTGTTTCCACACACCAAGGCAGGAATTCCTTAATATGGGGCAGTCAGCGCCCTGCTCTCAGTGTTTCTCTGCTTCTGGTCAGTTTGCAGGAGGAGAAGCTGAAGAGCAGTACAAGCTCTTGCCAAGATGAAGAGCCCGATTTAACAGCAATTCCACGCAGGGACGGTGTTTGGGAAAACAACTTCCTTCTGGGCAACTTCCTCCACAACAGCACCGTGCGCGGGTTCCTCTGAAGCAGCTGGCACTTGAGCAGGGTGGCAGGCAGCACGCCGCTCGAGAGGGCTCTGATCTGCTACGGCTGCTGCAAGCAAGCAAAGCCTCTTTTACAGCCATCCCAGACTGGAGTTACGATGATAGCAAGACTCTGGATCAAAGTTTTACTTTGCAGAAATGACTGGGACAAATAGTGAAATATCGTTACAGGTTTTCTCTTTACAAACAAAAAGATCTGCTTTTTGTGTGGTGCAGTTGAGCACAGCAGATGGTGACCAGCGAAGTGCAAAGGACAAAGACTCCGCTTTCCAGTATTTCTGAAAAGTTGCTATTCATTTCTTTGGCAACAGACGGAAAACCCTTCCAACCGTCCCAAGCTGAAAAATAAACGCTTTTTCTTCTTTTTTTTTTCCCTTTTACCTCTCTCCCGCCTGGATCCATCTCAATTTTGCATGCGATTCAGGCTCCCTGTTGGTTAACGAAGGCCAACAGACACCTCCAAAGAAAAGTCTGGACTTCAAATGTGTTGATTCTCTGTTTGAATACGCTGCTTCAGAGTGCTGCAGACTGCTGCCAGCTTCTAAGGGGCAGTCTGGCTCAAGTGGACGTGACTTCCCAGGCAGTCTGTTGCTGCTGGATGACACAGATACTTCTGTCCTATCACAGTGTGTAAGAGCTCGATTCTGCGGCAGGCTTTTCTTCCCGCCGGCGTGCAGAGTTTATAAGCTGAGTTTAAGGCGAATAAAGCCAATTCTGCTCAAATCCCCAGAGAATCTTTTGAGGGGAAGCTGGATGCTGGAGAGGACATTTGCTTTAGGGGCACGGTGCGAGGGAACTTCGCAGCCTTGCATGCATCATCTTGCAGAAAGGCATTTTTTTTCTGGAAGTCGGGCTTCCTTCGTGCTGCTGTTACTCAGCAGTCGCGCAGCGTGCTGCTTTGAGTGTGCGAGGTTAACGATTCCTGGAGGAAGTTGTACACCGAAACCAGGCTGTTAAAAATACACCGGGTGCTGACGTACGTGTTTGTGGGTGGGGGACAGGGAGGGAAGGAGGGCCACAGGACTGTTGTTGTGCAGAGTGAGTGATGGCTATTTATATAGCAGTTTAAAAAAAAGAGGTGATTCACCACACTTGGTATTAGAACATCCCTCAGTCGATGCTTCTGTATTGCCTGGTATTTCCTAGCCTGTTACTCTCACATTCAGAAAAGCATGGTGCATCTTTAGGATAGATAAGAAAGGCTCGAGAAGTGGCACATACCCTTTTGTCTCACTTTTAGATACACCCTAGCTGTTATTTCCCAACTTCAGGGGCGGACAGTGAGGACTTTTTGGTCATAAATGCTATCTATCTCCATAATGAAAATGTTTCTATGGTGAATTTAAAAACAAAACAAAACAAAACTTTTGTCCTATATATATATATATATATATTAGATGTTGGCACTGAATAGTGTCAGCAGAAATAAATAAAAAAACATTTTTGGTAGGTTAACTCCTGTCTCATTTGCCCATTTTTCCTGGTTTCCCACTGCCACTTCAGACGTCCCTTATAAACCAAGAATGTCATTGAATTTTAATGTCTTTTTTTCTAAGCCTCTCACCTTAGGTTGAGAAAAAGCTGCCTTTTTTTCTTTTGCTAGTAATTGTCGCACAAAAGACTGGAAGGAACAAAAGGTGAGAAGTTGCAGAGGTGACACTGGTGATTATTGAGGCCTTCCATTCCAGATGCTGAGATGTTTTTATTGCATCCTATTGCTACCCAGTCACCGGTAGTTTCCTGGAGCTATTCCATGAATCCAGGAGTCCTGCTTCTTGGAGATGTTTTTGATGACCCCCTTAGAGGAAGCTTATGAGGTTTTGCCACCCCTGAGAGCCTCAGACCATAGATTAGTCATGACAGAATCAGGGGGAAAAAAAAACTTTTTTCTCCACTTTTTTTTTTGTTTTTGTTTTTGTTTTTTTTTTTTGTTTGTTTGTTTTTTTTTTTTTTTTTTTTTTGGTTTAGGCTGCACATAATTTTGTTATTCTTTTAAAGTAAATTCAGTCCTTTAAGCTGGCAGTGTTCTTTCTAGGTTATTGCGATATGACTACAGGAGAAACATAACGAAAGGGGCTTTCTTTTTATTTACTTTTTCGGTCTGATATATTCAGGACTAAGCTAGAATAAACTGAGTGTGAAATCTTTTTTTGTGCAAAAAAAACAGCTTTGTGTCAGCGTGCCTCCCAGTTGTCTTCTAGCTGTAATTGGCACTAAAAGAGAGAAATGGGTAAGAAAAATGAGGAAAATGCTTCATGCAGCACATGGCTACAATGGCTTCCTTGGGATGGCGGTGATTGAATGTCGTGAATGGAGCAGGTCGCTCTTTGGTGAAAATGCTTGAACCAAATACTTTAAAAATTCACCTCTAATTACTGCTGAATGTCAGAATATTTTTAATAGCTGAAACTGCAGGTGATAGGCCAAGTGCTGCTGCAAGCTGAAAGGAAGCCCTTTTTAATGCTTGTAGGTAGAATGGAGTACCTGGATAACAAGAAGAAAGCAAAAATACTTAATGCTGCTTAGTGCGAGTTGAAAATTACATTTAACTTCAAAAAAGTCTTATTCAGGGTGGTTCAAATAGGTCACGCATCTCTTGGGGGTACTTTATCTACATCACGTAGTAGGAAGAGCCTGTTCTGGGAAGGAAAAAGAGCCAACTGGGGAAGAGTTCTCCATGCAATCTGAGATGTTAAATCACAAGCTACAAAACTGATGCTTGCATTAAAACTGTAAGCAATTAGTTACAATAATTACTGCAGCTGGCTTTTGTTTGTTTGTTTTTGTGAGTTTTAAACATAAGGCTTTAAATACAGGTCGTCTCACCTCGCTTTGCATGTCTGTAGCACAGGTATCTCTGCCTGAGCAGACATATGGGACATGACCACGTCTGGACCAGGAAGTGACAGTTCTTTTTCACATTCAGGGCAAACAGCTCGTTTGCTGAAGTATTTCATTCCTCAAAACAAAACAAAACAAAAGTAAAGAAACTCCATGAGTTTACCTTTCTTGGTCTGAAAAAAAAAAATGTTTGCAGAATAACTCTGCCCAAATCTCTGTTGGATCCGATGGATGTAGCAGTATAGATGCTGCATGATGTAGCACTTGCATGTTGAATACACAGTTACAGCTGTTCGGAGTGCTCCCTGCATTCCAGGAATGAGCTGGGGCCCTTCTTGTTTACACAAAACCTTGTCTGTGATAGCTTCTATGGGTTTCTTTCAATGGCTGTTCAAAATGTTACCAAGGTTGGCCGATCTTCTTGAAACTGTAACACTTACGTATGGCGAGAATTCCTGTTGTGTGTTGTTTGAGGATTCTGGGTGTTTCCCTCGCTTGATTTAATGTATCCTTCGCTACAGATTGCTGTGGAGGAGCAAGTGGGAAAGCTTTCTATGCGAAAGATGGATTTTCTCATCAGAGAAGGGGAAGGACCTGCTGGGGTTATCTGTAGAGTTTCACTGGGCTGTAAACAGATTTTATTCAGCCCTTGAGACAGCCAAAGTGAAGACTGGATCACAAGTGGTGTAGATGACTGATGTCATGTTCCTGTCTTTCTTAGCGTGACCTTTCTAAGGAAAGAGAATTATCTTGCCACGAGTTGCTTTGTGTGAGAGCTTCAGAAGGAGAGTTACGGTTGCCTTAAAGCTTCTGACGTGACTTGCAATCTGCTTGTTGGCAACAGTCTGATGCTTGGAGAAATGAAAGGAACAAAATGCCAGCCCTCATGAAATCACTGTGTCTACTAATGCCGTTGATAGTATCGCCTCTTAGTGACCTTAATTTTGTGTAATCTTACCTCGTACTTCAGATCTTTAAGGTAAGCAGTGCCTAAACAGATTTTTTTTTTTTTTTTGCTGGGGTATGTTAGAGCTTTCTAAGTGTGAGGCTCTTTGCTTCATTCCAATAAAAACCCTTGAGCTTTCTGTGGTGTCTAACTCGTCAGCGATGTCACCAGAAATAGTTGTGAAAGCTCCTGAGATATTTAATCCAGGAATTTTTGTGCCTTCTGAAAAGATCTATTTTGGGAGCACCTGGTAATTACAGCTTGCCCTTTGGGAACTGTCCAAGCTCTGCTTTCTTAGAAGTGAGGTGCCTTGATTCTTTATACTTCTCCGTGGTCTTATGCACGCAGCTTCCATCCTTTCTGTTGCCATCACCAGCAAGCAGGTAGCAGAATAAATCTGAAGCATTTCAAGCTCCTACAGTGGCAGCTGATACATTGCTGTCCTTCCCCGAACCCGCAGTTTGTGCCTGTCGCAATGCTTTGACAGCTCTTAAAAGGTCTGGCACTGATGCTGCCTTGGAAGAGGAGACAGAATTCCTTTTAATAGTTTGTGAGATTTCAGACTTGCGACCTCCTCGGGGTGTCTGCGAGGAGCTGCTCAGCGCTTCTCCAAACGCTTCCTAATTGTCAGGGAATGAAGGAAATCGCTGAATTGTAGAACCGGAGTGTTAGCAGGGCTGCAAGAACGAGTGCCCAGGGTCACCCACACAGCTCAGGGCCATTCCCACACCTACACGTGGCAGGGCTGTGCTGATCCTGAGCCCACCAGTAGTCACAACCCACAGGTCATCATCTTCACAGCGCTCTTTTGTGACGTGAGGATTGCTACGTCTCCCTTCCCTTTAAATTCCTTCGTTTCATCTCCTTACGACAAAAAAGCGCGCTGCTTTTTGCCTCTCATTCCAACGTCACATTTTTTAAACCTGTTATTTGTGTTTTCCTCAGTGCTTCCCAATGCTACTGCTTCATCAGCACAGGGTGACAATTAGCACCTCCAACAAATGAGCTTGTGCAGCTTGTGCAGCTTTTCTCCTCACGTGTTGCTATATGGTTGTCATAAAACTGAGACTCATGGGATTAATCTCCCCTAAATCTGAGTATCTGCAGCAAAGTTTGGACTAGTCATCTAGGTGATTTAGTTCATACGGTAAGAGGAGCTCGGGATGTGATTCTTCTGACTCTGTACAGAGACTTACACCAGCCCAGGGAGTCCTGTTTAGATACAGGAACCCACATCTAGCGAGACAGATCCCACTCCCTGCAATGCTTAAGAGTCTACTGAAAAAGCAAAGCGAGGTTTAGTGTGGATAGAGAAATATAGGTTCTCCAAAAAAATGAAGATTGTAGGGAAACCAACATGGCCACGGCTTGGAGACCCGAAGGAATTTGGGCTGAAGGCCATAAAAACGAGTGTCGGAAAACTCGAGAACTTCAGTGACTCTAGAAGAGGGTAAAATCACGTCAGAGATGTGGTCTAGCCTTCCATTAAAAGGAACCCACCTGGCCTGCGCCTTGTGGGCATCCCTGAGTACAAAAACACCTCCTGACTCGGGGATGGCAGCGTCTCAGACGCGGAGGAGTCGAGCAGAGCGAGACAGCTCCTCGGAGAGGAAGCGCCGTCGTCTTGAGCTTATCACTCCTGCACAGTTGTAAACTCAGCCCTGCTCGCTCCCGCTAATAATAGCCGAGTGGAATTGTGTTCAGCCAGCTAGCCCAGCCAGGGGAAAATCACCCTGCCTGCTACGCACTTTAGGCAAAATCGCCTCAAGTAACGAAGAAAAGCAAATCATACACATCCAGCTCCAGGTAATCAGCCTGCAGCGACCGTTTGGGGAATTTATTTCCCTGAGAGAAGCACATGGGACCTGAGGGACATCTCACAAAGAGCAGGTTGCAGCCCTGTATGAAAGGCATCAGAGCAGCAGGTTATTTGGAAGCACCGTATGCCACAGCCAGCATCAGGAAGATGTCACTGGTCTAACGAGATCCCATCCTGCCTCCAAGCTCACCGCAGTCGTGCTGGCCCCAGCCACCCTGGTGGCTCTGTCCCCCAGCTGGGGACTGGGCTCTCGGGGGCTCCAGCATCAGCACAGCGCTGGTGCAGGACAAGCTTCAGCACAGACATTAGATACTCGAGTCACAACCAGGCCACCCCTGTCCTAAAAAGTGATTAAAAGACAATCTTTATCAATTCATTTAAAAAGAAGCCCCAGGCAGCATGTGGGGATGGGAGAGAAAAGGCTTCCTGCCAGCAAAGTTCCCAGCGCGTCTCTTCCTTTTTTAGTGCCTCATCTTTGTCTCTCCGTTAACTATTTCTGCTGTAAGATCGACTGCAGTTTGGTGCTTAGCTGCGAGGAAAAGGCACCGAGAGGCTATACATAATACATAAGTGGGTTCCGACGTGCCAGTCTCTCTCGATAGTTGTTACTATTCCTGCTGCTTCATAGAGATGAGAGCGTGGCGCTCAGCCAGCATTACTGGCTTTTATTTCCAAATACTCCGGGCATTGGCAGAATAGAAACAATTAATCACTAGTTGGGAGAAGTGAAAAGGCAGGTTGCTGCAAGGCACGACCGAAATCCAGGCTGCTTTTGGTTCCTGGATGCTGCGAAAGAGGAACCATGAGAAGTAAAGCTGCTGTCCCCAGGAGCAGTCACACAACATTTGTGTTGCTGCACGTTGGGACCCTGTTTTGTTGCAGAATCAGAGGCCCCAGCCTGGGTTACCTTCTAGATCCTCACACCATGCAGCCCTTTTCTCTGCTGCTGAGAGAATTCAGGTCTCAAGAGTCCATAGCACAGATCCCTCCTGCTCTAACCCTTCCCTGCTGGTAACGATCTGAGGAAGATGCTGGAAATGGTCTGAGGCTTGAGGCTGCCCCAGAGCACTGCTGGTCCAGGCGAGTATTTCAACAGAATCTCAAAAAATGATGCAGTGGAGTCCTAAAATCATTTATTACCACCCAAGAAAGCACATCTGGAGAGACTGACTGCTGCCTGCCTGATTGCTTTCCATGCTGGGGTTTTTCACAGGTGAAATTATGAGCTGGCTCTGCGTGGTGATGCCAAAGAGCCGTAAAAAAGGGTGAGCCGTACAGCCAGGGGTACAGCAAAACAGCCCAGAGGGGCCACACTGGAAGCTCTGGTCTTGAGATGGTTACTGGGGAACTTGACCTGAAATAGGGAAAAAAGCTCTGGATGTGTCTTTTTCATGGAAGAACTGACAATCTGGGAAAAAAAAAAAGACCAAATATGTTAAGTAATAAAAAGCCTGAAGAACTGGCCTCCCTCTAGTAGCGGACAGGGCTGGTGACGTTATCTTCAGACTCCTCACTCTTACCCATCGTGTTCCGTCAGCGGAGTTCTGATGCTCCTCACGCTCTGCGCAGAAAAATGGAGAGATTGGCGTTTGCAGAACTTCACCGAACTACATTGAAGCAAGAGGAGAGAAAATAAGCTGAAAATATCTGAGTGTCATTGGTACCACAGCACAAAGCTGAAGATCCAGGTGTGAAGAGCTAAACTGCAGAGGGGATGTTCAGGTGAAAGACCAGGAATTTGTGTTTGCGAGGGTGATGCTGCAGGAAGCCGGTACCCTACCAGTAGAAGCTCTCCAGAGTGACTGGACCCGTGTGGATTTTGGTGGCTAGGAGCTTTAACAGAGCTTTTCTTCGGAGGACTCTTCCCCAAAATCACTCGGCTTTGTCCTCATCTGGCTGCAGAGAAGCTGTGGCATCCAGAGCCCCATCAAGGCTACTTACAACTAACACATTGCCCTATCAACATTCTCCCCGGGGTAATGAAAACGAGCCTGGCTCTTTATGAGCTGTGCAAATCTGTTTTATTGCACATTACTGAACAACCACTGCTGCAAAGACTCAGGTTAAAGGAAAGCAATGGATGCATCCTTTATTATTATTATTTTTTTTTTAAACCTGAAGAAGAGAGAAAAGGAGAAAGCCACACAGCTGTGTCTGTAGTTTTCCTCCTCAGTCTGCACTGTGAACGTTTAAAAACTACTCGGTTACAAAACCGCTAAGTCATCGGGGTGTTTGTTGTCAGCACCGTGGGTGAATCAATTGCTTTTCTCTTCCGTGGGCTTGAGATGCACGAAAACTCCATGGGCAAGAAGAAAGATGGATCCGCTTTTTCTCTCCCGATGATACAAGACGCTCAGTGGCTGGGTTTCCTCCTTCCAAGCGCAGGCAGCTAGAAAGTGCCAGCAGGCAGCAGCAGATTTGTTAACTCCGAGGCAGCTAGGACATTTTGTAGGAAGCAGACTCAGAACAGAGCTGCTGCCAGGAGCTCGTCTTCCGCTGCACAACCACGTGCAGCTCCTTCATCTCCAGCACGCCAGAGCCCAACCTTCCTGTGCAAACCCGGTGAGATATCAGGCTCTCGGTCACCGTGAGGTCTGCTGTCGTGATACAAGCAGGTCGGTGTGTTCAGCAAGTCCTAAAGCTATGCTTTGTCTCCAAAGCACTTTTTGGAGAATCGTCTCCCTCCTCCCCACATGGGCTCAGCTGATGGGGGCGATGTTTTGGATGCTAGCAGGGGCACGTGTCTCATCCCCTAACAAAAACATCATCTCCCTGATCCCTAAAATCCATCTTATTTTTTCTTCTCTAGTACGCTGCTACTTCCAAGCCACCCAGCTCACTGCCACAGGCACTCCCAGTCCCCTCACGCTTTCCCATGCACCCTTTGCTAGGCAATCCTTCCTTCTTACTCATCTGTTGTTTGTTTTTTTTTTGCTCTGGAGCAGAATTCATCAGCCAAAGGCAAGGAGGATGGCTAAAACACCCCGTACTGAGTCCCCGACATCTCTCCCACAGCCTCGCAGCACCTGAGCAGCCACATCTGCCTGGCAGGCTGCTAACACCATCCCCAGGTTATAAATTCCACCTTTTTTCTCCCCAGACCGAGGATGTGAAGATTATTTAAGCCTTCCTGGCCCTGCCCTGTCACCAGATCTCCCTTTTCCCACCACACATCGTTTGCCTTTACCCAGCTAACCCCCTCCCTTCCTTCTCTGTGCTGGATGTGGCGTGTCCTGACCAGCCCCGGCATCCCCACGGGGTGCGAGCCCAGCTCCCGACCCTTCAGCTGGTAAAATGCACATTTGTGCTCGCAGTGAGCCTTGTGCCAACCCTCACCCTGTGGGGTTACGGGTCTGTGACACGAGGCAGCCTGGGCTTTGCTGGATCTCCACGAGAACCTGGGGAAACACGTGCTGATGCGGAGTTTTCCTAAGAGGGAGAGTCAGTTTGTTCATACTGGGAAAATTTCCCTCTCGAGGCCCCTTTTGGTGCATCCCAAATCAATGTCCACGCCATTCCCTGTCAAGAGCTTTGTGTCCTGTCTTCCCTCTTCTCACAGAAGTGAGTGCTCTTTGAGGGAGAAGAAATGAGCCCGTGTCAGGCCCAGCCAAGCACACTCAGCCACTGCCCTGTAGATGTGCACTTCCACAAGCCCACGGGTTCACCTGCCCACTCCAAACCAATTGGCAACATGTGGCCAGGGAAATATGCAGCCAGATGGGACCCTGGGACGTCACCGTCAGCCATCCCTCTCCCTGAGGCAGCAGCAACTCTACCTACTGCATTCCTGAGCAGCATTTGCCCAACCTGTTCTTAAAACCTACAACAGGGGAGACTCCAGAACCTCCGGAAGCCCGTCCAGAATTCTGCCATCCTACCATTACGGAAGTTTTTTGGTGTCTCATGGGGTTCTACCTTCCTGTGACGTCCAGGGAAGTGACCTTCCTCCTTCCAGCCCACTGCGGGTTACACCGGGCCTGTCGGGTGGCACAGGCCCAGCTCTCCGTGCTTGTGGCCCCGTTCCAAAACTGCTGATTAGCACAAGGGAATTCCACAGCTATTACAGTCCGTGTCAGCTGCCTGCCCGCGCTGGCAGGGCATTACCCTGTCCTCACGGAGCAGCAAGGCCCCACCAAGACCCCTCCACGGCTCTGGAGCAAAAGCTACACTCATCTCAGCAAGTGGTTTAAGTCATCATTGGGCCCAGATCCACATTTTGTACCTACGAGAGACCAACGATGGAAATCCAGGGCACCCCAAACGCGGAGTAACCCAGTCTATGGGCTAAACTGACATTGGTGCAAAAAACAGGTGTTTTTTCCCCCAAAAAAATACACTGTGAGAGCGTGCACGTGGCTGCAGAGCTCCCAGAGAAACGCAGGGGCACTGCAGAGGCAACAAGTGGAGTGTGACTGCAGAGTGGACATTCGATCCCGAGCTGACCTGACACGCATGCCAATTGCCTCGGCTGGCTCTGCAGACGGGGGCACATCTCGGAGAGGTTTTCGCCCTGTGCTTTCTGTAGTCTTGCATCTTCAGATGGTTGTAGCGCGGTCATAACTTCCTGCCTTTACATTTACAATTGCTTTATTGCATCTGTTAATAGGAAAAATTGGTGGCTGCGCTTCGTTCCGCCTATGGGGTGAAGTTATTTCTATATTTGGCTATCGGTTTATACAATTTGAAGAGTGCTGGGAGTGGGTAGGCATGTGAGATACGTCCCATTTCAGAGGGATTGGTATTGCATGCTCCAAGGGAAGCTGTAAAATTCCAGCAGTGGCTATTAGCATAATGAGAAAAATATTATCATTTTTAGTACAGTGACATACCCATGGAAGAGGTTTCTACGAGGCACAGATGGTAGGCTGACGTCCTGAAATTAAAAAAAAAAAATGTATATGCAACAAAAATAAAACCATGATTGCTGTAAAATAAAAGCCGACTGAATTTTTGACCTGCCAGGTCTCTAGCGGAGCGCTTAACGTACATCTAGGATCCTTAAGGAAGGAACATTACTGAAAATATTTTGCTTTCCAGGCCGCTGTAAACCAGATTTTATTCACTTTTCTCTTGAGCACCCGTCCACGTTGCACTTTCCATGCCATTCTTTACTTGAGGAGAACGCGTCTTAAATTTGACAGTTTCGGTCCATCAGTCTGAAGTCCCTCCTTAAGACTCCCTGCTATAAATCGCACATATCTATTTTTTACTATTTTGTACCATTTTTTGGACTACTTCTTCATTTTTTTCCTGTGTTCCAAGTCCTTTACACTTCAGGCTCCCGCTGAAACCACAGGTTGCCCTGGCACGCGGACACCTTCCTGCGACAAGACCACGGTCCCAGTACACGTCTTTGAGCCCTGATACAACAAGAAAACATTAGATTTCACGCATTAGAAAGAGCAGTTTGGGGTCATTTTGTGTTATTTCGAGTTACTTTGAAACCTGGCTCAGCTCAGCAACATGGCTGAGAAACTAGAGTTTAAGGGTGGAGGAGGTGGGGAAACAGAGAGCCAGAATGTCCCCAAAACGCGTTTTTCTGACAGCAAAACACACTTTTTTTTTTTGACAGCAAAACCACCACGGGCAACGCCGAGCCCGGCTCCCCTCAGCCCTTTCCCGCCCTCCTCCCTGAGGCGCGGGGCGACCTCCCCAAGATGGCGCCTCCCCCGTCCCCCCCCCCCCCCTCACCTCATCACCCCCCCCTTTATCCCCACACCCCCCCCACACACCCCCACACCCCCAATCCCCCCCCTCCACCCTTTTTTCCCCCAAATTTCCCAAATCCTTCCTTCTTTTTACACCCCCTCGCCCTCCTCCTCATGGCGGCGGCGCCGCGCTATGACGCCACGCTCCCTCCTCCCCACACCCCCCCCACCTTTTTTTTTTTTTTTTTTTTTTTTTTTTTCCTCCTTCTCCCCCCCCCCCCCTCCTCCTCCTCCCCTCCCTCCCTCCCTCCCTCGGCCTCCTCCTCCTCCTCCTCTCCCTCTCGCCATTGCGGCGGCTCAGGGCTCGAGCCCCGCCGCTTCCTCCCTCCCTCCCCCCCCCGAGGGGGGGCTCCCCATTTTTTTTTTTTTTTTTTTTTTTTTTTTTCTCTCTTCCTTCTCTCTCCCTCTCTCTTCCTCCCTCCCTCCCTCCCGCCGCAGGCTTCCACGGCGCAGGCCCGCCGCAGCGCAGCCGCTCTGAGGTGAGCGTCCTACCGCGCAATCTCCCAGCTCCTCCAGCCCCGGCGCAGCCGCAGCAACGCGGGGGCCCCCACCGGCCGATCCCGGATCCCCCCCCCCTCCGACCCCTTTTCCCCTTTTTCCCCTTCTTTCCCCCCTTTTTTTTATTTTTAAACGCCCTTTCCTTTCCACACCTCACGCCCCGCTCCTCGCCTGGCGGGGCCGCCTTTTTGGTTTTTAGGCCGCGCTAGGCCTCGGGGGGGTGAAGGCGTCGCTGTGGTGTTTTTTGGGGGGTGTGGGGGGGGGGACACCGGGACATGGCCACCCCACAACAACCGGGGGGGGCTGAGGGGAGCCCCCGAGACCCTCAGGGGAGCCCCCGAAGGCCTCAGCCCGGAGCCGGGGGGGGGGGGCACCGGGAGCGCGGCCCCGTTCCCTGCCCCCCCCCCCCGGGTTTTACCTCAGGGCCCCGCTGGAGTTTTCCCCCCTTTTTTCCTCCCTTTTTTCCTCCTTTCTCTCGTTAATTCCCCCCCCTTTTATTTTTTTTCAATCCTAATGGCTTTATATTCCTCCTCCCCGTATTTCTATTTCTTTCCTTTTTCCCTCCCCTTTTTAGTTTTCTTCCTTTTTCCCTCCCCTTTTTTATTTTTTCCCCCGTTTTCCTCCCCGTTTTGAATATTTTCGTTTCCCTCCTTTTTAATTTCCCCCCTTTTTATTTCCCCATTCTTATTTTTCCCCTTTCTCCTCCTTTTTAATATTCTTATTTTTTCTCCCTTTTTAATATTCTCCATTTTTAATATTCTCCCTTTTTAACATTCCCCTTTTTCCCCCTTTTAATTTTTTCCCCCTTCCCCCTTTTAATAATTTTTCCCCCCTTTTAATAATTTTTCCCCCCTTTTAATAATTTTTCCCCCCTTTTAATAATTTTTCCCCCCTTTTAATAATTTTTCTCCTTTCCCCCCCTTTTTAATTTTTTCCCCCTTTCCCCCCTTTTTTATTTTTTCTCTTCCCTTTTTATTTTTTCTCCCCTTTCCTTCACAATTTTATTTTTCTTTTCTCTACCCTTTTAATTTTCCCCCTTTTTCCCACCTATTCCCCCCCCTTTTTAATTTTTTCCCCTTTTTCCCCATTTTTAATTTTCCCCCTCTTCCCTCCATTTTTAATTTTCCTCTCTTTCCCTGCTTTTTATTTTTTCCCATCTCCCCTTTTTAATTTTTCTCTCTTCCCCCACTTCTTATTTCCCCCCTTTTATATTTTAACCCCCCCTTTTATATTTTTACTCCCCTTTTCCCCTCTTTTTATATTTTGACCCCCTTTTCTCCCCTTTTTATATTCCCCCTCTTTCCCCCCTTTTTTATTTTCCCCTTTTTATATCCCCCTTTTTCCCCCTTTTTATATTTCAACCCCTCTTTTCCCCCCTTTTTATATTTCCCCCCTTCACCCCTTTCCTAAATTCCCCCCTTTTTATTCCCCTCCTTTTTTACATTCTCCCCTTCCCCCCTTTTTATTTTCCTCCTTTCCCCTCTTTTTATTTATTTATTTATTTATTTATTTTTTACAACTTTTTCCCCCTTTCCCCCCCTTACCTCCCCCTTCCCCCCTTGGGATCTCCCCCTGCCCTAATGCCCCCTGCCCGTCCCTCCCCATCCCGCTGGGGCTCAGCAGCGCACTCGGGGGGCTCATCCCTGTGGGTTTTGGGGCCGTGATCCTTAGCAGAATTTGGTGTTTTACCCCAAAAAGGGCCCTACAGGTGTGCTTTGTGCTGCCAGCCAGGCTGGATGGACGCGGGCATTTGCCCTCCCGGTTTTGCTGGGGACACCACGGCTTTGGGGTCACCCGCACCACTGTTGCTCGTCCTTACAAGCTGTGGGATTGCTTTTACGGTGTCTGAATGCTGGGGGAATGGGTGAAAGAGAAAGCGTTTGTCATTTTTTTCTGTGTTTGTGGCCAAACTGGGAGCAAGAGGCTTTCCCTCGAGGGGCACGAGGGAGAGCCTGCTGCTCGTGGTGCTGCTGGAAGGGCTGGGATCTCCCCCAGCTCTTCCTTTAGGGTTTTTGATCTCATCCATCGAGGGGAAGCATTACAGAGGGGTGTTTATAGTCGTGGATGGGGACCTTGGTGTTTCTGGAGCCCTGATGTGAAGGTCCTGGCACAAACCAGACCCTGGGTGGGTACGGGATGAGCCGGGGGGTGCCCCTTGCAGGCAGCTCTTTGCTCCAGGGCATTATTTATGGTGCTGCCACGCTTCGGTTCGCAGCTTTCCGGGATAAAAACCCCACAACCGCTCGCCTGCGCTTTCACACCTGGGGTATTTTGCCACGAGGACGGCTCCAAGTGTTGGAATCTGTTGCTCGGGAGCCTGAATCGTTTCTCGTAGGCTTTCAAACAGCTCAGTCACCTCTGGCAGGCTCAAGCCCGGGAGATCTCAGCCTCGTGGGTGAAAATCGAGACAAAAACGAGTGCAGGAGCTTGGGGTGAGCACTGGGGCAGCCCCATAGCACAAATCCTGCTTCAGCTCCAACTTCTGCTGCCGTGTGCGTAGGTCCATAGAAAAAACCTATAATTTATATTTCTTTTGTGCACCTGATGCTCAGTGCGTGGGTTATTTAATTAATTAACTTCGGAATAGAGGCCTCGGTCTGCGTAACGAACTTAGGGCATGTGGGGGGCATCGTGCTGCTTTCACCCCATGAATAATGACTTCAGAAGCAAACGGTGCTGATGTGGATGATCCCAGTGAGCTCCCAAGTCCTCCAAGCATCCGTGGACGGGCCGTGAAGCAGCACCACGAGCGTCTCCTCTCTGCTTCCACCCATTTTTCAGCTTCCACCAGGAGCACTCGGCCCCGGGCGAAGCTTTTCGGGCCCTCCTGGGGCTTTGCTGTCGGCAGGGGCGTTGGGAAGAGCCTCAGTTAAAGGGCGACCCCAGAGCCCCGTTCTCTTTTTTGGGTTTTCAGCCTTTTTTTTGGAGATTTTTCAGCCCATTTCCACATTTTTCAGCCCGTTTCCACAAATTTTTGTCCCATTCCAAGCCCAGAGGTGGGAAAACCCAAAACATTTCCCCTCCCGAAGCTCGCCTTTCGCTCCGAAGCCACCGAGTAGCCCAAAAAGGAACGATTCCCGCCCGCCGTTCGTTACGTAGCCGCCTAATTAAACTCATCAAACAGGGATGACTCCAAAAGCCTTGGGAAACTTCCCCCTTGTCTGGGTCAGAAATAATTGCGAGACCACAGCCCCGGAGCCTCCCGTGCCGTATTTACGTTGCGACATCCTCTGTGCTGTGTGGATGAATTCCCCCCCGTGAGTTTATTTTGGGCTTCAGCCTTGGATCCTCCCGCCCTGCTTGGCCACGGAGAGGATCCTCGTGCTCCCAGGTCCTCATCCTGAAGGGAAAAGGGCTCGTGATGCTGAAAAAAAAAGCCGAAGAGCTCTAAAACGCAAGGCACGGCAGCGATTAAATCTCGTGTTGCCTTTTTGGTGCTGTTTTTTAATTCCTTGCTCTCCAGTCCAGCCCCACCTGCGAGGAAACCGGCCGCGTGGTGAGCGCAAGGCGTGGAGGTGGCCACGTTTGTGGCTCTTTCTCAGTCCCATGGAGGGAAAGAAATTCAAGCCAGAGCTTAAATCCAGCACGCAGGGAAATCTTTGAGGCTGTAGGTGCAGCCTCTTGGAAAATTCAGATCCTCGTCATCCTGGGAGCTTGGAGGAGCGTCTCTGAATGGGGCAGAGCGCACGGCTGCCTTCCTCCGGCTGGAATATCCCGCAGAGGGTGTCAGAGGCTGTGTCTGGAGGCCCTCACGTGCACAGCTCCTCCTCTTGAGCAGCTTTTGGGAGAAGAAAGGAGGAAAAAAGCTTAGAGTAAGATTTGTAAAAGAAGGGTTTTCTTCGTGCGTGGTTCCCCTCGGCGTGAGGACGGAGCGCTGGCTGTTAATTACAAAGCCCCATCAGCTGGAGAGGGGCTAACTCGGTTGAGATGACTTCTGGCTGCGCCGTTTGGAGTGAAATATTTCGGAATTGGGGTTTTTGAGTGGTTTTGGGAGCAGCAGGGTGCGTGCGTTGATGTGGTGCCACCTCTGAGGGACCGCGTCCTGCAGAGCGTCGCAGCGGGGTCAGCTCTGCCCCAGGCGTTCCTCGTGGATGCTGGGGGGAAGAAATACAATGAAATTACCTAAAATTTGGGAGAAAAACAGGAGAAATAGGCAGATCTGGCAGTGGTTGGTGCTACAGATGTGAAGTTAAACCGTAGGAAGGGCCAGCTGCTGATCACAGCGCCCGTTGCAGGATGAGTGGCCTGTCTCGTTTCCAAACGATGCCTTTCAGCAGAAACTTCAGCAAATAGGAGCTCGAGCTCCTAATAAATGTGTGCAAAATCCCTTTTCTCTCTCTTCTGGGCAGCGTTTCCCGCAGCGAGATGTGTTTGTTCTTCTAGGTGATGAGCTGGTGACGGAACGAGCGCAGTAAGGGAGGGCGTTTGGGTTGGTTTCCTAGAATTCATGGTTTTTAGGACTTTTTTAATGCCGCAACTGGTCGTGTAGGGATTGCGTTTCCACCCTAATTAAAAGGCTAATTGTATCGTGCCACGGGGGGACGCTGTGGAACGAGGGCTGGGTGGTTTCAGTCCCTCTTAGAGCTCGAGTTGCCGCGTCTCAGCTGACCTGTGGCTGCTGTCCTCGTGCTGCCGTGAGCCAGCATGAAAAAAAGCCTTAACTTCGGTCCTGATGGGACAGGTAAAAGCTGAAATCCGTGATTTTGCCATCGTGGAGGGTGTGCACGGGGTCAGCCCTGGGCAGCCTGCCCTGCCTGAAGCCTTGCACCTCTTTGGAGTGCCACGAGCTTCGCCAGGTTTTGTTGCACCAAGGTTCAGGCCGGCAGATTCTCTCCGTGAGCGAGGGGAGAGCGTTTCCCACAGCCACAGGCCTCGTGCACTTACCTGAGGGAGGTAACAAGATATCAATCAGTCTCTCTCCTGATTAATGGCATTGTTTTCTTATCGAACCTGCAGTCCCCTGGGAGGAAGGGTGTTGTGCCTGTCGGAAAGGTGAACGTGTGGCTGATGCCAACGCAGCGTGATGATGGACACGATGGAGAGGGCTCCATCCACTATCCTGAATCCAAAACCTACTTTTAGGGAGGATGGGAGAGCCTCTTTCTTTTTCTCCCTCCTCAGAAGAGGCAGGGGGAGGTCTGGGCTGTGCCTGGCCGTGTGTGGTGGTGGAGCCACGAGAGGTGTCGCTTCCCATGGAGCTGTGAGCTCCACCTGGAAGTGGTTTTGGAAATAATTCGGGTGAGCTCTGTGCCCCTGCGAGCCAGGCTGGACGGGGATGGCCGCGTTTCACTAAATATGATGCTCAGGCAGCGATCAGCTCTGGTCCCAGCTCCTGGAGGCTGTCCTCCAGCCCTCAGCTAGGGGCTGGCAGCTCCTCCAACACAGGACCTGTCAAAAACGGGCCATTTTTGGCCGCTGCAGGCTGCTAGACACGAGGCTAGCGAGGTTTGGGTGGCCAAAGCATGATTTTCTTGGTCTGCGTTTCCGGGTGAGGTTAATTCCTCCCGGTGAGCGCAACCTCCAGAGTCTGCTGCGGGGATGCTGAGGGGACCGGGAAGCGTCTACGAGCCTTAAAATCTGCACAGAGGGCTTCGTGCCAGAAGAGCAAAAAGCAGCGCCAGGCAATTTCAGATGTACAATTACACCCAAACAGGGCTTTATTTTATTAGTAAATGGCGGATGATTAATTTCCCCCTGGATCATTTTTCACTTAGGAATTATTCCAGGCCGTCTTCGCAGGGAGTCTAGAGTTTATCTGGAGGTACAGCGGCGGTTCGAAATAGCTTTTTAAACAAAACCTTGGGTGGTAAGTGCATAGGAAGTGCTCTTTAATCTGATTTCACGCGTGCAGGATACCACACGGCAGTTTGCTGACGAGCTCCCCATCGCCTCGGCCCGGATCACCAAAGGTATTTGAGATTTCCCCCCTTAGGTGACGGTCACGGTGGCAGGAGGAGTTGTTCCAGCTTCAAGCAGTTTCTTTCTCCCCTAATTTTTGGAATAAAGGTTGGCCACGTGCTCTGCTGGACCCGCTGCTGCAAAAAGCCCCGGGTCTGGGGAGCGAGGCTCCACGTGCCGGCATTTCGGAGACCTTCCCCCTGCGACCCTGCAGGGGATGGTGCTGAGCATCGTGGCGCTTAGCCAGCACACCCCGTGGCTCCCCTCCAAGCTGGGAGAAGGAGAAAAACCGAGCAGCAAACGGCTCCGAGCTGCTGGAGAGGCCTCTTTCCTCGCAGAGGTGCTGCTGGATGCCCAAACACCCGCGGAGCTGCCACGCGGGATTTAGCAAGCCCAAGATCGCAGCGGCCCCGTGGCTTCCCCGCTCCACAATAGCCCCCCGAGAACAAAAGTGCCACTGTGGTGCTGGGTGTTCAATGCAGAGCGAGCCATTTATTTACAGGAGAGGCTTGAAGCCATTAAGGGTGTATTAAACTCCAGATGCTTGTCGGCTTCACAAACACGCACAAAAAAAAAAAGAAGAGTGGAAGAAAGGGAAGGAGGTGTTGCGCGTTTTCTGGAAGAAATCAGCTCCCCGAGCATGGAGCAGCCTTCCGCTGAAGTTAAAGCCACGAGGAGGGTGCCCGGCTTGAATAATGACAGATTTTTAAATATTTTTTTCCTTTTTTGAACTGGTTTTGAGACGGGGCCGTGTGGTGCCAGACGGCGAAGCGCGACGTGCCGGTTTTCCGTGCGGAGCAGGGCTGGCGATAAGGAGCTGAGCGCAGCGAGGGGATCAGCCCGAAAATGGGTTAGGAAAGAAGGGGGGAAAAAAAACAAAACAACACAACAGGAGTGGTTCTGTTCCTTTGAAACAAATTAGGAAACGAGCCAGGGGGATTATTGGGGAGATTATTGGTTTGTGAAACTGGCCCTGTGTTGGTTAAGCCCTCTAAATTAACTTCAGGTGGGTCTGTTGCTACCTAGCAGGCTGAGTTATGCCTTAGTGAAGAAACAGCTCGTGCTGGGGAGAGCTGTGCCTCTGCGGGTGCTGCTGCAGCCTCACACCCTTAGGTGTGGGGTTGGGGTGACAGGAGGAGGATGAGGAGCAGCCTGGTGCCGGCTGCCTCGCTCTTTCAGGGCTAGGAGCTGATGCAAGCTGATTGCCCCTCTTCTTCGCTCGGTACTGCTTCCCACGGCGTCTGGTTTGCTGCTTTATTGTCCAAATTTCAGCTCTTTTCAGCAATTCAAGGCCAATTCTTCGGAGAGCACCAGGTGGGTCGCGTAACCCAGCGTTTTTGCTCTGTCTTCCTGCTAAGAGGAGGAGAGGGTTGGTGTAAAACAAGTACAGGGCCAGCACCCAGCGCTGGAAAGGCTAACGAGTCTATTAAACGAGGGAACTGCTGACACTGATTGCTCATCAAGTGCCTTCTGATAAAATGTGTGCCCCTAAACAGGGGAAAATCCAGGCACTGGCAGCTTCCAGTCCTGTGCTTACCCTGTACAGCAAGGTGTAAGGCCAGCCCCTGCGCCTCGATGCTCTGCAGCTGCCGTTTCGTCCTCCCCATGATCCCTCCCCAGTGGTTTCGCATCCATTCTAAAATCATTTCACCTGCCAAAAGCGTCAGACCCAGGAGCTCGTTAGTTCCTGGTCAATCTGAGCAGGGTTTTGGGTGAGCTGGAATAAAAAACCAGCCACCCGATGTGAAATGCTGGGGGAATTCGGGATGCTCGCCTCGGTGCTGGCTGTCTGCAGCACCCGGAGTGCTCTGAAGGATAAAAATAAGCTCGGGCCACGTCTGGTAAGGGTTTTTCCAGCCGGGCTGGCGTGCCTCCTCAGTTTGTTCTGGTGTGGACACTTTATTTTTGGCTCAGTAAAGCGCCCGTGTGGCCACATGAAACTTGGTAGAGGAGAGCTCCAGCGGGGCAGCTCGCGTGGTTTGGGGTCGAGCTGGTTCCTTCGCTTTATGTCCACACCACAGATGGCAACAAGTGGACGAGACCTCTGTTTTAACCTGCCTGGTGTTGAGTTTAATGTAGAATTCATGGGCTTTGTGTTCAGTTTCTGCTGTTTTCTGCTGTTTTGGGTTGCTCTGCTCCTCCTGTGCCTGATTTTCTTCCAGCTCTGGTACCAGCAGCCACCGATGGCGCAGCAGAAGGACCCCGGCACGGTCACGAAGCCTCAGCGGAGGGCTTTGTCCTCATAATTTTTTTTTAAGCACTTTACATGACTATAAAAAGACTTCTGGCTGCCGACCAAGGCTTCTGGACTGAGCTACAACCACCAGGAGATGTCTTAGCAGGCATCGTTGTGCTGTGAGGGTTTCCTTACACCCGAAACTGCTCCCGTTGATGGGGTACGACGGGAATAAACACGGCTTGTCTGGAACGGTGAATAAATGAAATAAATCCGTAATTTGGTAATGGTCAGCAGGAGCTTCAGGTGAGGTGCCTGCTCCCAAAGCCTGAGTGTCAGGAACCCTGCAGGGATACTGTGAGTATGTGAAGAATACAAGCAACTATGTGAGGTTTCAACACAGTTTTGAGGCTTTTCCCCTTCGGTCTGCGATTTTGGGGACGTTTGGGAGCTTTCTGGAAGGAAAACGTGCGGAGAGGAAGAGCGTAGAGGTTGGAAAAGTAGAGAGCCTGCATCCAGTGAGGTCAGCTGTCAGGTTAAACGGGAAATAATTCCAATTATGACTTGGTAACGAGTTAAAGGAGCTCGTGGCATTGCTGTGTGTGCAAAAGGGGGGGACCAGGAGGACCCCAGGTGCCCCCAGCCTCAGCCAGGCCGCATTTCTAGGACTTTATTAGATCTGGTTGGAATCGAGTGGGCTTCACCTCGACATAATCACTGTGCCCATGAGAAGCACTGCTCGGCGACCCCTGCTGACTCAAGAACACGTGGCTCAGCGTCTTCCATCTACGACCAGTTTTATTTATAAATTTATTTATTTATTTTTTATTTATAAGCATGGTGGCATTTTGAGTGGTGTCAAGGGTAGAGTGCCTCGATCCGAGCACCTTTCCTCCTAAAGAAAGCGGTGCCTGAAGCATCAGCCACCTCGCAGGCTTGTTTGGGTGCAGCACTTTGCTTATATTCTGCTAATCTTACACTTTTTTTTATTTAAATAGCAAGTCCCTGAAGTTGTTTGGCACCACGGAGCAAGCAGCAGCGTGCCCTTGCAGGAAACCCTGCCCCGCTGAGCTGCTCCATTCGGGTTTGGTGTGAAATCTCCGCCACGCTCCCCCCGTTTTTCCCTGGCAATGGCAAAATAAGGCCCTGGGAGGAAGATTATGGATGATTTATTTCAACCAGAGAATTTCACTTTGCTTCCACGTGCGTCGGCATCTTGGGCCCTGCGTTTATGGAGGTCTTTGGCTCGCTGTTTTGGGGTGTTTCTGGCATTATGGTCTGGCTTGTAGGGAGGGCTGGACAACAGCATCCAGCTCCGTTGGCCTGTTTATGGCAGATTGTGAGCTTGGGAGCACAGCTCTCTGGTTTTAATCACTCTCCCTTGAGCTGGGGCTCTCAGACCAGCCTCACCTCAACGTTTAGGGTATTTCTGTGCACTACAGCAATGTGGGCACCCCGAGGATGAAAATCCTACATAAATACCTGCAGTTCCCTTCTGCTTCCACCCCACTGCGTTGGAGGATGCCAAATTAACGGGGTCAGCTCTGGTGCTGCACAAGGGAGAGCCTTCGTTTCACGTGCCTCTTGTTATTAGAGGTGTGTAGGAAAGAAACCAGCCCTACAGACACAAAGTAAAGGGATTCCGTGCCCCGGATCCTTTTCTGTGAGCCGTGAACCCACAGCATCAAAGCTGGAAGCCTCCGTGGTCGCTGGAGGGAGGCTGGTGCTTCGTGAGGAGTTGGCCATGCTCTGGATTCTTGGCCAAGCAGACAGCATCGAGCAGGGTGAGTCGCTTTGGAGAGCGTCTTCGACTTTTTTGGGGAAGTTCAGTGACTTTTTGGGAAGATCTGGGTGGATTTCTTCGTGTTGGTAAGCAAGAAGCCGTGCCGAAATGTCTTCAGAAGACAGAGGAAGAACGAACGTTGTGTGCGTGGATGAGGAGCTCCTCCTAAAGCCTGGGGTCTGCTGGCTGGGGAGCTCTCCATTGAACTCGTTGTCCTGCTGAGCTGCCCGTGGCCTTTTCAGGAGGAACGGGGCGGTTGCAAACATCTTGGCCAACTGGAAAAGCCCTCAGGAGGTGATGGATTGCAGCCAGAGGTAGGGCAGGATCGACACGCGTTGTGTTGTCGTGATGTGCGGGGAGTCAGCTGCAGAAAATGGTTTTGGGAAGGGTCCTGTTCTGAGCGTGGGGCTCTCTAAAATAATCGCACGCCTGGTTTGGGTGTCTTGGAGCTGGAAATACCTTTGGAAGAGCTGTTCTGTGCCCATTGCATTCGGTGTGCTGAGGTACAAAAGGCATCCCAAGGCACCTGGAAACAAGCCTGTGGAAATCAGCTAGTGATGAGGGGAAAATCTGGAAAATCTGCCACTTTTCAGCTCCTTGGTTAGGGGATTTAGGTAGAAATAAATGCATCTGAGGACCGCCTGCTTCCCACCTTGTCTGTTTTTCTGTTTCTTGTCTAGACTACGGCAACCAGGTCCTGGCTTCTGAGCTTGTGCTGCTTAAAAGCTGCTGCAAAAGATGCCACGGCCTTGGATGTGCCTTCTCCCTTTTTCCTCTCTCCTAAATCGAGTACAAGACTCTGATTCTCTCTTTTGGCCTCTTGCCTTCCACTCAATTTGTGAGCTGTCTCCCATTCTCCTCCGTTTCTTCCACGGAGTGTCCCACACTTGTAATCGTCTCTTGCAATATCTCAAGTTTTGTTCCTTCTGCATTTTTGCCAAAATAACCTTGGCCAAGTGCTCTTCCTCCTGGTCCCCTCGTTCCTGCCATTGCGTTGCGTGGTGGTCGTGATGATGTGGTGTTGTTTTTTTTTGTGGTTGTATTTTGCCCGTTGATTATCTTGATAACAAGATACCAAAAGCTTTAGAGAAGCTGAGTGTGAGGCTGGAGGAGCTGGGCTGAGCACTGCCGCTGAGCATCTCCCCTTACAGCTCACCCCTGGAGAGGCAGAACTGAGCTGGGTGTGCAGGGCTCCTCACCTCGGGGTTACCAGGTCCATAAAAACCTTTCCTGCAGTGAAGATGCCTGTGGGTGCTGTGGGTGCTGTTTGGAAGCAGTGATCTTCTCCAAACGCTTCAAGTTCCTCTTCTTCCTCCTGGCACAGTTATTTCCCTCCTGCAGGAGGCCACGGGGGGAGGTAACCTCTGTTCCCTCCTGCTCCCCCAGCAGGCTCAGAAACCTCCTCCTGCCCTCATTTATGGCACGTCAGTGTCCCTAACGCCTCTCCTGTCTTTTTTTTTCCTCCCCCTGACAGCCTCTATTGATGGAAGAACACGGGGTGACCCAAACGGAACACATGGCCACCATCGAGGCCCACGCGGTGGCCCAGCAGGTGCAGCAGGTCCACGTGGCCACCTACACGGAGCACAGCATGCTGAGCGCGGACGAGGACTCGCCCTCTTCCCCCGAGGACACCTCCTACGATGACTCTGACATCCTCAACTCCACGGCTGCCGACGAGGTCACGGCTCACCTGGCTGCAGCAGGTAACGCCCGCGGGATGCTCGGCGTTGTTCCCCTGATGCCGTGCTCGTACAGAGGTCCCAAACGGCATTTTTTGGGGGGCCAGGCGATCTTTTCACCCCTCAGAGCTGGAAGGAAGCTCTGAGAGCGATCCCTTGCCAGCCCTGCTGCTTGCTTGGATGTTGCTGAGCCGAGCCACGTCGCCTGGGCGGTGTGTGCTGGGAATAAGAGGTTGGTTTGTACAGTGCAAAGGCCCCTAGTACATCCTGCCTCCAAAATGAAGCTAAAATACCAAATATATCAAAGACCAAGCTTATTTCATCCCCACGTAAACAACAGCCAAAATAATCCAACAGTGCCACGCATTTCTGCATAGCCGGGAAGCTCAGAATTTAGGGCTTTCCCAAGGAGATGCCACAACTGGTGCTGGCGTATCTGGAATGGAAAAATATTTCAGGATCACCTGCTCCTTCCAGCAAAGCCCCTGCCAAATACCCTCAGCGTTTGCCCTGTAGTGAATCTACCCCCCTAGTAGAAAAATGCAGTGATAAATAAGCACTTGCCAACCCCATAGCTGAGGAATAAAGCTCCTGACCTGCTTGATGGCACCCGTGAAGTTGTGGAAGGCAGCTAAAAGTGTGTCAGCACTCCTAGGTGCAGCGAGCGTCCCTGCTAAGGGGTGTACAGCCACGCTGAGCAATGAACCCTTGCTATAAACAGCTTTGAGGGGAAGACTTGCCTGTAGGTTGTCTTAACAAGTAAGTAAAACCTCCTGGAGTCCCTGTAGAGAGTTGTGAAAAGGCAAAAATGTTCCTGGAGAAGCTTTTCTGCGCTTGTATGACACGAGAGGAGGTGGATCACGTGCGTTAAAGAAGAGCAGATACAAATGGAGAGGAGATGTTTGAGTAGAGGTTACTGGCAGGGGTTTGAAACTTGTACAGAAGTTTCAGGGCTGGGAAACTGCTGCCACCTCTGGGAGCCGGGCTGCTGCTGCTCGTGGGCATCTGCCACTTTTGAAAGTATCCTGAAACCACCCCAAATTTGGGAAGTAAACTTGCCCTCGTCCCTTCCCTTCATCCTAGATCCCGAAGAACTCCTCTGCTTTGCTTGCCCGTCGCGTGGTGCTTTTCTGGTTAAGTTCTGCCAGGATTTCTGATTTTTGCCTCCTCCCATCTGCACCTTTGCCTGTCCCTTTGCTGTAGCTTTCTGCTGCGGCACCACCATGTGGGTCTGACTGCCCAGCTGCTGCTTTGGTAGTGAAACCCCAAACCTGACTCTAATTCAGGTCTCCTGCCCTTCTCTAACCCGTGCTACCACCAGCCCTTCCTCCCCAGCACACCAAAGCCTGGCCCCCTGCTTTGTCACACCTTAACATTCATTTCTGATCCATTTCTGCTCTATTTACTTGACACCTTCCCAGCTTTATTTTCCCTGAGGTTGGGCTGACACCCTGACGTGAAATCTGCTTGAGCTCTGCTGTGCCTGCACGTTCACTCTCGCAGCCTCGTGGTCCTGAGTGCTGCCCCGCCGAGCATCCCAGTCCCTTTGCTTATTCTTTCTGCAGTCTCAACTCTTGCAAATTTTTGGTTTTCCTTTCCAGCAGCCTGCCAAGCCCAGCAGGAGGTTGCAGGAGGGTCTTGCTGGGTGTGGGCAGCAGGCAGCAGCCTGGCCCCGACTCTCCCAGCCCAAAACCTGCACACATCACAGCTTCTTTGCAGCCAGTGTTTCTCCATTCCCCCAAATCAACGTTTTTATCCTTTTTTTCCCCCACACAGGACAACAGAACACTGCAGGGCTTGGTGTACCCGTGGCAGGTAGCACTCTGGTCACTCCTGCTCACCAAAAACGGGGTGGCAGTGCCAGCCCTGAGCCGTGTCCTAGAGAAAACGCTGACACCTGGCACTGCTCTGGTGCCATGGGTTTGGTAGCAAAGGGCTTCCTGCCCCAGTGGCTGAATCTTTGTCAAGCACAAAGGTGCCGAGCTTTTGGGCCACCTGATGGGGTCTTTGTCCTCTGACACGTGGAGAAAACACTCAGAGCACCTGTGGGGGCTGCTCGGGAGTCAGAGGCAAGTCCTGGAGCCTGTGTTAGAGGCCATGAGATGGCTGATAGAAGCCCAATTCACTGCGTGGCACTTGGCTCACCTGGTAAATCCAGCACAAGAAGGACAAGGACCTGTTAAAATGGGTCCAGAGGATGCCACGAGGGTGCTGCAGGGGCTGGAGCCCCTCTGCTGTGGGGCCAGGCTGAGGGAGCTGGGGGTGCCTGGAGAGGAGAGGGCTCCGGGGAGACCTCATTGCAGCCTTCCTGTACCTAAAGGGGGCTTAAAGGAAAAATTGAGGGAGATTTTTTTATAAAGACGTAATAACAAGGTAAGAGGTAAGGGTTTTAACCTGAAAGAGGGGAGATTAGGTTAGATTTAAAAAGAAATTCTTTATTATGAAGGTGGTGAGGCCCTGGCCCAGGCTGCCCAGAGGAGCTGGGGGTGCCCAAGGCCAGGCTGGATGGGAAATTGTACCCATGGCAGGGATTGGGACTGGCTGGGTTTGTAGGGTCCCTTCCAACCCAAACCCTTCTGTGATTCTATAATACTTTATCTAACTTAATCAGCTTCCCATTACACAGATTGTCCGAACTGTGACCATGAATAGCTCTGCCCTGCCGTGGTCCCCGCTGTGCTTCAGGGCCCGTTGTGGGACGCTGCCACTTACCGAGGATTTACCATTTCTCTCCCTTCAGAGCTGGTTTTTAATCCCCAGGGAAATCCCTAGGCCCCTAACGCTGCAGCTGAGGTGGCTGAGCAGGATTCCTGGCTCTGTACCAGGCATCTCCTCACCTGCTGTCGGGATCTCCTCGATTGCAGTTGGCTGTTTAAGATCCTGGAGTGCTTGAGTTCTTTGGTGTGTTTAGAAAATATGTAATTGCACAATTGGAAACAGAATTTTGGAGTAAAATATGTGACTTTCACCTGAGACTGAGCTGGGCTTGCCAGTCTGGAGAACTGGAGACCCTTTTGATGAACTCGTTGATGCTGAGAGGAGGGAGCTCAGGGGATTTGGGGTCACCTTGATATGGGGGAATGCCCCTGAGCTGAGCCCTTAGGGCTGTCCCTGGGGGGCCAGGTCCCAAGCTGTGCGTGCTGATTCATCCTCTGTGGTTTGATTTCCAGGCCCCGTGGGGATGGCAGCGGCCGCTGCGGTGGCAACGGGTAAGAAACGAAAGCGACCCCACGTTTTTGAATCCAACCCCTCGATCCGCAAGAGGCAGCAGACGCGTTTGCTACGGTAAGGACTCCTGCCTGCACCCTGGCACCTAGTTCTGCCTCCTCGATCTGCTCCCAGTGCCTTCGGTGACAAAACCACGTGCTGCCCACAAGTCCTCCAAGCTTGAGGAGCCTGGGGCATCTCACCTGGAACCCACGAGCTGTATTTTAACTGGGGGAAATGGCTCAAATCGCTGTTTTGCTCATTTTTACCGTGGTGTTCTGATCACTGGGGCTGACGTGACCGTTGTGGTGACTGACCCAGCCTGTAGTTTACACAACTGAGGGGAGATGCCCATTAAAGCTGATCCCGACCCTCTTTGGCTTTAAAAGCTGTAGAACTCTGTGGGCAGAAGCCCCTGTAGCCCTTGGGGTGCTGCACCACGAGTGCTCTGAGCGTGTCTGCCCACCTGATGGCCACCGAGGAGCACTGGTGCTGGAGTGACTTCTGCAAGCCTCTGAAGGCCACCTGCAATTCTGTCCTTAGGAAACATCTCTAAATATTGGCTGGTACTGCTCAAAACATTTTGGAAGAAGACAATTTTTGCTTTTTAAACTGTTCTGGCCTTAATTGGGTTGTATCAAAGAAGCTGGTGTATTTGTCAGCCTCTGGTACTTGCTGCCTTCCTCCTGCATACACGCTGAGCACCCTGAAGTAATGAAGGCCAGAGTCACCTTTTTCTTCCCCTCCTTGTAAAGCTGGTGAGAAATTAAGTTGGTTTTCTTATATTCTGCTTATTCACCTGCTGAGTCCTACAACACCCTTTGCACGTGACCAAAATGGAGAGAAATACAGCAGGATTAGCATTAAATAGTATTTCCTGGGAGCAGGCTCCCTTTCTCTTTGTAGCATCATTTCATTTTTCCTTCCCCCACCTCTGCTGACTCAGCCACGTTTGTGCAATGTTTTTGGAGGGTGAGTTTTTTCATCTCTTGAAATGGGAACAATTTATTTTAAAAGGGACTCCTCTCCAAAGAATTACTTTTCCTTTCGCACAGCAATTTCATTTTCCTACGTGTAAAACACCAACAAAACGCATAATTTCTGTGCACTCTCACCAGTTTAACGTGTCTGTGTAAACACCAAGCACCGGCGTGCAGCAGGTGGGAGGTTGGTGCCTGATTCTGGGATCTCTGCAGAGCTGGTGCTGGTTCTTTGGCAACGTGTCTGCTGCTAGCAGCAGGCTCTGAAATGACCAGGACAGAAACTAAAATGTCATTTTATGGCCGTGCTCACGTCACCTGGTGGTAGCTGCTGCTTCTCCCCTGCTTAACGAGGTTCTGCCAAAGTTTCTGACACGTTCCCTTGTGTTGCTTGGAAGTTAATAAGAGGAGGAAAGCCTGATGGAACATTTTCTTCCTACAGAGAGCTCATTCCAAGGGGACCTGCTGATGTGGCAGGTGTTGGAGTACGTGGGTTCCCTGTGCTTAGCTGTTGCAATATTTCTGGTTCTTGCCTGTTGTGTCGTTGGCAGTTGAGTGCCTACGGTTCTGGTTCGAGTAGGGCTTTGGTACTGGGGAATTGCAACGTGCTGTTATGGGGCCGAGTGTAAAATATCCTGTGTTTGCAGTCCTCTTTTGTTAAAATGTTCTTTACCTCACAATTTCTGTCTCACTGATGAACTGAGCCAGTGACAGAGCGGATCCGCAGCCCCCCGCTGTCCTTGGCTTTGCTGCTCTGCTGATTTCTCTTTACTTTGTGCATCAATGGAAAAAAGGAGAGCGGGGAGAATAATTGATACCTGAGCTGCCGTGGGGCTGCAGGGAGCACAGCAGGCCTGCGGGAGCACCGTGTGGCTCGTCTGACCAGCTGGGGCTCTGCTTCTCACCTGGTTTGTCAATGGGGGACATGAAGAAAGGGACTTGACAATGCCAGGGCTTGTGTTTCCAGCAGCAGCTGATCCCTGCTCACTGCTCCGTGCCTCTGTTTCAGGAAGCTCCGGGCAACGCTGGACGAGTACACCACCAGAGTGGGGCAGCAGGCCATCGTTCTGTGCATCTCACCCTCCAAACCCAACCCCGTCTTTAAAGTATTTGGAGCTGCACCCTTAGAAAACGTGGTAGGTGTCTCTAGGAAAAAGGTCGTGTCATAGATTGCTCACCTTCCCCACAGCTTTCATTCTAGCTCCAGGCAGCTTTGCAGGCCTGGCAGCGATCTGGAGGTCATGCTAAGACCCTGGAGGTAGGAGTTCAGGTTGTATGGACACGAATCTAGCACTGAGCTCCTGTCTTCTCTGTCAGTGTTGCTGCTCAGCACATCTCACCAGGGCTGAATAGCCTCGATTAAAAAATCAGAGGGGACAGGTAGTGTCGTGTCTCTGAACTCAGCTCAGCTATCAGTGCCACAGACCAGGCAGTAAATGGAGCAGATCCTGAGTATGAAGCCTGGCTTCTGAACATTTCTTTAAATCCCGTAAATCCTTCCACTTGGCGGCGTTACTTGACGTTTCATCATCAGCTCTCTGATGCAGCCAAGTCTTCGGGGCCGCTGGGTGTTTTTACTTGCCAGCTGTGTCATTGTTTGCTCCTTCTGCTCCGCAGCCCCCCCGGGGGAAGGCAGCTGGCCCTGCCTCCTCACCCTCTCCTCTCCTGGTGCTCCTTACCTTGTTTACCTGAGCTTAACGATTCCCCACAGGTCCGCAAGTACAAGAGCATGATTCTGGAAGACCTGGAGTCTGCGCTAGCGGAGCACGCTCCCGCGCCTCAGGAGGTTAACTCAGAGCTGCCACCCCTCACCATCGACGGCATTCCTGTCTCAGTGGACAAGATGACCCAGGTAAGCAGGCAGACGGGGCAGGAACTTGGCAGAACCAGAAAGAGAGAGAGATTTAGCACCTTACAGTGAACTTATGTCTACATCCCCAGGGGATGCACTTAATCTCTTCTTTCCCAAGGGGCCGTGACAGCTCAGATGGAAGTTAGCCGTGAAGAAGCTTTGTTATTGGTGCTTATTTTCTTCATGCAGCAGTAGAGATGCTTGTCAGGACTCGAGGTCAGGCTGCTGGGAGCATTCCCCTTTGAGCTGTTCTTCTCACCTCCCATGTGCTGTGAACAGGAAGCTATTTGTTCTGCACTTCGCAGTGATTTTTAGGCACTGAGGTCAGGGAGGTGGCTTTTGCAGTGCCGTTTTGGCTCGTCCTCCTTGGGTGTTTCTTGTGTGCTCTAATTCCTGCCATCCTCCTCTTCCTGCCGTGGGCTGGAGCAGAGAAGAGCTTGTTAATTTGCTTAACTCCCCATCAAACCTCGAGATCTTGCTGATGGAGCCAGGGAGTTGTCTGGATTTGGGGGACTCCCTTTCTGTCCAGGTCCAGCCCCTTGCAACCTTACTGCTGGGGAGAAAAAGAGGAGGCCTTGAGGGAAACTTCCTTGGTGTGGGAGGGATCCTGCAGGGAATTCTCCTTCCCTTGGGGGTGCAGGACCTGAACTCAGTACGATGCATCATAATACACTTGAAATGCTGAAAGCCAGCAGCAAGATGGAAAGTTCGGGGGCTTTGGGGCAACGTACAAGCAGCGTGACAGCAAAGATGTGCTGATTTCCACTGTGCCCTGCAGAACCATCACGTGCTGGTCACACCACCAGCTCCTGTGCTTGGGCATAATCAGACACACTCACACTTTCTCATGCAGTTTTACAAAAGCTCCTGTGCCTTAAGGTATAACAGATCACGTTCCTAATCCATGACAAAGCAGGGCAAAACTTAGTTGCTAGTTTTGAAAGCCACCGGGCTGGTACCTGCAGCTCTTGGTTTGGGTGGTTAATGGTTTCCCAAAACACTCTGCTGTTCTGGAGGTCTCTGATTTTACTTTAAAAGCACCAGTATGGAGTCCTGGCATTCAGATAAGCAACCAAAAAGTTTCTCTATCACCTCGTCATCGTAGTAATTAAACAGAAGAGCCTAGGACTTAAAAACAAGGAGATGGAGGCATCGCAGTGGATTTTTTTCAGGGAGGGGGAAGCCATCCCCACGTGGTGTGAGCAGTGAAGGTGCCTGCACCCGCAGCGTGTGGGCTCTGAGGAAATAACAAGGAAATGAGCCATTTCTATTGAAAGAAATAAGAGTAGTGAAGGTGGGTGAATGAGGTCAGGAAGTTGTTTTTGCAGACCAGTGACATGTCCAAGGAACTGGTTTGCAGTGTGTGGAATATGTGCAAGAATGAACAGGTCCATGAAAAGGTCTCCCAGGCTGTTAACGTTGCACGTGCCGTCAAAGCAGCAATAAAAGTGCCAAGCTCTCACTTCAGAGAACCCTTCCACTGGGTTTATAATACAAATTGTTTATTTGTTACGATAGAGTTGGAAATTAAATATTTTAGCATTAGGGAGTGCTTCAGTGTTCTCTGCTTTTCCTCCGGACACAGCCGTGCAACCTCCCCTCCTAAAATCTCTGAATAAAGCACTAATACTTTGCTTGTTCAGATAACAATAACAGGTTTGTAGTTTTTGTTGTTGTTGTTGTTGTTTTTTTTCCTTGCAAGTATGTGACATGGCCTTGGTCTTCAGGAAACCTTGCACAAAGATTTGGCCAAGCCACGTTGCCCCTGGGGTTTGGTTGCTTTGTGTGTCCACGTGTGAAGCAGCTCTCTGATCTAAGGCAGTAGTTGCTGGCAGAGCTTTTTCCTTCTTTTTTTTTTTCTCTCCCAGATGCACCACTCCTGCGTTCCCAGGCTCCTTGTAGAACTGTTACACCAGAAATCCTTTTTCCTCCCCCCTCTGTATTTTTTCCAGGGCGCTCTGTCATCAAGCACGCAGCCTGCTGATGCAACAGCTCAGCAACTTGGAGCCTCTTATCTCAAGCCCTCCCGTTCTGAGTTAGGGTAAAACAAGCCCCCCGTTAGGAATAGCCTTCTTCCTTCCAATATCTGAATCCAAACAGCTTCGTGAAGGCTTTTCCTAAGCTGTGGGCAGGGCGAGGTGGGCCTGGTTGGGGCAATCCCAAACAAAAATCCAGGCTGGGTGGAGAGCAGCCCTGAGGAGAAGGATCTGGGGTGCTGGAGGATGCTCAGGGGCTGGAGCCCCTCTGCTGTGGGGCCAGGCTGAAGGAGCTGGGGGTGCTCAGCAGGGAGAAGGCTCCAGGGAGAACTCCCAGAGGGCTGCCAGGGCCTGAAGGGGCTGCAGGAGGGCTGGGGAAGGACTCTGTGTCTGGAGGGCAGGGGAAATGGCTTTAATCTGGAGGAAAGTAGGTTTAGATTAGAAATCAGGAAGAAATTCTTTATTCTGAGGGTGGTGAGGAGCTGGGGGTGCCCCATCCCTGGGGATGCCCAAGGCCAGGCTGGCTGGAGGTGGGGGCAGCCTCATGTTTTGGAAGTCTTCTTTATAAATCTCAGATCCTGGAGCCGCCCGCAGGCCGTCTGAGGACAGATCAGCAGATTTAACTGACAGGACTACAGGCTCGGGTTTTCACAGCACAGCAGGTGTTCCTCCTTGGCAAAATTCAGGCAGTAAGGATGGTGCGAGTGGTGGGTATGAGACAATTTTGCTCCTGAAGGACTCCAGCTGCTGCGTAGTCTTTGCCAGACTCAGGGCCAAGCTTTTAAAATAGAAACACAACACAGAGAAGCTGAGCATGATAAAGCTGCAATACTGTCAACTTTTATTTTTTTTTTTGCCACAATGGGGTTTGAAATACATCAGTTAGAGGTGGTGGTGGGGATGCTGGCTCCCAAATCCCTGCAGCCTGGTGCGTGGAAGGAGATGCTGCTGGTTTTTGTAGGAATTTGGATTCCCGGAGCTGCTGATGGAATTCTCTTCATCTGCAAACAAAAAATGAGCTTTTTTTTTGACTAAATACTACAAAGCCCGTGGAAAACCAAAATATTTACGGGTAGAAATTGGGCAGCACAATTCAGAGGTGTCTCTGAGCAGCTGCAGGTGGCGGAGGCGTTGGCTCCTCAAAATGGGAGGCGAAAATCGCTCCCTGGTTAATTGCTCTGCCTCCTCGGTGGTCTAGAGGGAAATAAAGCCTCTGCTGAGCTGAGATGCTTCTGAGCGAAGAGCATCACCCACCTCAGCTGTGCAAAAAACAAGGCGTTGCAGCAGGGCTCTTCCCCCGGAGCCATTTTATAGAGGTGACTCGTTGCTTTACGGGCTTTGGCGACGTGCATGCCATGGCAGAGCTGAGCTTCGTATAAAAACTCAGCCTCGGTGTTCTCTGTGGCTCTCCGATAGCATTAAGGAGGAAGCTGGGGTGATGCTGAGGCCAGAGCATCAGTCAGCTCTCGCTGAGAGGCACGAGAAGTTGTCCATCCTTTTCTCAAGGGGCATTTTGTTCCTTTATTTCACTTTAATTTTCACTTTTTTTGTTCTTTAATTTCACTTTTCTTAACCTAACGCGCACCTGTGGTTCTCAGGGTGCTTACACAAGCCAGCAAAGCTTGTCTTGGCCTCAAAAATCATACTCGATGCCTGCAGGTCAGTGGGGTGGAGGAAGGAGAGCTGTTTCTCAGTGGAGGCACCCCAGGATGAGAGAATAATCCTGCTTTTGCAGTGTTTCAGCTCAAAACCTGCATCATTTCCAACAAGAGCAAGCAGTGGTGATCCTGCCTGGTCCCCAAACTCACCCCTCTGACCCTTTAGAACTCCTCAGCGATTCCTATTTATGACCTGACCACACTGTCAGGGTGGAAAAAAAGGGAGATTTGCACAAAAAATAAATAAATCTGTGAGCAGACCCCTCCGTGCAGGGCGTCGGTGGGGGCACTTCAGCAGTCGAGGAGACTTTCCTACGGTTTCTCTTGGTGCTGGAGATGACAGGAGCCTTTTCCAGGCGCAAACAGGAGCGAGCTGCGTGCTTTTGGGGAAGAAACTTGCTTTTTGGCTGGTTTGTGGCTGCAGCCAGCGGAAAGGTGGCTCCCCCAGACTGCAGAGGGTGAGACACGCGGGGTCTTTGTCTCTCACCCCTGCGAGCTGCCGGGCTGAGGTCTCGTTACAGCACTAATTAGAGACGTCCTGGCGCTGGAGCAGGCTGCGGGCGTCGCTGCTGATTGTCTCCCTGGCGGATTAAAGGCGAGCCCTCCTTAACGAGTGCCTTGAGTCGCTGGAGCTGCTGAACTCCCCGGGACCAGCAATTAATCCATCTGTTAACAAGGAGCAGGGCTCGCAGGCAGCGATTCTGGGAAGATGTTTAACCGTTGTTGCACCGGGCGACTCGATGCCATCAGCAGGTTTGTTGGGCCGAGCAAACCTCACCCACCTGGAGGCTGTGTCCCGGGCTGGAAGGGAAGGCACCGCAGTGGTTGACCTGTGCACAAGCGAGCTTCTGGCTTTTCTCTGCCCTTTTTATAAATTTGGGTTTGGTTCACCGGCCCTGAGATGCTTGAGGATGCCCATGGGGTGGTGGGGGCTGCTCCATCTCTAGCAGGCTCTGACCCGTTCCTGGGCTTGCTGTTAGCTCAGAAATGATGGAAGGGCTGAAATGCAGCCGCTTTGCTGAGCAGCAGAGGTTCTTTTAGGGTGGCAGCAGACACATCATGTCCAGACCCACGAGTAAACCGGATTTTTATTCCCTTTAAGGTCCCTAGCCACTGCTGCGAACCGTGCAAGCAGCAAGTCATGCGTTCAAATGAATTGTTTGCTTTTTATCAAAACACACTTCAGTTTTTCTCCTTAGATTTGCAAACCAGAGCCCAACGTCACATCTTGGGGCTGGGCTCTGGCCTCGAAGAGCTGCTGCAGCTCTTGGTGCATTTAGCAAGGTCAGGAACTCTGCAGCCTCCCGTTCCTCCGACAGATATTGCACTCCAGGACAGCACAACTCAAATGGCTTTATGGCAAGCTCCGAAGGGATGCAGGGAGGCACTGAGAAATGCACCTAGTTAGCCTGAAGTTAACACGTTTTAATTTGGTGTGTGCACTTGTGCTCTCCCTGCTCAGCCCTACAGCTGCACCAACCTCCTCCTGCACCTCCAGGCAGTGCCCAGGACAAAACCCAAACATGCCACAGCACCCTGTGTGAGTTTTATGTACTCTTTCATGATTCTAAGGAGTGCCTGCTCAATTTGCTGTGCCAAATCTCTCTTTCTAAGGCAGGGTCTCCTGATGGGAAAGGCAGTCAGCAGCTGGCCGGTGTTTGTGGGTGCTAAGGAAAAGCACAACTGGGCTGAAAGGTGTCCCCGCTGGGGGAAAAGCTAAAAACACATTCAGAAAATCAGTCCAGTGGGTGTCATGTTCTGCAGGGGTAGGGAAGAACAGGTAAGTGTGTCTTTAAGTTGGAGAAGCTCCCTGAAACTCTGTCCTTTTTGCAACATCCCCATAAAATGTACAGCAGCTCAAATAGAGGTCTTGCAGCTGTAGGGACACTGAATGTTATTTTTTTTCTGTCCTGCATTGCTCTAATCATTTTCTTCCCCTTTCAGGTTGATTAGCTCTCTTCGTGGTAGCGTTTGAACCAAAAAATGTGCTAATGCAGCGTGTGTTTCGCCTTATTCTAGCTGGATTCATTTTATTTCTGCTGTTCCATAATCTAGTCAGCTCTTCTCAGCTGAGACTCGGGAGAAGATGGCACAGGATTTGTTGGTCTGTCCTGGGCACGCCGGCCTCTTCCAGTTCATGGTTCCAACAGGAAGGAATGGAAATGCAATAACTTGGCACTGTGCATCTCCAAACTACCAGAGCTGTGTCCCTAAACATCACCTTATGTGCTTTGTTCCAGGCACAGCTGCGAGCTTTCATCCCGGAGATGCTGAAATACTCCACGGGTCGCGGCAAGCCGGGCTGGGGCAAGGAGAGCTGCAAGCCCATCTGGTGGCCTGAGGACATCCCGTGGGCCAACGTCCGCAGCGACGTCCGCACGGAGGAACAGAAGCAGCGGGTGGGTAGCCCACGGGTCTGTCTGCCTTCAGCTTTCGTGGGAGATGTTTTTCTTTCCCTATGCTAGCTGCATAATCTGCTCATCTCTGTCATCTCTGTGGCCTTCTGAAGCAGCCTAAGACCAGTCAACTCTCCAAGCATGCAGTTAATTTCCTACAGAGTCTGTTTTGTGGCCTCGTGAAGTCCTTGAAGGGTTCCTGTCCCATCCTGAGGGGCCTTTGTGCTTAATGGGAGTGATCAAAGATGTGTGGTAGAGCCAGGAAAAAAAAGAAGTGAGAGAAAGGGTGAAAAGGTCTTGGGTATCAGTTTCAGCGTTGGATCCTCCGCAGGTGATGTTGCCGCCAACCTGTCACAAGGAGACCCTCAAAAAGAGGCTACCAGGGTGTGAGGGCAGCACTGATGCAGATCTGGTTGGGTGGGGAGGGATGTCTGGGGGCTGGAAATGGCTCCGTGTCCTCAAATGGCGCCGTGTCCTCAGCTCTTTCAAGGTGGAGGTGATTTTCTGTGTGTTGGCCTCAATTCTTCAAGATTCCTTGAAAGGCAGAGACGCACGTGATTGAGAAATATGCCCTTTCCCTTGGTCAAGTGTGCTCGTTCTGTGTCCATGCACAGAAATGCAGTGGCTTTCAGGGTAGTTTCTGAGCTCTGGGGATGGAGGGATTAGGTACTGGGGGCATTTTTTGTTTGAGGATTTATTGAAAAGCGCCCAGTCAAGGTAAGCACGCAAATCACAGCAGCAGCAGCATTGAAATGATTCAGGGAAGTTTTTACAGGCTCTCAACTCCTTCCTGATTCTCCTGGCAGGTGTCGTGGACCCAGGCGTTGCGGACTATCGTGAAGAACTGCTACAAGCAGCACGGCCGTGAGGACCTGCTCTACGCCTTCGAGGACCAGCAGACGCAGCAGCAGACCACGACCACGCACAGCATCGCGCACCTGGTGCCCTCGCAGACAGTGGTACAAACCTTCAGCAACCCCGATGGCACCGTGTCCCTCATCCAGGTGAGCAAAGCCCTCCAGCATTCCCAGCACGGCTGGCTCAGGATCAACTCGCATGCCTCTAGGAGGTGGTTCAGAGCAAACCCCTCCTTTTGGTAGCTTGCCTTGTCCATCAGGAATTCTCTTTATCAATCTCTTATCATTAAGCCAGCGCTCATGCTCAAAGGAGAAGTCCCATCCTCTCTCTTCTCTGCTGTGAGAAGCATCTCAAATAATTTTCTTCAGACAGGATCTTCTGTGAAGCTATTTTATTCACGATTGCAGTGGTGGGCATCCTGCCAATCAGGAGCGCGTTTTAGTAAATAAATCATAACCTTTTATTCCCTATTACCCGATGCCTGGCTGAGTACTGCAGGTTCACAAGCTAGTCGATGCTCCTCTATACCATATATGTGCAATTTTTCTTCTTTTCAACCCTTTACTTTCTCCTTTCTTATGTTTTGAGAACTTGGGATCTTTGTTTTACTGTTTTCACACTGCTCAGCCTGTTTTCCTCAAGCTTCTACTTTATTTTGGAACAGTGAGGCCTTCTACTGTCCACTTATCTACTTAGCACTTCTCCTTATTATGACTACACAACTACCTTGGAATACAGAGAAGTAATTCTCTACTGCAAAAACACAACTTTGTTGCTCACACCTGCTCCTATCCCTGTTCACAAACAGAGACACGGCTCACGTGGCCACACAGAACCTGTGGTGGCCACGGGATGAAGTGACAGGAGGAAACGTGATGGGACTGCCTTTCTTTAATGGCATGAAATCTGTCTTAATCCATGGCATTAGGTGCTTCTGTATCCCCTGCTCTTACACCTGAAGCGTGTAAGATATAAATATAGTAATTCTTAAGCTGCCCCCTGAGGGAAGGATGTTTGTTAGACTGCTTTAGGGGATTCAGAGCAGAAGTTGCTGCTGCTGTATTCCCTTCTCCATGTGGGGCGGCAGCTTCTGGCAGCTCAGGATGTGGACTTTATTTTTGTTTTGCTTTTGTTTTCTTGTTTGTTTTTCAAATGAAAGCTTTTCAGTGAATTGGCCCAGCCTTCTGCTCCCCCAAGGCCCAGCAGAGCTGCCAAGCTGGCTCTTTGCTCACCCGCTAACAGACGTTTTCCTTTTGATAGCGTTCTCCTAGGTGCCCAGCACCTGAGATCCCATCGACTTTCTAGCACCTACAGGTTTAATTCTGCTTAGAAACAAAGCTGCACATCTCCCAGATTTTGCCTTTTTTTTTTTTTTTTTTTTTAACACGACATCCACGGGGTGGGAGAAACGTGCTGGTTCCACCTGTGCACCCTGCTCACACCTGGAAAAGGCAGTGGTATCCTGCAGCAGTTCTTTACGAGGCTAGGAAACCAGTGAGGGTCTGTGGTTAGAGGACAGCACAAGGGCTGTGCAAAGCTTGCTTCTGGGCCCTGTCCCCACTCTTGAAGCTGCTGCAGGCTGACACTGCTTTAACATGTTATTTTTTCCCCTTGGAGACAGCTTAGGATTTTCCGTGAGCTCTGCCCACCACTATTATTCTCTGTAGATGCCGTGCCTTGTAACCTGAGAGCGTTTGCCTGTCGCTTTGTCTGAATGATATGGACGTTTCCCTGCAATAACAAACGTCTTCAGCTGCATCTTGTTGGCTCCTGCAGGTTGGCACCGGTGCTACAGTTGCCACGCTGGCTGATGCCTCCGAGTTGCCTACCACGGTCACCGTCGCACAAGTCAATTACTCCGCAGTGACCGACGGAGAGGTAAGGGTTTTTGACAAAGAATTTGACAAAGTGAAATATTTGTCACAGTTAAGTCACAAAAAAACACCAACCCTGCAGTGTTCAGGGTTAAAATATACGAAACTATATGAAATTTCACATACAAAGTGCTGAGCTGTTGTTGTTTTGACTCAGGAGCACACAAACAATTAGGGCAGAAGCCTCAGTTCTGAATTTCATCCCGTTTTAATGTCCTGTACATTAATTCTGGGAGATCTGCTCTAGCAGATAGAGACTTAGCTACACAAATCCACATTTCTGTATTTGTTTGGGGTAGTTGTTTCACGTGTGCTCCAGATCCTGAGCTTTGCCACTTCAGGGTTGAGGGTGACGCCTGGGGTGTCCTGAGGCTGTGGTTAGCAGAGGACATTGCATGGCTGTGGGTAAATGGTGTGATTCTTCAGCTACTGATCTCTGGACAAAATGGGACTCTTCTTCTGCAGCTTTTAGAGAGGTTTGCAAGTGAATACCGGAGAGAGCTTCATAAATGCACGTTATATTTGAGACAGCATGAGGTATCGTGGAGCACAGTACTGTGCCACGTACTGTGAAAGCTTCTTCCAGTGCTCTAAAACTGGGCAAAGCTTCAGTTGAGGACTCCAGCAGACCACTTCAGCCCTCAAATCTGACCTCTCAAACTTGCACGCGTTTATTTTTTCCGCTTCTTTTTTTTTTTAATCACGTTAATAAAAGTTTAAAGACCACGAGGAAACTTTTTTTTTTTTTTTTTTTTTTTTTTTTTAACTTTTTTTCCCACTAACTCCCCTGTAAATCCCTGAGGCTGCAGGCACCTTTCTGCCCCTTTGCTGCGTGCCAGGCTGCCTGGCTGCGGACGGTTTGTGCAGGAGCAGTGGGGTCTGGTCAGCTCTGTGCAAGGGAGGCTTTCAGGGCGACAGGTGGCAGCACAGAACAGCTTTGTTCTGCACAAGACCCTGTTTCCAGCTGGGAAGCAAAGGGAAGCAGCCTGGCTGTGACCTTGAAGTACTTTGAGGGTTTTCAGAACCCTCTTCAGATGTCTCTTGACACCTGGAAGAAAAATTTTCAGAGGGACAAACAGAAATTAAGGGAGCACAGGCACCTAGGTCCTCCTGTAAATTAAATGTTTAAGAGATATTGAATGAAATAAAGATACTAAAGTTTTTTTCATTGGTGAATGTCCGGGATTGCTGTGTGCAGCTTAATTCACAGCCTGTTAGCAGCATATCTAAGGATGTTTCTGCCTTGCTGTCATGCTGCGTGGAGATGTGAGTCACCTCTGAGTAAGCAGTGGTGTTTATAGGATGCAGAGCAACACGGAGCAGGGATGCTTGCTACGATCTCA